>NC_081206.1:20992500-21592500 GCF_902713425.1 Acipenser ruthenus
TATATATATATATATAAATATAGGGAGAGATTCCACAATGGGTCTGAAAGTATTATCAAGAAACTTTGAAATGATTCATGTGGGGCAGGAGCATGCTGATACAATGGGTCAAAATCTTCATTTGCTATTCATGAGACTTTTACTTGCACCAGTAAAGGAATAGTTGTACGTGTGTGTGTATGTATGTATCTATATGTGTGTGTGTGTGTGTGTGTGTGTGCGTAATATATATATATATATATGTGTGTATGTATGTATGTATGTGTGAAGTTTAACAAACTGCACAAGAAACAAAACGGCGTTTAGCTGATTGCTTCGTGGAACATCTGTGAAGTATAAGAATTAACACCTCTATGTCTCCTTTTGCCAGACATTTTAACACAAATGACCGCACTGCAGAAAACAAATGTGTTTTAAGCAGTGCTTTACATTTCTTAAGAGAATGAGAGCCTCTCACAACTAGTGGCAACGAGTTACAAAGTGTAGGAGCACTAGTGGAGAAACTCTGACCTCCCATAGTAACACACCTGGTCAAGGGAACAGCCAGCAGCTCTGAGCTTGAAGAGCCCAGCTGACGCCTAGGGATGTAGGGATGCAGCAAGTCCGATAAATATTTCGGGCCAGTTCCCCAGACAGCAGTGAAGGTCAACAGAAGAATCTTTAAAATAACCCGATATTTGAAAGGTATCCAATGCAAGACAGATGTAATATGTTCAGTTTGTTTTGTACTTGTCAGTATTCTTTGAGCAGCAGCATTCTGGACCAGTTGCATTATTCAGATTATGAATGTTATTATTTGTTAGAATTAATCACATGTAGAATATTTAGGTTGCTATTTGATGTGTTATTTATTGTGAATACATAAAAAATGATGGTACTCTGTTGTGTACTCTACAGCTAATGTGATACTGTAGCTTTAATTGGAAGACTGACGTGCACTGTGACGTTGCTGCTCACCGCTAGTTAGGTTGTGTCTTCAGCTGATCTTCAGATCAGGTTCAGGTTAAGTGAATTTTCTTCATCGCGATGGGATAATTTGCAAGACAACCCCACCACAAACACGAAACGATTTCAGGGTTATAAAAATTTGAATTAACCCCATGTGGTCGACCTGATCTAGAGGCAGGGGTTTCTCACAGGCGGACCTCCCGCACTGAAGCATAGCGCCGATACCGCTGGTATCGGGGTTATGTCTTCATATTTGATTGTGTCACCTATCAACCCTGACCCCTACCCCCGTAGCACGCTACACTCTACCCTGCCAGCCTCAAGTCCGCCCTCGGACTTGCTCACCAGGCTAAAGGCTTCATGCTTCCAAGTGCATGCTGAAGTACCTGTGTCCCCTTCTGACACCAGTGTAGCGTTTTAGGCAGGAGGAAGAAAATGGAGAAGACATTCTTGTTTCAGTTCCAATTCTTTTTATTATTCTGGACGCTGTTTCCAGCACCCACTGAGAGACCACTGCTCAGACTGCTTCACTGCATTCCTAGAACAACAACAATTTGGCGTTGCAGCACCGCCTTATAGCTTCAGCTCCGCCCCTTATGCAGAACAGTGTACCAGAGCTGACACACATCCCATTGGCCTTCATCCGCACACCAGAACCAATGGGCACAGACGAACAACAACCAATCAAGACAGACAGATAACAACCAATGGGGAAACAGACCAGGGAAGACAAACAAACAGCGGGTTACATGGCACGGGAATACACACGCAAAAGGTAAACAAGCAATGGCGGAACACAACGGGGAGGGAATTACACACAGCACACACACACAAACAGACAGCAGGAAATGCAGTACATAAACACAAATGCATGAATTGCTACATTATGTATATATATATATATACACAGCATATGTATTCTATTATCTCGCTCATATAATATACAGTATGTGTGTGTGTGTGTGTGTGTGTGTGTGTGTGTGTGTGTGTGTGGGACCAGGCATCTGAGCACTGACGATTTGCTGCTTTCCATGATCTCAAGCCAGAGCACTAACCGTCATACAGCAGAGTGTTTAGACAACAGTAGTGCACATGTTTCATGAAATATGGGCTTGCTTGCATGCTTGGATGAATAAAGCTATGGTATGTGTGCTTTGAAATAAACAGGAGTGATTATATATATATATATATATATATATATATATATATATATATATATATATATATATATATTGAATTATTGATTTTTAAACTAAAGCAACATGGACTCATTCAAAAAATGAAACTAAAAAATCGAACCCAATGAATTAATCTTTTAGTTACTGACCTGAGTGTTGGGAAAAAACAAAATTCAAATGCTCGGCTGCTTTGAATTATTGGACCAGGTATAAATAGTGGCAATTTTTGGAAAACAAAATAAGTGGTCCAATAACAATGTGCTTTTCAAAGCTGTGTTTAGGTTCAGCAGTCAATACTGGTAATGCTGTTAAACATTTGTGACTGTATTTATAAAGCATGTTTTGCTGGTGTCTAACTGGTAGATGTTACATGTGTGCAAAGGACTATGATAAGTTACTTTAAAGATTTGCTGCTCTCCGTGTAAAATGTTGATGGACCCAGAACAGGCCATAAAGGACATGAGAAATCCATATGTATATAATATACCTGATGTGGATGAATTGGGGCAACATGGGTGAACCAGACTGGCTCAATGGAAAACTTGCACTTCATAACTGGGTGCCAATGGGGCAGCAAGACAACTCTGTGTACCAGTAAAGAGCCCTGTGTTAGAACTAAGGGTACACTTTTTTTAATTGAATCAATTTAATATTTAGTATTTTTGTGTAAAAATAAAAGGGAAGTCAGGTGGGGATGCATATTAGTATTATGCACCAAAGGGGAAAAACATTGTGTATTGAAGCCTGTGCAACATTGAAATGTTTCCCCACCTTCTGCAAGAGATATCTTTCTGAAACATTTGTGCTGGAATAGTTCAATAGTATAATGCATACTGATCTAAGTGGAAACCTTGATAGCAAATAACACAGAACACACAAGTAGCCTTGTGCAACTCTACAGTCACTTCAAGTTAGAAGTATAGTTTTTCATTGAAGACATTCTTAAACATTTGCACATGTAGTATAGAGCTATGGCCAAAGCTTTTGCATCACCCTATAGAATGAACTAATTTTGCTTTATAAAGTCAAATGAAACCTGCTGAAGTAATGTAATGTTAACATATTGGATTACATACCACTTTTAGTTTTCCAGTACTGACATTTTGAAATCTAACATGAAATACTGAAGTACTATTATGACTTTTTGCAATATCATTTTGTAGTTTCTTTGATTTACATGATGTTAAATACAATATCTAAATTATGTTAATATTTTTTTAATTTTTTTATTATGTCTCAATGCTACAATTCTAGGTGATGAAACTTTTTGCCAAAGCTGTACCTGCATATTAATTTTTTTGAAGACTCACTGGAATACTAGATTCAGGAATTTACTTTTAATAAATGGTACTTTAAGTGCTGGGCTAATTATACCACATACTGTCTGTCTTGTCCTATCTGTAGATGAGCTGCTAATCTTGTGGACTTCAATCAAATTTGTTAAGGTCACTCAAGGTTAATAGAGGTAATTTCCCCAGTCTCATCTGAAAAACGAATTTCCAGTTTGCAAAAATCCTTTCTCTGCTTGGTGAAGTTTCTCATTTGGATACAGTTGAAAGGCTAGTTTTCAAGTAGGATAAACGTGGTGGTTGAGCAGTGAAGACGCCTTTTGTAAAAAATGAACTGGGGACAATTATTCTGTGCTTTTTGTTTTTGTGTTGCCCATTCTGTTTGTTTTAGGGGCCTATTTTGTGTGCATTTTGCAGTATCTTAGCCTCTATGTCTCCCAGCTATTCATACATAAGAAGCACATACATGTAATACTGCTCGCAGCTATGCAATCTTGCTTCCAGTCCTCACCGCCAAGTACATCTTTCAAAATCCTGTACACTCATGAGGAACACGGTGTTAAGGGAAAAAAACCAATGCATCTTAAATTGTTATTTACAGATTCATAATCTAGCTGCCTTCTTTTTAACATAACCATCTCAAATGGCCCCAGAAAAGGGCACACAGACTCCTTTTCTAAACAGCCCATTTATGAAAAGGAAAGGTAGAAAAGGGAAGAAAAGCCCTCCTGCTTCCAGCATGCTTGTCTGTGCAGTTTTTTCTTTTTATTTGTTTTCAGGGGCTGGAGAGGCATAAGCGAATAATTAGGTAATTGCCTTCTTGATTGAGCTCAATAGGAAACATTTCAATTAGTCTAAAACTACACAGAGAGGAAGTATGCTTTTACAAAGGGAAACATTCCTTGTCATGCAACTGTCAGGTTTTTGCCCACACGAAGAGATGGGATTATGAAGAAATTAAAAATTAAAAAACTGAAAAAAGACTGAAAGAAATGATTGCAGTAATTATAGCTATATTTAAACAGTGTGTCTTCTGATATGATTTGCCTGTGATCCTATCCCAGATAATGGGGGGCCTTTAAACCTCATGCCTGTAACAAATTACTGCCTCCCAGCCATGGAAGAGGCACCATTCCTGAAAAAGTAAAATAATAAGAATAAAAAAATATGAACTACACAGACCAAAAGAAAGTTACAGAGTAACTTAATTTGTTCCACCTCCCTTTGCTTGGATTTACAAACATATATATTACTGTATTACGGCTCTCTTGCATGATCATGCAATGAAAGTCATTGAAGAGCTGCAGATTCAATTGGTAAATATTTACTTCCTCTTCTACTGGCTTCTACCTCTGACCTCACATCTTGAGGTGGTGGGACAGAGGGATGGGACACAGTAAAAAAGAAAAAAAGCTTTCTCAAATAATGGTGGCAGCTGCAGTAGGTTTGTTTTGCAGTAACCTGAACTCTCCCCTTACCTGGGATGCCTTCACTTTACCATTGCAAGAATAACACCCCCTTTCCCTTCATCTAGGTATCCTTTCACATTACTTGAATAACCTGCGCATTCTACAAGCATAGAAAATAGGTAGCATTTCCCATTCATTATCTGAAGTAGATGAATCTCCAGAAAATTAACCTTTGCCACCATGATTTTAGTAGTCAGACAGAAAAGGTTTGTATGAGAAAAAGATGACATCTAAACTTTATATATTTATTAAATTGCAATTCATATTTAAATTTATTCCCGTCAGCACAGCGATTGCCCAAACGTTTGCAAAGTACCAGGTAACTTGGGAAAATGTGGCTTCGACTTGCACAGATTCTGATTGAACTTAATCAGAAACCAGAACTGCTATGCATCAAATTCCACATGTAAAGTGTGTATACTGAGATTTATTTCCCCCGGATTTTTACTGTTATTTCAATTAAAAACATTTTTTTACTGATTTTATTATGTAAAATAAACTCAGAAAAATTCCAGTTATTTTTTTTTAAAGATAAAAAATGAAAATGCGCAACACTACAGATACTGTCGTCCTGTGAGGTTTAACATTGAATAGTTCAACAAAAACAAAAATGAGTAGTGTAAAATAACGGATCTCCAAAACTAGGGATTGGTGATGCACAGGAAATAGTAATATACAAATATGCAACACACCAGGGAGGATCTTGTATTTACAGATGACACAAGAGTAAGGTTTAAAACGAGCAAACCACACACTTGCCTATTTCTCGATCGTTCAGTTTGTTGGTACAACGGGATACAAGACAGTATTTCCCAGTTGATTTTGGTTTCAGAACTCTCAGACAGGGTCTGTAATTATTCCATAAGAAACCAGAGCCATGCCATATGGTAGGCTTTATGAACAACTGCAAACATATATCTTGGCTGCATTTAGAATGAGGGTACATTTGTTTATTATTATTATTTTTTATTATTTATTTCTTAGCAGACGCCCTTATCCAGGGCGACTTACAATTGTTACAAGATATCACATTATACATTATTTCACATTATACAGATATCACATTATTTTTACATACAATTACCCATTTATACAGTTGGGTTTTTACTGGAGCAATCTAGGTAAAGTACCTTGCTCAAGGGTACAACAGCAGTGTCCTCCACTGGGGATTGAACCCACAACCCTCCGGTCAAGAGTCCAGAGCCCCTAACCACTAACCACTACTCCACACTGCTGCCCCTATTGCAGGTTCATATCATTTGCTGACGGTATGCATTGTTGTTTGTTAACTACATACATTCTTAACTTCCAATGGCACGACTTTTAATTCAGTTCAATTGTTCTTTAGATATTGATGACCGGAATCAATGGTCACTTGGATTCAGAACTGGAGATAATCTGGACTACCCCTGTATTAAAACACTTAATCTGAATAAATTAATTGAATGCTACTGTAGTAAATAACATTTAAATTAATAGAGCTTGTCAGTACATATGCACACCACTGAAAACTACTGTATGTATTTCCATAGATTTGTTTTAAGTAATAAAAAGTTTTTGAAAGCACAAGGTTTCAAGACCACAAATGTTAGTGTGTGTGTGACCGGGACCTGAGTTTAAACAGCACATATTGGTCCAATAAAAGGTATGTTTGCAGCTGCTTCTTCTAAAAAGCAATACAAAATAAATGCTAAAGTTACTGAAATAAGTGCTTGCAAAAGGAAAGGTGAGACTGAGATCAACAGAGGTTTGTCTGCCTGAAAGCCAGGTATAGCTTAAAGCCTCCAGGCTGTGATTGGCTACTACAGGCTGTAAACTTCACACAGACCAGATGCAGCATAATTGATCACTCTGTGCTGCAGGTTTCAATAAACCTGTGTCTGCAATCTGCCAGGTTTGTTTAGAAATGAAATAGGCCTAGGACTGTTGATTGTTAGATGAAATAAAAAATGCATCTGTGTTTGAAACTGCAATTAACTAACAGTCCTGAGCTGTAACCACTAGTCTACCGCAATGAAGTAATGACTTATCAAAATCTATTTAGATCAAGGGAAAAATGACATGATGTGTTATTTGGTCCTCTTTTATTATTAATGAGGCGCCAGTTCTGATCATTTTCAGAATAATTTGTAGGTCCCCACTGGATATGTAGAAACAATGTGTTGTGCTCCATAATTCTGTATTGTATTCGGCCTGGTTTCAGAAAGTTAAACAGCAGCACACACTAGCTGTCGTATGTATTGCAGAACCACCCTGCTGATATCACATCCTGCCATGGGGTTTGGGGAGACTTCAATCCATGGACCATGAAATTGAGGTCTTCAACACAAACTTTTAAATATATTCCCTGCTTTCCAAGCATCACTGCAAATCCAAAGACTGGTTGCGCTATTGCCCATTCCATTGTTATTTTTTTTAAGCAAATGAAGACGAAGTAGTCTAAGGCAGATCAAATAGGTAAGATCTTATTTTTGTAGAAAAAAAGATTTGTTATGTTGTGTTTTTTATATATACAGTATATATAGTGTATTATCTGTGTATTGTTGTTCTGGCCTTTAACCCATCACAGAGCATTCATCAGTGACTAGAACACACTGTCTGACAAAACATCAGCAATTGTGTGTATTTTTGGTTAAATTCTATTGTAATTATTATTTTTACCAGGAGAAAAGAAATAGCACTTACAAATCAATATAGGGAAATATTTGATACTTGTGTATTTGCTACTTGTTCATACAGTGGATAAAAAAAAAGACTTGTGTAATTGTGAATATCCTTGAGGTGTTCTTTCTAGCTTCTCATACTACTAGGTGGAAGCTGCAGCTTAGCACATAAACAAAAAAGCTGTGATAATTTAAAAAAAAAAAATGGGGGGGGGGGTAATGCAAAATTGATACTGGAAAGAGAATCAAATAACCCTACAAATAACATTTTGGTTTGGTTAAATAGTTTTATATTTCTTTCTACGGGCAATTTTAAAAGACTAAAAAGTCTCAGGTTATAAAAGTCTTGACAAATCTTCAAAAACAATGAGCTATTTTAACATACAATGCTCTTGCAGGATTCCAAATAAAAATATGTGAACTGGAGGGTTTTTTTTTTTAATGTGTTATTGAATGTGCTGATGAATTCCATGGCTTCTGGGAGAGAGTTGCAGTAGTTTCACTTTCTTAATAGTTACTATGTCATGTAATATTCAACAACACTAAAAAGTAAAATATATGTATTTTAAGGCTATAAGGATGTTGACTAAAGCCTAGGTTCATTGAAGAACTAAGGGCTATTGTATAAATGCTGGGACATAGTATGTAAGAGTACTTGCAGCTCTGTTATGGGTATGAATAAAAGTCTGTGTCTCCCAGCATATCAATTTATGTCTCTGTGTCCATGGCTCATTCTGTATTGTTGCAGGGAGCACTCAATTAATGTGAACTCCTGTTGACATCAAGTTCAAAGAGAAAGGGTCCGCTACATCTAGTTATTTTGTTTCACGCGGAGGTGCAGGGACAAAAAAACAATTAATTGATAAAGAACGGCCCGCACTGCGGGTTGTTCTTTATCAGCTCCTGTTGACATAACACATCCCTGTGAGTTGTGAGGACTGGAGCAGCTCAGACTCTGCTGGCAAATTTATTGAGCCTGGAAATACTTTGTTTGCCTGGGGTAGAGAACCATTGGAGGTTTGCACATCCGCAGTTATAATTTAGTAATTTGCGTTTGCGCGCCGTATGACAAATTGACTAATGACTGCCCCGAAGTGAAATGCCAAGTTGGCATTCCGCACGCTCTGAACTGTTATGCTTAGGCTCAGGTGTACCTTCTGCCTAGCAGTGAGCATAATATAAAAAGGGTTTTGTGTGTTAGTGTGTGTGTTGAAAAGAGTTTGTTATACATTAACAGAGTCTCTGCTTCTTTAGCTCAGGGTCAACATTTAGTAGAACAAATAAGAAGCACATATTTGTTTATTTAGCGTTCTGTTACTCAATCACCACTACAGCTGAATATCCTAAGTGACATTTAATTAATTTTAAAATGGTTGTTTTTTTTTCCTTCCTTGCCACTTTGGATGGGTATACTATATGGAAACAATCTGATTAAGTAGAAGTACTTGTGAGAGCTTCCGACCACACTATCCCTAGGCAATCAGGGCCTGGGCAGTTATTAAGAGCAAATCTAAATCGTCAGAGTGTGTGTGGTTTTAAAGGTGGGTGGGGGGTGCACATTTCCATCCTGAGGGGGCCTCCTCCCCACTATTTTATTTCTGTCTTTTGAAAGCTACTGCCTTTGAAATTTCTCTTCAGTCGTCTGACAGCAGCTTGGGCCTGTGCCAAAGAGGATGGAAACGAAAGGAGGCTGGAACTAATATTGATAGTGTGCACACTTTTTCTTTTTTTTAAAGGGAAAGTTTCATGTTCATATCCTAACTCGTCCCTGTAAAGGGCCAATTGCAAACAGTTGGCCGCCAGTCCAGTCCAAAATAAACACTTGGAGAGAAGGAATTGCATCGGCAAGTACCCTGGGCCTCCATTTGCAGTTGAACATGCTTTTCATTTACCTCCACCCCCCTCCCTCCCTAGATTTGATACAAAATCTAACCATTATCAACTAATAAAACAGTACTAGTGATAGTTTAGTCATTTAATCATTTTCCCTTCAGAATGTGATTTTCTGACAACAAACTCTTTTGAAAGGTATACATAATTGAATTGGCAATGTTTTTGCCATGCACATAATATACAATTATTGTAAGTATGGTCAAGCTCCAAGGTATAATACGAATTATATTTGCATCAACTTCAATGCACTGTACAGACTGGCTTGTTTAGACTAGGTCAAACAAACTAGATGCCAAGTCTAAAGGCTGGAGAAATTCATAATACAAATACAATCCAGTACACTGTATTACTGTGAGGTGAACTGCAAGGTCTGGCGCTATTGCTTTTTTCATTACAGCTGCTTCTCAGGAAAGGATTATGTTTAGTAAATTACAGAACAAAACACTAAACTCTTACTGTCCAGCAAATAGCATGCGATTCTTCTACATTAAACTTTTCTGATTTGCAATTTGATTGCACTTGAGACAGTGAATTATTTTTACCAATTCAACACTTATCATTGTTTATCCCGTACATAAACCTTGTAATGCAATATCTACTGCATTACATTCCATGCTGTCTGTTGCAAATGTATTCATTTTAAACTTGTAAGCTATATCCAGAGAAGAAAACGAATAAATAATGTTGAAGTTGCCTTTTTATTTGGACGAAAAAAGATGTTGAAAGTCCCTTCATGAGGTTGACAGCTCGTACATTCTAAACTTGTTTGCTAGCCCAATAAAAGCTATCCACTTTTTTTTTTTTTTAAACAATTTACAAATTAATTTTAAAAGCCATTTTAAAATAATTGGTTGGTTTGTTTGTTAACATGTGGTTAGAAACAGAACTGACATAGATTATGTGTTTGTTTGTTTGTTTATTAATTTTCATAATTTTATTTCTCACAAGATATTTGCCATTGTGTCACTTGAATGATAAAATGTTCATTTGATGCTGTACACATTAATGGTTTCAACGTGTTGACATTTTACATGTTTTTTTTTTTTTATTTGGTAACTTTAAACTACAACATCGTTTTGGCTAAAGCGGTTCTACCACAAGGCAGTAAAAGCCCATCTCTGTTTAAACTTACAGTAGGAAAGAAAGAAAGAAGAGATTATTTTACTCTGTACTTTATTTCTTACACGCTGTATGTCTTTAGACCTCACTGGCAGTAAATTGTCACATTGTTGAGACTGTTTAGTTTTGTTAGGTGTTGGCTCTTGGACCCAACACTGTGCTAGGAGCTCCATGGAGAGGAGCAGCTGGAGATCTCACTGAATGCCGCCGAGGGTCAGCAAAATTTTTACGGCAACCAGCTGCCGCTTCAAAGCACACCTCTGTGCTGGAAAGCTCCTCAAGATGGAACTGGCCCAAGCCCCTGCTGATCCCTCCATCCGACCTCCTGATCCCACGGAAGTCCTTCTCCAGATCATTTCCAATCCTCTGCCTCTTCCTTTGCTATTTATTTTTTTAGATTTTTTTTTTTTTTTCAATTTAGGAATAGATTCCCCAACCGGAGATGCGCAAGACGCGTAAGACGCGACACCTCGCTTCCAATGTGTTCTTGAACTTCTACCCAAGTTTCACAGCTGGGTTGCATCGAGTAGCTTCTCAGATTGCCTAGTTGAGGTCAGTCCAGGTTCTTCTGGCTCCTAGGCAGGAACATTTTTTTTTAATAAGGGTGTGTAAGTAGTGGGTGAGGAACAACTAATATCCCTTACTTTGGATTCTTTAAAAGGAGAAATGTAGCAGGCCATTTCATACTTTTTTTCATATAGTGATTGCTTAATGCAACCACTGTCTTCAACAAAAGGTTGGAACAATCCTATAACAAAGAGTATGAAAGATTAATGTACAAACCACTTCAGAAATAAAAACTTAATCTCCACAAAGACTGGCAGGGGGGATTGGAAAAAAAGTGGGAGCTGTCTTTTTGTTTTATGTGTGTGTACAAAAAGGAGAACTAAAGCACGAATGATGAGATAATTATTGCCTGGACCGGTGAAACACTGCACTAAACTGGCTTGCTGGCATGCTGTCTGAGGTAATTTATTTCTTTAAACAGAAGCCTTTAAAAAAATTAGTTTTATTATAGATTTGTATTATCATTATTGTTATTATTATTATTATTATTATTATTATTATTATTATTATTATTATTATTATTATTAATAAAGTTGTGTGTGTGTGTGTACTTACTGTTCTACCATGCGTTTTCCGTTTCATTTTTAATTTAGTATTCAGACATGTCTCCCTCCCCTTCAGAAAACACTTCAAGTGTTGCTGTGAGTTCCATTAGCATTAAGACAGAGTTACTGCTGGCTCACGATAACTGCTAGATTTCAGTAAATTATCTTAATGTGCTACACTATAGAGTTGGTACCATGCATTATATCAGTTGAGTATTGTGCCATACCTTTTGTTTCTATAGCCATATTTTCTATATTTAGCATATTTAATTTAAAATGTATTTTAGTTAAACCTCTGGAAATGCTGAACTTGGTAGAAGGTGGATTGTACCCATGCTAACAAGCTCTTAAAAACAAGAACCCTCTGCAAATACGTTTTACTATTCTTAACTTTACAGCTCACCAGTAGGAAATAATATTGTAAACCTGACTGTTCAGTCCAGTATTTTTATTTTATTTTATTTCAATATGTATTTATTAGTTTAACATTCATTTTGACAAATGGTATTATTTTTACACTTAATAATAATTCAGAAGACGATTTGACAGGGTCATATCGAATATGGATTGTGTCTCTACTGCTGCACTAACAAACATGACCAAGAGGTCCCCAGTTCAAATCCCACCTCCAGTGACTCAGTGGAGCCACTGACTCATTGTGTGACCCTGAGCAAGTCACTTGTGCTCCGTCTTTCGGGTGAGATGTATTTGTAAGTGACTCTGCAGCTGATGCATAGTTCACACACCCAAGTCTCTGTAAGTCGCCTTGGATAAAGGCGCCTGCTAAATAAACAAATAATAATAACAAATAGTGTGTTGTATTCCTGTTGTAGTTTGTCCAGTACTACAGAAGATAGTCTATGTGAAAATGTTTTAAATTCTTGGTTAATTTTGTAAAGTTAAAAAAAGTAAAGTTATTTGTTTTTAAATGTTTTTTGGATGCATTATGCTCATAGAAATGAGGATAGTGAATTAGGTCACCCTTAAAAAAATTGGGGTTTGATGTAACTGAATTTTTTTTTTTTTTTTTTTCTCTACCCAAACATAAAATCTTGATTTAATCAAGCAACATAAAATGGGTGTAACTGTATTGCGAAGGCCACTGCTTAAACTCTGGAGGTTAATGGCACCAAATATCAGCCAAATGGGTTTGAATGTGGATAAAACAATACCACTGCTACGCTGCCAGGTCCCCAGGTCCCATGCAGCTGTGTTACTGTGTACAAGCAGCCACCCATCACAGGTTGGGCATCTTATTTTGACTAACCAAAAACTATGCTGCATTCCCAGCTTGTTATAATACATGTTTTGCCATAATGTGCAGGACTGCCAACTGCTGTGTAATGGTGAGGGTGGGGTAGATCCGCAGCATGTGCTTGGAGAGAATTGAAATTTCACAATCCGATATATGAACTGAAATCCACTTGAGTAGTATTTATTATAAACGCAGGCTACCCATTCTGTTTGTATGTGCCTGTTTGTTTGTGCATTTAGCCACACAGATTATTGTGAAAAAAAATGAACTCAATGGAGGATTTTTTTTCTTTCTACTGGGCAACTAATTAGCACTTAATTGAGACACACATACCCACTGCAGAACCCATACAACTCTGAGTTAAATGTTTTAAATGACTGAAAATCACACAAGCGATTTATCCTTAACCCACAACTTTATTGGCTTCGTGCCATTCATGCTTAGTTTAGTGTTCAGCACGGTTTAGATGGATTTCTAAGAAGTAGTGAGTAACCTTTACGGGCTTCAGGCCATTTTTCCTACCAGTTTTCCTATTTACTTTTTTCCATTCAGTCTCCCTGAGGTGGGGAAGCCCTAAGGCCAGCAATTCATAGTAGTAGGTAATAAATATTAGGGATGCGCTTTGGGCCAAAATTGAAATGTGTACCATTGGGACTTGAGTGGCGTTGAAGGATCTATGATAAATGCACAATTTATCTGCCTCTCCCTGAGTAAACAAATCTCTACAACTAATACTAACCTTGCGCTGCTAAGAGATCCTAGTTTGGCATGCAGGCCAAAAACATAACTTTTCAGAACAGTGGGCCAAAAGTAACTAAGTTATTAAAATACATTGACTGCCCTCATCATTTACTGCCCCCATCTGTTGTTTAGTTAAAATTTTCATTTTATAATAAGAATTCTAGGTAGTGACTTTCTGTACAGCGGTCCTTTCGTCCTTGTTGGTCTGAAGGCAGAGCACTGTAGCAGATGTTTAACTGCGTATGGTTCATTTGCTCTATATAGTTGCACATTCTGTGATTTTTACAAAGCAGAGGAAATGTATTAGAAATGAATGAATTGTTCATCGTCTGGATTTCCACACCTTTTGGAACTACACCTTTTAAGACCAGATGAAGCAGTTATGTAATGCCTGACTTCCGGCATGCTTCCTTAGGACAGAAGAGCATCTGCCACTGTTTAGATTAATTGGATAGACCTTGTAGAATGTAAAACATAATTTAAAAGACAAAGTTCTTCTGGTCTTCCACCATCAAGCAGTCAAGCTTCTCTAGTGGATTTATGATTTTGCTTACTGGTATTACTGCCCTAGAGCACAGCTATACATTCATCATAATTACATTTTTCACTAATACATATACAAACATTAACTTACTGTGTTGAAGTGAGGATGTCCACATTTAGGATTCAGGCAATGTAGAACTCTTGACACATTCTGAATCCAAGAATTGTGAGAAGGAACAGAATGATTTGTACGCCTCATTACCGGCCATGTATCTATCACACTGTAATGCTGGGGTTTGGATTATATCAGTAATTCAGCTGGATGCAGACAGATTCCAATCTCACAGTTGTATCACTGCAGCTCACACATTGTACACATTGTTTACCAACTTCTCAGCTCAACTCGCTTCCTAGTTTGTCAATAAACCTTATTAAATACAAGACCCTTAAATAACTTTATGCAAACAATTAGAAGGTAAATACTACTGCAAAGCAAGCTTAATGCTCATAGGAGATTTTAACCAATTGATTTATTTGCTTT
Source organism: Acipenser ruthenus (assembly GCF_902713425.1). Taxonomy (NCBI): domain Eukaryota; kingdom Metazoa; phylum Chordata; class Actinopteri; order Acipenseriformes; family Acipenseridae; genus Acipenser; species Acipenser ruthenus. The sequence goes on from NC_081206.1 coordinate 21,007,192, forward strand.
TTTAACAGTAAGTATTTTTTTTGTATTTATTATAATTATTATTTTATTGTAATAATGATGTTGTTTTTATTAATTTTGATTATTTTACGTGCATTATTAATGTTAACCTAACTTTAAAGTAATTACTGGTCCTGAATGTATTGGTCCTACACAATAACGAATATATATATATACATTTTTTTTTGTTGTTTTTTTTCAACCCACCACAGTCTCAAGTCACTCTAATGAGTGTATTCTATTACGTAGGTCCACAACAACTGATGACTGGTCAGTAGCAATGTCTTTGCACACTGCCTGCCTTTCTTATGTGGAAAGAGAGTTGTGAATGATTTGACATTATTTAAAATATATTGCCGCAACCCAGGTTTATCGGTTTAAAAAAATAAAAACACATTTTCTAAATCGGTATTCACGGGTGTTTTTGTAGGTTATTTTTGGTTAAAACCGAAAACTTCAAGCCCTAATCATAATATAGCCTACATACATGCTAGGTAAATCAGGTCCTTGTCTGACTGAGGGACTGTAGGGAACTTGCAACCTTCTGAATCAAGGGGTCAGGTCTCAAGCAGACTTGTTTGCAGAGTCACTGAACCGGCTTTGTAATTTGACTTTTTTTTTTAAAGTCCAGGGAGCCACACACACATGCATCCTCCCCCATTAATTTAAAACAAAGCAGGGAGTTGTATGTGATTCGGAAATCCCCAGTCTGTGAAAGATGTCAGTTTGCCGGGATAGCATTTAAAATACCTAATGCTGTACGACATTCTGGGTGGTGCTGTTGAAACAAGACTTGCGAGCGCATGGTCCCGCTGCTTCTACAGGTGCTTACAATTTTGTAGTGATTAATCACTGTTTTGTTACAGGCTGACACACTGTTAAATAGATCTGTCCATTTCCTTTTTGTTTCCATCCTGTAGAAGCGCTGCGACTTGGCATACTTTATGATGAACGTGAGGCCTGCTACAAAAAGAGAGAAAAAAAAAGCCTCCTGCACCCACCCACCCTTCCACACATCATTGTTCATTACCTCATTGCTGGCCTCCGAGCCTATCAATGCGTATTAGGTCATCAAAGTAAAAAACCTGCATTATGGATGGTCTGGTCGACATGTAGAGCACATTTCAGGTAAAAAGTGTAATTGATCACTGATGTAAAATGTTGTGAAATGAGCCGGGTGTCCGGGTCAAAAACAAGTCTGAAAATGCACACAAAGGTACATTTCAAGAACTTTTACATTTAATCATTCCCCACTACCCACCCATCATTTGGACCCCACCCCCTTTTTTTTTAAAGAAACAGCTGTACTCTGTTTGCATTGCAACTGCTGATTAACTGGATAAAAGGCTGTTTGGAAGTAGGTGATAACTACATACTTGCCAACATTTTGGAAAACTCCGAGTCCTGTTTACAAAGTTTTTTGTTGTGGATCTTTAAGTACACTAGCAACTTATTAGCACGCCACCTTCTGTGACTTTTACTGATCAGATCTATACTGAATAATCAATTTTAAAATAAACTTTCAAACAACTTAAAGTACCAGTGGGTGAATTTGACATTGAGAGTTTGACAAACAAAGAAGGACATGGGCATGGTCACACAAATGGGCAAATTTGTTTGTAGTCTTTCTCGTTTAAAATCTGATATGGCACATTTATTGCTTATACAGTAGATCTACAGGTACATACATTTATCTTGGCATGGTTTATAAACTTTATATATTATAACCTATATATTATCCATGTTAAACGAATACCACTTTAAAAAATATTAATTAGGTCATGGAACATGTGTGTCCCATTATTTATCCCCATTAGTGTAACCAAGCCTATATCTGCTAGAAGGTGCATTGCTGAACAATTATTACCTGCCCACTCGGGATCCATATCTGTGACAACGGGGAAATAGTGGAGGCACCGATAGTGAAATGGCTTGGCATACCACCCATTGAGTAAAATGGAAAGGGAGGGGCTGGACGCGGACCACTAACCTTGCGGTTCAAAGACGAACGTCTTGCCATTCAACTTATGATTTCTCTAGTTGAGAAGTATGTACAGGTCATACGCTGATGTTAGTATGACTATCTTATCAGCCTCTAGGAGTAGATCCAATTACAGTTTACCTACTTTAGTATGACCCACTGCCAGGCAAAAGCACTCTAACAAACCGTGGCTTCTGCAGGCAGGAGTTTCTCACAGGCGGATGTGAGACTTCTGCACCTGTTAACAGGTAGTTTGGCCCACTCTTCCTGAGCAAACTGCTCCAGCTGTCTCAGGTTTGATGGGTGCCTTCTCCAGACTGCAAGTTTCAGCTCTTTCCATAGATGTTCGATAGGATTCAGATCAGGACTCATAGAAGGCCACTTCAGAATAGTCCAATGTTTTGTTCCTATCCATTTTTGGGTGCTTTTAGCTGTGTGTTTTGGGTCATTATCCTGTCGGAGGACCCATGACCTGCGACTGAGACAGAGCTTTCTGACACTGGGCAGTACGTTTCGCTCCAGAATGCCTTGATAGTCTTGAGATTTCATTGTGCCCTACACAGATTCAAGGCACCCTGTGCCAGGCGCAGCAAAGCAGCCCCAAAACATAACTGAGCCTCCTCCATGTTTCACTGTAGGTATGGTGTTCTTTTCTTTGAAAGCTTCATTTTTTCGTCTGTGAACATAGAGCTGATGTGACTTGCCAAAAAGCTCCAGTTTTGACTCAAAGGACATTCTCCCAGAAGGATTGTGGCTTGTCAATATGCATTTTAGCAAATTCCAGTCTGGCCTTTTTTATGTTTTTCTTTCAAAAGTGGAGTCCTCCGGGGTCTTCTTCCAAAAAGCAACGGATGGTGCGATCAGAAACTGACGTACCTTCACCTTGGAGTTCAGCTTGTATCTCTTTGGCAGTTATCCTTGGTTCTTTTTCTACCATTTGCACTATCCTTCTGTTCACTCTGGGGTCGATTTTCCTCTTGCGGTCGCGCCCAGGGAGGTTGGCTACAGTTCCATGGACCTTAAACTTCTTTATAATATTTGCAACTGTTGTCACAGGAACATCAAGCTGCTTGGAGATGGTCTTGTAGCCTTTACCTTTACCATGCTTGCCTATTATTTTCTTTTTTTACAACTCTCTCCTTTGCTTTCTCTGGTCCATGTTCAGTGTGGTGCACACAATGATACCAAACAGCACAGTGACTACTTTTCTCCATTTAAATAGGCTGAATGACTGATTACAAGATTGGAGACATGTGTGATACTAATTAAAGAAACTAATTAGTTTGAAATATCACTATAATCCAATTATTTATTATCTTTTCTAAGGGGTACCAACAAATGTGTCCAGGCCATTTTAGAATATCTTTGTAGAATAAGCAATAATTCATCTATTTTCACAGCTTCTTTGCTTTATTCTATGACATGCATGCAAGTATACATGATAAAATAGCTTTTAATTTTATCACTTTTCAGGAGGAATGAAGCATTATTTCAATGAGCTGTAAGGGTACCAACAAATTTGAGCACGTCTGTATATATATAATTTAAATTCCATCAGTGAACCAGAAAAATAATAATCAGCATAGCTTCATTTTTCTTCATATTGCAGTTCTGCCCAGCTCTCTATATTTGTTTACATTCCATCCCAAGCCTCGTGGTCTCCTGAGCAAACAGAACCCCCCTGGTGGTCCTTCACTATACCAATGCCAAACACTCCAGTTTATTTACCTTTGCTTCTAATTACAACCTTATTTTATCACTAACATGCCTATTAATGATTTTATTTCAGAAAAGGGATGTTTTTTCTGCAGAAATATTTATTCTCAAAACTCCACCCTAATAATTTGTAACCAAGTATAAGCCCTGGTGAAATGAGGTACATTATATACAGAGGGGATTTGAATTAGAAATGCTTCAAGGTGTTGCATATGAGAACCATAGGGGGATATGTGGTCTTTAGCAAATGACACTTGCAGAGCATAGCATGTAGCGGGATAAGTGGCAAAGTCAGGGATGCAATGTAAAATTATTTTGATGAGCATGGTCAATGTTGTCCCCCCCTTGTTAGATATTATTGCTGACTTACAACCATTCCCTGTCAGGTAACCCTTGAAAACGGTGTGAGCTATACTAATGCAGGCTTTCCTTTCATTAAAAGTGTTAGGACCTCTTTCAAATTAACATGTACCAGTACTCAAAGGGTCACATCCTTCACTTTTCCACTCAAGCAAATGGGGGGGAGGTAGGCCTCTTTTGGAATGCAACCCAATGACAACCCATTTGAAATATCTTCAAATAATAGGAAATATTAATCGTTTAGTTGCCTCCCACGGGTGGTAAAATAATCCAGTTCATTTTAAACCACGGTAACATAAGTGGAGAAGTTGTCACAGTTACTTGGCAGGCACTTTATTATATACTGTTCAGTAATTGTATGATTAATAAATTGCTTACTGGAGACTACAGATTATATTCAATTGTAGAGATGAAATAATGTTTTGTTGTTGCGCGTAATTGCTCAGCTGTTATTATTGATGGCATTGTTAGTTTTACTAGAGGCAGTTTGAAATTTCATATTATATATATATATTATATATATATATATATTTTTAAATAAAGCACACATTTTTTGTCTTTTTTGAAAGGCTATGGCAAATTTTCTCAGAGGGCTAAAACAGTTTTTAGTTCTAAACGTCTTTTTACATAATATTTTACAAAACCGACAAATATATTTTTGTTGGTAACTTTTTTTTTTATAAATTCTTCTTAAACAAATACACAGGCTTTAAAGATCACTGTTTCTTCTTTAGGTGAGAAGAAGAAACTGGCGGTAACTCAACAATTAAAAAATCAACTCATAGTATATGAGGAGCTTTACTGTCAGTTTAACCTTTGTTTTATGTGGAGCAGCATTACCTGTACTTCTTTACTTTCCAGATCCAAACTATGCATGCTACATACTATTCGGGTTATCTCGTATTTAATAAGTTATGCATTCTGCAAGCAGAATTATCTTTGTGGTTTCTGCAGGACCTAAAACTCACCTGCCTCTTGCTGTTCAGGTGCTGTGCTGAGGCATGTAAGGTCATTCGGAGCAGGTTTGGGGCTGTTCGACAGCAGCTCTGAAATCAAATAAACTATTAAGGAGGTTACTGGATCTCAGGGTCTGTTAAAATACACAGGTTCTGCCTCATTACCCTCATCAGCACTGACAGGATGGACACAGACAGAGGGAGTTTTGTAACAGGTCCAGGTCACGGAAATTCACACTTTTAATTTTTTTAAAAAAATTTTAATTTTTTTTTTTAGCTATACCACATTTACACATTCGAAGAACAGCCAGGGATACATCATTCACCTTCAAAACTTGAGATGTGAGACTAAAGCTAGACTATGGATATGGTTGCAAAGTGATTTGGCTTGCTTTGACCTTTGAACCCCCATCGGCCGTGTGTTTTTTGTGTATTGCAAGGAAGTAATTGGCTTGCAAGGCAGTTTTGGTGGACGAGGGAGTTGGGTATTAAAAGGAGGGTGGGGGGTTGAATTCTAGAAGGATTTGATGGTTTTTAGGCACAGTAGACTTTAGGCATCCTGGGTTGTGTATTTACAGAAGGTTCCTATAAAGCTGTATCTTTAACTGATGAAATAGAGGAAGGCCAAAAGCAATAGTACACCATATGCCTCATGAAGGAGACCCCCCAAGCTTGCATTGGTACACTGTACCAGTGTACATGTCACAGGCACCCAGTATAATGCTTGTTTAGTCTATTAATTTACGACTTGCATTACTGGTACTCATAATTGCTACGATAGTGCAGAGTTGATTATCTAAACTTAATTGACAATCCAAACTTATCGTTTCTGACCATATGATACTTACATATTTCATACTTAACTGACTATGCCAGAATGAATTTGAGAAATAATTTTCCCTATTGGTATCATGACATTGTTTACACAGGCATTTAAAAAGTATGTTTTAATGACTATTAGTTTATTCTGAACTTCCCGTATTCCCAAACAGTAACAAACTTAAATGTATTTATATATCAGAGTATTCAACACACACTCCCAAAAGCTGGTTCTTTTGGAAGTTTGGAAAAATCAATAATTATTGGTATCTTTGGTACCAATAATAATGCTGTCATATTCAGTATGAACGTCATTCATCAAATTGCAGATTTTATCAGCGGGAGGTTGAGATAGCATCACTTTAATTGAGTCATTCTGGCCAGTAAAACTCTTAGGAGACACAGACACACATGTTGAGCATAAAGTCCCTGTGCTGGGTAAGTCAGTGGGTGTCAGCAGTTCAGTAAGAACATCTGTGATAGCAGCGACCATGCCCAAACAATAACACCCTGTCTGCACATCAGGTATTTGCTCTCAGTGCTGCTGCAGGCATCCCTCAGAGCCCTGGGGACTCTGCTGATGCGCACACACTGTCTGCAGCTTTCTCCTCTGCTCATCGTTGTGCTACACCACTGCTTGTTTTTGTTTTTCTGGGATTCTTTTCCTTTTTTTCTTTCTTTTACCAGGGGTCATGTTTGTGAACTAAACATCCGTACATCCTTATTTTTTCTGGTGAAAATAATTTCCTTCCGTTCTGTTGAAGTGCACGGCTTTACCCTTCTAAATGTTTTGATCCACAATTTCAAAGCGCTCAATCACAATTCTAAGGTAAAACTAAAAGAAATGAAGACAAATGTTTTCACGGACAGAAACTTGCCTTAGTTTCTAATAAATGTTACCTTATAAAGGTTTACCATGGTACATTAGGACTGATATGTTATAGTTTACGATTAATTTGTATGGCTATACTATAGTTTACTACATTTGACTATACTGGTAAAAAACTGCATTACACTTATGATGCTGTGTCATTATAATGAACTGAATACTGGTATGTTTATTTAGGATATGCTGAAACCCATGTGTTATGAATATAATACTGCAGAATAATGTGGTCTAGGTGTACGAAGTATTAGACAGTCTGTTTGTATTTTATATTTAACATTGAAAGTTTTTTTTTATGATTGGTGTGACCCTCCAATATATAGTGACTCTATACCGTACAAAGCAACCATCAATAACTCCTTCTGGCGACTCTTAAGGCTATTCAACCATAAACATCTGTGGTTTTAGAAGTGGAGCTGAACTTTAGTCAGTGGAAAGTGATAAATACATAATTAGGATATGGCAGTGCCACAAAACAACTGAATAAAATTGCAGCCTTTGGTGTGTTACTGGTCCCCATGGATTGTTTTATAAAAGAACACAACTTTTGTGGAGCCACAACTTCAACATCCTTTAGCCCTTCAATGATCAGAGGCCATAATGGATCTCTGTCGGAAGAGTGTTCTAAAATGTTTCTCCGGATAGACACTTGGTGTTAACAAGTAATTAAGAATTTACTGCCCTACTAAACTTTCCTTATTGCTGTTCCCTGCCAATAATTGAGTCCATTATCACCTTTTATGGACTCGGGTACATATTTTATTGTGTAAGCAGCACAATTCCAGTTGTTAGCATCGGGCATTCATAGTTTTTGAGTTTGCACATGCTTTGTAAAAACATCAGACATGCTCTTTTGTTGTTGTTTTGAGGTCAGTTTTTACATTAATTTTTATTAAAAAAAAATATATATATATATATATATATATATAGTTAAACTGCAATATAGTAAAATAACCATTGGATTTCCTATTAGCTGCAGTACATTGCAACTGCAATATGGGGTAGTTTGGTTATTTTTCCTTTTCTTGGCCTGATCACAAGGATGGATATTTAACTGATTTTAAATTTAAAAAAAACAAAAAAAAAACGGAAAAGGCCTGTTAAGTAAATAGTAGGAGTAGTATTAATAATTGTAGTATTATCGTTAATTTGCTTCCATACACAACATTAAATAACATATTTTTTGAATAGGACCCAGTATTCCAAAACGGTGACTTTTGGGATAGAATCCCCCCATTACATCTTCTGTGCAACCCTCAAGGATAACCTTAAGCTGCATTTGGTAATGCCTCTTTTCTTTCTGGAGACAAAAGCTAATTGTAACTTTGCTACTGCAGTGTCACATGCTTTGGCTCTCTTGTTGGGTTCCCTTCCCTGTGTCTCTCACTGCACTCTCCACTAGGTGACAGTACTGCTCTTCTTCCTTTTGTTCTCTTATCCTCCGATAAAGGAGATAAGAACTGATGGCATATCTTGATAAGAGTGAATGGCGACGAAGCTGAAAAGCATTCACTGTTCAGTCCAGATCAACCATTCAGCTGTGTACCCACATTGAGAGAAGCCATGGAACTTTTCCAATGCTCCTAATCTTTTCAGGCAAGAGGGTGACGTCATAAACCAAAACCCAGTTTGTCTGTCGAAACTTTGCTAAGCTCAGTCAGTTTTCACAGTAGGTTTTAATTCTATTTGATAACTTTTTTTTTTTTTAAAAGTGAAGACATTTTATATATAGTGCTGTTTTCATTAAACCTAGTCTCCGCTGTGGGTGGTGGTTGGTGAATATCTGGTGGAAAAACTTGGCCAAAACACTGATTTCAGTATCTTAGCCAGGTAGTGTTTCCCAGTTTAGAAAAATGAATACCCCATGAGATTAATCAAGGTGATGGGGAATGATGTTTTGTCTTGGTTACCCCTATAAGCACAGCATATAGACTATGCTGGAATTGTTAAACCCAGATCTGAATTTACTTACTGAACCGCCAATACCTTTGGCGACAAAGTGAACCTTTCCAGCACATAGCAAGATTTCATCTCCAGTATGATTTTTTTTTACTTTTTTTTTTTATTATTATCACGTCTTGTAGTCAAACAAAAATATTGTGTGATAAAGAACGTATTTGCATTTGTGTTTCTTATTTTATCTAGACCATGAAAGGATATACATTCTGTTCTGTATTCTAGTTAAAGCACAGATTTATCTTTCCTTGTCCAGGGGAATTCACAGAGTTCAAGGTGTACTGCATGTTAACGCATGTAGTTCTGTAATACTGTACAGGGTCATACTAGGCTAAAAAGATAAGTCCACTGATTGATCTCTTGAGGTTTAAATGAAAAAGTTCTGTCGATTTCATAAATTAGGAAACAAAAATATCACAAACGATTGAGAGGTTTAGTCTGCTTGCCTGGAGGGAACCTCATCTAAGGAGATGGTAAGGTAGTTCCTGGTCCATATGTAATGATCCCTTGCTACTAAGCTACTAAGCTACTAAGTTTGAGTTTATTCATGAAATGCCCCCCAATTGTGTCTTGTGTGATATATATTGTAACATGTCCTTTTTTCGAAGATATCGCATGAGCTGTTTCTGTACAAGTAAAATGTTTTGGAAATGTATTTAATATACCTTTTGTGACGACTCATGTATGATGTTTGTCATATGTTAGGCAACACATTTGTTTTAAAAATCAGTACATTATATTAAACAGTAGAGTCTGTTGGGAAAATGTCAAGTACCTTATTTTATTTAGGAATATATGGAAAATCTGATTCAGGAAGGACTTGAACAGGGAGGCATCCTGTTTACATGGTTAGCACCAGCATTTGCATCATTTAATTTCTCATCAGTTGCAGTGTGTCAGGCTGATCAATGGCCTTTGATTTGCATCAGACGAGAAAATGTTTACAGGCCTTTAGTGTAGAAAGTAAAGGAAGTTTAAAATGCAAATAGTTGCAGACAGATTTGAGACAAAAAGGAAGGGGCATGGGGGGTGTCAACAAACAGTGGACATGTGGTCTCAAAGATTTCACAGCTCTACCGACAATGTTAGTTCTTAAACATGTGAGCTACATGTGCACACAGCATTTCCATGCAAAGATTTTAGGCAAGCGGATCTGAAGCCAAACCAATCGTAGGACATAACTCTGAATACCCTCAAGAAACTGTGGTGAGAAATGCCCAAAGAAAGTTTGATCACAATTGGAAGAGCACTTCTTAATATTTAGATAGAAATGTAAGTGTGAAAACAAACAAGAGGAGGCCTTTGGGCCCATCAGTGCTGGTCTGGGTTCTAGCAGCTGATTGATCTCAGAACTTGTTTCTAGTGGGTTTTTTTTTTTGGTTTTTTTTTAAAGGGATCTCAGTGACAGCTTGGTAATCCATTCTATACATTTAACTGTTCATCTTGGTGTAAATAAGGTGTATCTTGCCCTCCATCCTAAGTCACTCTCTATGCAGGCTGTGCTTGAAATGTAAGGGTTATTTTGAACTCCTTTTAGGATTTTAAACCATTTAAATATCCACTATTTCTTCTTCAAAGCTAAATAAATTCAGTTTCCTCAACATATCTTCCTAACTCATACCTACTGTATATGCTACATAACATAAGGCCCAGGGATATGCTTCCTCCCTTAGGAGATAAGGAAATGAATGCAGTTTTAACCTTTTCCTGCTTTAATGAGGACATGTGTCATTGCCAGCTAGACCCAGAACCAAGAAAGAACAATAAATCATCACCATTCTGCACCAACCAATTCAGATTTTGCAAAGATGAACGATATACTGTGCTGCACTGGTTTAAAAGAGAACTGTGTGCAGTGTTAGAATTCAAGATAAAAGGAGTGATCTGCTATTATGCAAATTGTGAATTGTTGGCCAGTTCTCTGGCCTTTTAACAATATAAGGCAGGTTCAAGGTAAGTTGCAGAGATTTCTACAGTGACAAATTTGTAAATGAAAACTTTTATAACAAGAGAAAACAATCTGTATCTGAATTTGGGGAGATTAAAAAAGAAATATTATTTCTCTATACAATAGAGAGAACCTGAATCTGGATACATGGTTCCAGAACAGAGCAAGGTTAAATTTCTGCAACAGGTTTCTGTTTTGCAAGGAACATAAACACAGCCCCAGCTTTCACTAGGATAGATTTTGCTGGCATTTGTGTCAGAACACGTCTCTAAAAACAAGCGAGGTAAAAGTAGGAGCAATCAGTAAAAACTAACCCATCTTTGACCTGCTCTCCAAATACAGTGCTTCATATTTCCATTAAACCCTGTCAATCACATTTGTCATTTTTGTTTATTTCCAAGAAAAAGCTGTACAGGATCTATCAAAGGCAATCCAGAGGAAAGAGGGAAGGGAAACAAACATTGGTTAATAGTTTGTACGAGATAAATGTGGAAGGAAATGTGGGTCCTTTATTAAATGAAGCTTTAACAAAGCAACGTTTTTCTGTGTCCTTACCAGGTCCAACGAGATAACAAGTCATCAAGTTAAAAACTGGAGTCAAATTCCAGGAAGTGAATCTGAGAGTAAATTAAATGTCTGTTTAAAGAGGGGTTCTGAAGGTGGATGGGGGACTGTTTATTATTTAACTTGATGTGAACACATTTGATTTAACTGCTGCTGCTGCTTACTATTTTTTTTTTGTTTGTTTTTTCCTGTGATCCTCTTGTCCTATTTGCCCCCCACCCAATATCCTCCATTTATCTGATGTGATTCATGACTGTTGACCTGAGAACCCCAAAAAACAAAAGAAAAAACAAGTTGGTAACTGACACCGCAGAGGCGATAGCAGATAAAGCTATGATACCAGTAGCTGGACGAGTCTTGGAATGCTTCTTGTTTGCAGAGCAAGCGGATAGTGCAAACTTGATGGGTCTGTAATAAAATCCTGGTGTCATCAAAGCTATCCCCAATGTTTTTCTAAGCACTCTCTGAGGTTTTTAACAGTGAAAGGAATTAAGGCTGTTTGAAGATTACTGTGATGTAGCTCTAAAGACAGGAAGCCAGTTTGTAGCCAAAAGTGATATATTGATTTATTGGTTAAATTGATCTGCATGTCCATATACATGTCTGTCAGTCTGATACATGGCTTTTAATTTAAAACTATGTCTAATACTGCGTTGCTTGTGTCATCCGTGAATTCAAACACTGAGTGATAAAACCAGGTAACTAACTCAAATAGACTAACTTGTTTGCTAATGCATTCATCAATATGTTGTTTCTTTTAAAATGAACCCACTTAGGTTCATGGCAGCTATTCCGTGTCTTGGCTGTGCTCGTTAGGGTTAGGGTTGCTGTTACTTTTAAATATGATCCTCCCTTATTAGAATTAAATCCTCAACTGTTGAGTTTTGTCTGCTTTATATTAGTAGTAATAGTAATAGTAGTAGTAGCACTTCAGTTTAGACCTGAGTATACAGCAGTCTAAGAGGAGGCTTAAGTGCATTGTTTGAAATGATAACCATGGACATAATTGTAGTTTCAGGACTAGAAATGAATTACTTATTTATTATCAATTGATTGACACTTAATGGGACACACAAAGCCCTGCAGTGTACAATAACTTTAACTGTGTACAGTGTTGTCCATATCACAGCTATATGCCAAGTTTTTATATTTGTATTCATATATCATGGGTCATAAATCACTTGGCGAATTTATTTCTCATTTTTACTAGGGTTCGTCTATAGAAAATGAATTTCTATCATAAGCATTATTGTGTATCCAGAATATGCGCCCTCCTGCAACGTACTTTCAAAGCCCAATAATTTCAATCAAAGTACCAACAGTGTTGCAGGAGGGAGAATGAACTGGATACACTGTTATGTGTAATACGGACAACATGGGATACAGCAAAGATAGCATAATGCATTGTATAAGCTGGAGGTGTTCTGCAACACTTAGAGTTTAATCATGTTTACTTTTTCTGGCTTTTTTACACATGGTTTTAATTTAAATTGATCCTACTGTAACTACAATACCTACATCTATATATTGTAGCAGTATTAGTTCCCTGTGAAAAAAAGGAATCTGCTTGTGGTGTGCATTCCATTCGTTGCTGTGCTTGAACCACACTAAATACTTGCAGTACTTACAGGTTTGCAATGACTAGCCACAATAGACAAACAAAACTGTGGTAACTAAATATGATCATTCAAAATAGTGCAATATACTTTTGTTTGTGGAGGTTTCTGTTGTAAATGGACAGATTAGCAGGTAGTACTCTATATTTGAAGTCCACCTCAGTTAAAGTTTTGGATTGACATTTAAATGATGCGTTGCTTGGGAAAAAAAAGAAATCGTTTTATTTATATATTTTTTTTCAATTTCCTTTTACTATTTTTAGTATCGTACATTCTACTTTAATCATTTTTGGAATTGTTTTTTTTTTTGTATGTGGTATTTGCATATAAACTGTAGCTGTATTTCAAATAGTTCCTCATTGCAATGGAGTGTGGGGTCCAGGAGGCACAGTGGGTTACACTTCTGGAGTTCAAATCCAGCTTCAGTGAATCTGATGTTCTAAGACAACAGAGGAAAGCAATCAACACAGTCAGCAAATCCTAATGTTATATGTTACATGTGCTTTGTTACTATATGTTGTCTGGCGCTTATGTAGCTTATGTTCACATAACTGGTACACAGGTACGCATGCGCGTCAATAAAATAAAATGTGGACTTCCATGTTGTTTTTAAGACGCAAAAGCATACCTTCAGTCAATTTTTAACAGGAAAGCATTTTTCATAAAGCCAGCGAGGGTGCATATTATCTGGCTGTGACCCATACCTGCCTAACCTCCCAGTTTTCCATTGAGTCTCAAGACCATAATTAAATACCAGTCCTCATATGGCACTTAAGGCCGGACTAAAAAGTCCATCACTGCTAGTTATCATTGGCTGCTTCAAGATTTTATAAAAATAAATGGCGAGTGATTTGTGGAAACTCCAGTTCGTAATGATTTTCTTTTATTGGACACTTGAAACAACCAATGATAACAGGGATCTCGATTTAGCTGTCCATTCAGAGAAGAGGTATGTAGTTACGGGGAGTGGCATTGTGAAAGCTAGCTGACGCCATTATATTTCAACGTGAGTTTTAAAAAAAAAAAAACATTTACTTAAGCATTTTACTTAAAATAATATTTTGTTTCCCACAGTTATATCCTTCTATAAATACTGTTGTGCCATCAAGCTAATGTGTTCAACAACAAGTTTTTGGCTTTTGAATCCCCGGGATTGGAATTTGGTGGTAGACTATTGAAATAAGAAGAGAAAGCGTGATGATTTGTTCGTTGTAATAACCAGCAATCTGGATATACTTAAACATCCATAAACTATTGTTGTTGTCTCTGACACTGTCCTTAACCAATGTTTACGGACCGTGGTCTTGTAAACATGATATATATACATACACACATATACACACGCTCACACACACACAGTGCTTCTGTACTTATGGTTGATTTGCGAGGGTCTATTGTAAAAACATCTTGAGATGCTGGTCATTAAAGTGAGAATGAATAGTGGATCACATGCAGCTGATTGGATTGCAAATCTCTTCAAATAGAAAGTTTGGTCGGTTGGTTAAGCTCATTTTTAAATAAGCCCTTTCAATACAGACGTGCTACTGTGCCATACCTTTTCCAAGAAGGATCTGGCGGATGTTCAGCCCTGGAAAAGTGCATACAGGTCATGCTGTTTATTTTTCAAGTGCATTAACTTGCAGTTAATACTTCTCCAGCCTTTAACCCTCCACACAGCTGGAAATAGAACAGACGGGTTTCTGATTTGATGTGTGTCGGCTTTATTTTCATAGTACCTTGCACAGGTGTTAAATAACCTCCTGTTGAACTTGCCTCTGTTTTCTTAATTTGTGAGGGGGGGTCGCTAGTTAGGAAGTAGCATTAAACAAATACAAGGCTAAAACCTGGTATCATTTTCCACAGCTCAGGTTACAGACACTAGATTAATAATACTTGTGGGCACTCATAAATAAATAAATTATTGTTGAGAAACCACTGTAACGTAAACCAGGTCGAGGCAGGCTGAATTATGTAAAACTCAGAAGGGGTTCCTGTCTATCCGTCCTAATATATTTGTTAGGCTAATATATTAACCATCATTCAAATGTTGTTTTTTGGAATTTATATGAATATTCCTGGAATAGGCTGTCTATTTACAAATTGCAAGTACAAATAAGTCTTTGGTACTGTATTCAGAAACTGAATTTTTTTTTTTTTTTAATATATATTTGTATCCTGGTAAGATCAACCATACAACCCTCACTCCTTACTCCCATTGTGTCACCCCCCTTATCTGGTAGTGTGGTTGACCTACAAAATCTGCATATACAGTATATAATATTGTTAGTTTCTTATGTTTTGTTGTTTTTTGTCTTAGGTTCTTTTTTTCTTTTCTTTTCCTTTTCTTTCTTTGATTTCCTCTTTCTGTGTCAGTCCAAACGCACGCAGTTGCTACTTGTGTTCAATTGTTAAAGTTCCTAATTGCCCCACTAAATAAACCTGGTTTCAGCGGGTCTTAACGCAGTGCTCAATTGTCTATTTGGGACCCCATTGCACTGTCATCAGAATTGCTTTGGCAAATATGTTTCCACACCCCGAAATTTATGCCTACATGTGGCGATGGGGCAGGCGCTATATAATGGCGCAGGACATGTCTTCAGAATACCATTTCAGCGCAGTTTTTTTTTTTTTTTACGTCTGCCGTTTGTGCTTGCACTCGCATTTGCGCTGTGATCAGAATACAGCCCAGTGCTTTAATTTGGAAATGCTTTGTTTTTTTCACGTCTAGCTATATACTATAATATAATTTGTGTATGTTACCATGTTCTCTGCATAATGAGTCCTGCTTGTTTGCTAGCATGCAAGGTGCTGTACCGTATGTGCTTCTCCATGAAGTCACTTCTCTGGTTTGGGTGTGAGGATGTGTAAAACTGCCAACAGGATTTGATCCTTAGTCACTACACTTCTGCTTAGGATTCAGATGTAGACTTTTGTTGAAAGAAGATTGTGTTAAATACAGTAACTTGGGGAAACAAAGCCAGGCAATATTTGTATGCAGTTTTGTAGTGGCACCCCTAGTGTCAAACAAAATATTTTGAAATGTTGTGTTTATTCTCACACTGACTAGTCCTTTATTTATCTTGGTTTGTCATGGTACCCTTCGGCGGTTGTACATTTAATATGATATCCTTGTTTTTGGTTGTTTTTTATAGTTAATGTAGTGCTAGTAAAAAGTGTCAGGCGTCCAGTGTTTATCCACAGCGCAGGTGCAGTATGACTCATACAGCCACAAACACCAACTGCCCCCCAGCTCATGTGCCTCAATCCAAGCCTGTGATAACTTTATCCTAATGCAATGAATTTAGAAATAATGAAATGTATATGTATCTGTACTGTATATCAGCACTCCTGTACTTTGTATTCATTTTAATTAAGCCAGCTTTGTAGACTGTTCTAAACAACATGACCACTTAGCCAAGTATCCTTTGTTAGCTGTGTGTATATATATATATATATATATATATATATATATATATATATATATATATATATATATATATATATATATACTGTACTGTCATATTTACTATAGATTACTAAGGGAAACCTAATTTAAAAATCACCTGTTTTTATAGACGACTGTGAAAATGGTTGAGTGCATACTTAAAAGAAACACACTGTCTTTAAAATGAGCAACTCACAAGGTTTGTGTTCTGTACGTTTAACTGCTTATTGCTATTGTAATTGCATTTTAACCTTTATAAACACAAAACACAGACATTTTCCAAGACAGACAGTTTCTGTAAGCCATAGTGACTATATTGTATGAGGGTTGCAAATACACAACAAAAACAAAGCAATTCATTTTGAGATGCGTCTGTTAATTTGGGTTATGCAGTGGCTGCTCTATATTGGACAAAGCAAGGTCTTCAGTATTAAGGTGTTCTACTGATTAAGAATAACCAGCTCTGAGGCAGGTGTTGACAGCACTATTGGATTGCTGTTATTTTAGCAATTGTTGGTCTTCCTTGGGGGTATGAGGGGGTCTCTATAGGTGTTCTAGCTCTGAGCCAGATATCAAGGTTTCTCTGTGCTCTGCACTAGCTGGGACTGTCAACATTTTTACGAGAAGGGGCAGCCAGCAGAATAAAGCTGCCTTTGCTGATGTGTTTGTCAATTAATTTGACTGCCATGAAGAGTCTATGGTGCGTGCTGTTTGCAGGGAACCTAAGAGCAGAGTCTTCAAAGTCAGTGCTGAATAGTACTGGGTAGAGGTGTTCTCTGGGATATAGAAGCACTGGGATTTACTAAAAGAAATACAATTGTTCCATGCAGTTTAATTTGAAGCACCTTTCAGGTTAACAAAGGCTCGCCAGAAAAAAAGCTACTGTGATAGACAAATGCTGATGTCCCATGATATCCCTTACCATGCTTTGATATATTGAAACAGGATCATTCAGACCTGCAGTGTCCACAGGTTTGACATCCATAGTATTATGTAGTTATTTATTTATTTATCCAATGCAAATTACATTGTGAGAAGTAATTACTGAGGGCCATCATTCACCTGGTTTGACAGTTGCATTGAAATAATTAACAGCTTTAATTGGTTCAATTCAATAATTAAGAACATGGTTGTAACAAATAGCTGGTCTGGAAGGTCGGAGTTGCTCATCCCTGTCATAGATCATTGAATAATCCCCAAAATATAGATTACAGAGATCAGGTAATGTTTGCTGCATGTGTTAAAAAAAAAACTATTCACAATAACCCACAATACATTGAAATAACAATGTAATGGGACTTAATGAAATAATCTACACCCAACTGTAGATTTGTTTTAACCAAGCTGTTCTCATGGCATGATGTAATAAATAGTCAGAAATACTGGCGTTCATCCACGATTTTTTAGTAGGTGGATTTATCTGTAAAGAAAATATAAGGGTGCCAAGACAAATATTCTGTATTTCACAGGTATAGATTTGCATAGTTCTGTTGTTTTGAGCATTAAAAAAAATTGCACAAAACTGTGCATGTTGAGCTTTCAAATTGAAACCTCACATTGCTTTGAATATAATGTCGTTGAGAATCTTAAAGAAACCTGTATGTTAGTACTGTTTTGTTCACAGTGAATCAGAAAGTCTCGCAGATTGGGTCTTTGTCGACCAGGGTACAATTCAAATGTACCCTGGGTACATTTTGATTTCTCGATGTGTACCCTGGTTTAGACAAAGCTATCGTTTGGTACCTCGGCATGTTACAAATGTACCCTGGTTTCAAGTCTTGTTTCACGCAGTGAGTTGTTTTCAACAGCTCTTTGTTGTGACATTTGTCAGACCTACATACGGCACCAGAAGAGCCATAGCGAGAAAGAACATGAACGCAAGATCAGATTGTTTTACTCTCATTTAACAGCTAGTGAATTGGACGATTGTATGGGGTTAATCAATCAATCCATTTTTATTTTATATAGCGCCTTTCATAGTGGACCACCATCACAAACTGCTTTACAAGATGCCGTAACATGAAGAAAATCCATAATACAGAGAAATGCATAATACATGCTATACAGTAAAAAAAGCATAATACATTAAATACAGAGGAAAGTGCATACTACACGATAGTAGCATAATACATTAAACAGTACATTAAATACAGTGGAAAGTGCATAATACATGAAATAGTAGCAGCCACACAGCAGCTAATAGCAGATATCAGGCTTAAAGAGCATGGAAAGCAAGAGAGAACAGGTGGGTCTTGAGGGTTGATTTAAAGCGAGCGACGGTGGGAGCATCATGCACCAAAGCTAGGAGAGTTCCAAAGAGTCGGAGCCATGAAGCTAAACAAGCGTTCTCCAAGTGTGGTGCACTTTTGCTTGGGGATAACAAGCAGGCCAGAATCAGAGGACCTCAGCTTGCGGGCAGGGACATAGTGGGTCAGCAGGTTGAGGAGGTACTCGGGACCTGTGTGATGAAGGGCATTGTAGGTGAGCAGGAGAGTTTTGAAAATAATCCTGAACTTTACAGGTAGCCAGTGCAGCTGGGCAAGACAGAATGTTGAAAGCTGATCAGACAGGCGAAATATTGGTATCACTTTAAGAAACGTTACAGAAATAGGGACGGTCCTCTTGAAAATGATTAAGCCTGCATTGCAGGCAGTAGAAAATCCCTTTGATTCTCAGGACTCCTTTCCATGCAGATTCTGTGCATTCTTGCCATCCTGCACAGGGAAAATGGCCGAGGGGATATAAAGAAACTCTTCAAGGTGATTAGTGTTGGGAAGAATGACACTGTACTCTCCAAACACATTTGCCACTTGAAGTTGTAGACCCTTGTTTGTAGAAGGCAGGGGTTGGTTTGTGGCATTGTGGTTGAATAAAAGAATGAGAGTTGTAATATATGTAGTCCGTATTTGAACTTTGATTCATTACTGTGCAATACAATCACACTATACTGTCCTCAATATGTACACGTGATGACATTTTAGACAAAAGTGATTTGGTGATTCAATTGCTTAACCGCTCACAGTTTCCCAACATTCTAATAGCCAAGCTAGTTGAATCTACTGTACTAATTTAGACAGTTCAGTCATTAATCTGCCTGGACCCCTTTTAAGTCTGGCATACTTAATTCAACTAACTGGTGTAAGCACTTTGCTGGTAAATCTTGAGATAAGTAAGTTGAGGTTTTGATTGTGTTTTGCTAAAGATTGTGATTTATATAATGATATTAGTGAAATAGAGAATAATGCAGTACTAAGATCATGGTTCTTTGCTTGGAATAAAACAAATTTAAAAATGTGCGATACCAGTAGGTACATTCTGAGGTTTGTATTGTTTTCTGACTCTTATTGACTGTGTAAAGTTCTGATGAGGCCCTGGTACAGCAGGACAGGGGTGACAGCTCTAAATCTAGGCTTAAATCAGGGCATGTACACCATGATTTCAATGACCCTGCTTTCTAAAATGATTTGTTGACCTGATTCAGTCCACATAGTAATGGCAAATGAGCATGTTTATTAGAATTCAATTAACTGGCTGAAAGGAAGGAAATCGTAAAAAAAATCTTGTTGATATGAGCATTTACATTTCTTTAAATTTAATGAGACATTGTCATAAACAATGGCATGTGCTTTAATAATAATAATAATAATAATAACAATAGATCAAAATATTTCTCTTAATGTTACTCTTCTAATGTGATGTAAGAAATATATATTTTTAAACAATTTAGGTATTAGGTGGATTTGACTTTGGATGTTAAGCCTGTATTGAAAAAAAAAGGGTTCTTTCTCCAATTCTGAGTTTCAAAGCTTAAATGCATCACACTGCACAGTAAACAAAATATAACTGTATCTTTAAGGACAGGTCTGTTCTAATAGGTGGATAAAACGGTGACATGCGAGGCCCTTTAAGCCACTTTGGTCAGATGTAGTTAATTAAAGGTAAATGAATGACAGCTGCTCTTTATGTCTTTGGCACACCTTTGATCTGTGCTAGCCTTCAGACCCCTTTCGGACAAGGCCGTTAAATACAGGCCAGGAGGCCCATTTTTAAATGTGTAAGGGCCCTTGAGGGGTGGGGGCAAACGAGTGACAGAAAAGGCAAAGGAATCACAGTCCTGGAAGATATACGCTGGCTAGCTTTTGATTCATTAGAGAACCCCTGAACATGTCAGGGAGGGAGAGATTAATGGCCATGCCCTCCCATTGGCACAGGGCGCCAAGTTATAGCAGCTTAGGGATGCACTGACTGGTGCAAAGCTCTATTTATATTTATTTTAGGAAAGAAGTAAGAGGGGAAGGTAGGTGTGCGCGCGCGTGTGTGTGTGTGGAATACTGCCTACATATTTTTGTAGCACAAAGATTGGTTCAATATGTATTGAATGGGGAGCAGCTGCTATGGCACATTCACTAAGTAACCTAGCTTTGACCTTCATGGTCTCTTTGCTTTACGTTTAGGCAGTTAGGCATCTCCGTACCTTAGCATAGTCGAGCTTGGTTAGGCAGTCAAGTCACCGGGATACTCAATCATTCATTGACACTTTTAACCATTTGCAGCCTTCAGGCTTTGGGTGTTACTTACTACCCATTATACTTCTGGCGTTTAGGGCAGCGACGAAGCTCCTCCACTCCTGTCCGTTTCTGGCAAGTCTTTCAATGGTTCCCCAGCTGTGTCCCAGGTTTTTCAGCTCAGCTTCCACAGGTCTTCACCATGTTGTTTTCGAGCAACCTTGTTTTTGCTTGCCTTCTGGTGTCCATCTTCTGATTATGGAATCAGTTTCCATCCGAAGCACATGGCCAGTCCATCTCCAACGCCTCCTGGTAATGATGGTGCTCATTGGCTTTAGGTGTATTAAAGGGTAAAAGAAGGTGGTGAAGCAGCTTATTCTACTTAGTCTGACGATTATGGAAATACAATATTAATTAATTACCTGGGATATCAGAGACATTGAGCTCATTTATTATAGAGACGAAAAATTGAATAATGAGAACTTACTACTCTACATATGGAAAATCAAACGAAGGACAAGGATATAGTAGGTGGCAAGTTTGCCAAGAGTTGTTTTTTTTTTGGAAGGAACTACCTGGTTATATTTGCAGAAATTAACTTGTCTATTGACACATTCCTATTTTATCCATGTTTTATAGTGTTTTGTGTAAGCCTACTTGTGCACTACTTGGTCTGGTCTTCAGTTGTTTAGCATTCTTGATATGTGGTAAATATTAAAAGATGATCGAGTTTAAAGATGTCCTTTAAGACAAAGAACATAGTACTGGAATGTTTCCCAGCACATTAAGTTGTAATGTGGATAATAAAGCCAGCAAGTTCAAAAAAGATACACTGAGCTACCAAGTTGAATACATAATACACTGGACCATCAAAGGGTTAATGGATTTGTGTACATGTGTATGGTGGGACAACAGAAAGCTTGTACCATTCCTTTTACACATACTTGGCTGATTTTGAACAAAGTGAAGGGCACCAACTTGTTTCTTACGTTGGATGCAAACTAATTTCTAAAGGCTTTGAACTTTCATGATGTGTTTTTATAATGCTTTTTATAGCCAGTTTTGTGGCAGCCACATGTTGGTTTCATCCCAAGATGTTGCTCCTTGTTAGTAGTTTTTAATTTTAATTTTATTTAAAATGTAAAATGTATCTATTTTTGTTGTGTTTCCTTAAAAAAAAAAAAAAAAAAAAAGTCTGAACCCTAACCAACCACCAGACAGAAATGGATCCCTCTCACTTTCTTTGTTTTTAACCTCACAGGACATTAACAACCAGTATGTTGTTCCAAGGTGATAAGAAACCATAAGGGCTGTCTCATTGAGCTTTACAATAAAATATACCCACCTGTACATATAAAGGCCCAGACTAACACGAGCATCACGGTGCCCTGCATATTGCTATCCATGCATTCATATAGTAGTTTACACACTGTTAATATAAAATATGACCACAGGCTCCCGAGTGGGGTTGGCCAGGGTGTCCTCGGCTCACCGTGCACCAGCAAGCCCTGTAGTCTGGCCGGGCGCCTGCGGGCTTGCCTGTAAACTGCCCAGAGCTTCGTTGTCCTTCGACGCTGTAGCTCTGAGGTGGCTGCACAGTGAGTCTGCAGTGTGAAGAAAAGTGGTCGGCTGACGGCACACTCTTTGGAGGACAGCGTGTTTGTCTTCGCCGCTCCCGTGTCAGAGCGGGGTGGTAGCGGTGAGCTGAACCTAAAAATAATTGGATATGCCAAATTGGGAGAAAATAATAAAATAATTGGCTATTACTAAATTTAAAAAATACAAAAATTATAATAATAATATCACCACGGAAAATATCTTGATGGCAAAATATCACAGTGACAAAATATTGCTCTCCTGTGCAATATTTTGCTGCTGCGGTACCCCTGGCTGTACACCAAGCAGAAACAAGCATTGGGTTTCCATCTCATACAGTAACACATGGGGTGAAGCCTTCAGCATGGCGAAGCAACATGGAGGATATTTAAAAGTACGCTGTTCACTGTGTATTCAAGTCCTAAGTCTTTAATTACATCAGGGTTTTAGTAACATCTTATAAATCATTTGCTTCAAATTCACTTCATACAAAAGAAACAGCTTGATTCTTCATCCAGGAGTATTCGAATCAGTTGAACTACTGTTATTGGACACAGGTGGGCTGTATTTAACTTATCATGTGCCTTGTTAAGGCAATTTGTTGTACCTGAGCTAATTTGGGTTTGCTATGACAAAGGGTGTGAAGACTTATGCAATCAAGACTTTTTGTTTTTTTAATTACTTTTTGAATATTTCTATAATTGTTCTTTCATGTTGAACATGTAGATGATGTTGTGTAGATCAGTGAAACAAACTCCTACTTTAATGCATTTTGAATTGTATTTTTTAGGCAGTAGAATGTGAAAAATGTTCAAGAGTGTGAAGGCTTTTTCAAGGCACTGTATACAGACGTGCTCAAATTTGTTGGTACCCCTCCACAAAAAACGAAGAATGCACAATTTTCTCTGAAATAACTTGAAACTGACAAAAGTAATTGGCATCCACCATTGTTTATTCCATATTTAATAAAGTGTTTTGGGTCATTATCCTGTCGGAGGACCCATGACCTGCGACTGAGACAGAGCTTTCTGACACTGGGCAGTACGTTTCGCTCCAGAATGCCTTGATAGTCTTGAGATTTAATTGTGCCCTGCACAGATTCAAGGCACCCTGTGCCAGGCGCAGCAAAGCAGCCCCAAAACATAACCGAGCCTCCTCCATGTTTCACTGTAGGTATGGTGTTCTTTTCTTTGAAAGCTTCATTTTTTCATCTGTGAACATAGAGCTGATGTGACTTGCCAAAAAGCTCCAGTTTTGACTCATCTGTCCAAAGGACATTCTCCCAGAAGTATTGTGGCTTGTCAATATGCATTTGAGCAAATTCCAGTCTGGCTTTTTTATGTTTTTCTTTCAAAAGTGGAGTCCTCCGGGGTCTTCTTCCATGGAGCCCACTTTCGCTCAAAAAGCGACGGATGGTGCGATCAGAAACTGACGTACCTTCACCTTGGAGTTCAGCTTGTATCTCTTTGGCAGTTATCCTTGGTTCTTTTTCTACCATTCACACTATCCTTCTGTTCAATCTGGGGTTGATTTTCCTCTTGCGGCCGCGCCCAGGGAGGTTGGCTACAGTTCCATGGACCTTAAACTTCTTTATAATATTTGCAACTGTTGTCACAGGAACATCAAGCTGCTTGGAGATGGTCTTGTAGCCTTTACCTTTACCATGCTTGTCTATTATTTTCTTTCTGATCTCCTCAGACAACTCTCTCCTTTGCTTTCTCTGGTCCATGTTCAGTGTGGTGCACACAATGATACCAAACAGCACAGTGACTACTTTTCTCCATTTAAATAGGCTGAATGACTGATTACAAGATTGGAGACATGTGTGATACTAATTAAAGAAACTAATTAGTTTGAAATATCACTATAATCCAATTATTTATAATTTTTTCTAAGGGGTACCAACAAATGTGTCCAGGCCATTTTAGAATATCTTTGTAGAATAAGCAATAATTCATCTCTTTTCACAGCTTCTTTGCTTTATTCTATGACATACCAAAGGCATGCAAGTATATATGATAAAATAGCTTTTAATTTCATCACTTTTCAGGAGGAATGAAGCATTATTGAAATGAGCTGTAAGGGTACCACAAATTTGAGCACGTCTGTATATGAATGAGGATATTGGGTTTGTGGTATACGTCTTTTATTCACGGCAGGAGGATGTCCCAGTAAGTCCCAGAGTGGTTTGTGTAAGGACATCTTCCTAAGGGGAATAAAAGCCGTATACCAAGAACAATCGTTCATTATTCTGTTTATACCATAATTATACATTTGAAATAAAAAGCAATAAAATTAGTACATTTTTTTCTATTATTAATTAATAGGGATTATTTTACCTGGCGGAACTTTACTTTCATTGTCAACAGACTATGCTTCGACAGATTCATTTTACGCCCTCTTCGCAACCGTCTTTTCAGATGGAGCTCAGTCTGTCAATGTGCAACCTCTGTTGTTTCCTACTATTACAGGTGTTAAAGAAGGGACTTTAGGCTTTAAGTCTTTTTTACATCAACGTTTAGACATGTGGCCCAGTTTCTACTGTCACATACTTACACCCTCCCTCACAGTCCCTGTTTGCATTTGTTTCTACAGCTTCTTCAAACAGCTTTTTATAAATCAAATACTTTGGTCTAATTTGAATTTACCTGAGTTTTGCCTATGGAAATCTACCAGCTACTGCACTGCTCCAAAAGGCTATTGTCAAAATCCCTGCAGAAATTGTTAGCAAAGTCCTGATCTCAATGCAGACCTTAGTAAATTATACTGTTAAAGACCAAGACGTAATGATCCATTGAGAACAAACAGGGTTCAAGGGGACTACTGAAAGAGAGATTTTTTTAGTTTGGTTTCCCTTGAACCCACAGAGTACCTAATGTGTTATCATCTGTATCTTATACATATACTTACATACCTGCCCCAGCTTCAGGCAAGTACAGACTTTACAGTGTATTCCCTGGGCTGTCGATATCTTTCTTTGTTGTCTTAGTATTTTTGTTAGTTGGTATTATCCCGATATGTCATTGCTGTAGGTAAGAAACAGCAGGGGTCCAAACGCTGATCCCTGCACCATACTAAGCACATGACCCAGCTAAAAGTTTCTCCCCTAACACGTACTCTCTACTTCTGAATCCTTGTTAGCTGTATGTTTACTACGATGCTGTTACTATGGAAATTACCCTCCAGTTTACCTCTAGAGCCGAAGAAAAAAGAGGATGTATCTATCGTTGTTGACATGTCTGGTGTTTTAAGAGGATCCTCGTCTTCTCAAGGAGATAACTTTTAATAATAATTATCTTTGTCATGCCTACTGGCATACCGTTTGTATGTCCAAACATAGACAGAATTCTGCGGCAAAGACTTTTGTTGCCAAAAAAAACACAACCTTTGTTGTGCTGTCCTTTTTAAAAATGTTCACTAAGCATTTTTGAAACATTTTACTGTACTGTAATTCCCAGCTTCATTTATTCAGGAAATTCCAATTTAAAGCTGTAGTCTCCCATAATTAATTTCTTGAATAAAGAAACTCTGACTCTTTCAACCAGGCTTCATTGAATTTCTGGTTACTTCTGGTCTCCTATAGGTTGTTTTTAAAGGTACCATGTTTATTATCCCCTACTGGGGATTTTTCCTTATACTGTTTCCGGAGAACTGCTTATACAATTGTTATGAAACTTGGGATTCACATTATATTAGAAAATTGTAAGACAGAGACAGGGAGGGAGCAGTAACATTTGCTGTGATGCTTTGGATCAGCATGCCTATTGTCTTAATCACAGGTTTCCTGGAAATTGTATCTTCCATTATTTTACCACCCTTTTGGTGCTCAGGCATGTTGCTTGACTGGAGAATGAAATTGTCAATTTCTCCACAGAAGCAGGACCTAAAGTGATTCCCAGCCTTTTTATTTTATTTTTTTAAAGTAATTTTTACTTGGATCACTGAGCATTGGATCTAAATTATAGATGTTGGCAATGTTGGGGTTTATCCATCTGTCTGTATGTCACACTTACATTGTAGCACATATCTGGAGAATCGTTTATCAGATTGTGATTAAACATTTTATTTCTTATTCTGTACTATTCTGTACACTCTGTTGATATATGTCATGGTCAAAATGAACGTATTGTTCATACTGGTAGCTCTGATTTTGAATTCATGTTGCTGACATGCTTATTATTTTAAACAGACATGTCATATCGTATCTTCAGCATGATTGGAAATGTGTTTCTGGCTAGTGAAGGAACCTCTCAATTTAAGTTAAAGGAGCACCATTATTTTATTTATTTTTTGGGATTTGCATCACATTTCATTTAATAAATATGGTAATCTTTTATTTTGTCATGGATTATTGCAGGGCAAAGGAGATTCAGATCAGAAATGTGATCCGCTTCATACGTGATTAATGCAAATCATGATGTACATAGGACTGTAATCCCAGACTGTGCTACATGATAAAGCCGATGATTTTCATAAAAGCACAGCTAGATTCGTTTTTTGACTGTACTTACAAAAGAGCGGTATTGTTTATTATTTGAGAAAGTAACCTGTCAGCAAAGGGCAGACACAATTATCAGTGGACCTCTTGTCTCTGAATGTACCCAGTTGCAATTATACTTCATTCACTTAATTGAGAAGCTCCTTTGCGGAAATTACTGTTGGTATGAGAGTCCCTGCTTCTTAATAAAACCTCTATTACTGCTTGCAAGGGATATGTTTTCCTGGTACTCTGTAGGATACATCTGCATGCACGTATGAACTGTATGCCACACTTTTTACTAAATCTTGAGAAAACATTATCCAGTAGTACACATGCTTGAGGGTATTACAATCAAGACTACAGGATAATGATGACCTACTTCTGATACTGATTGCTTGGGCTGTAGAAATATCTTCAGAACTACTGGACCAAATGTGGTTAATCTTTGCATGGACAATTTTTTTAACAGGATGTTACTCCACCTTCTTTAAATATGTCCGAGGATGTATATTATTGATGTATCTTGTTCCTTTAATATATATATATATATATATATATATATATATATATATATATATATATATATATATATCCTAGTGAGTCAAAGGCTAAGAAAGAAAAACACGTTTTACTAAACCATGATTAATTCAAGAATGCTGCTGGTAGCGATGATTAATTAATAGACGTTCTCCAAATGTTATTGTGACTTAATTGACCTGTGGATAAAAGCCAGAAAAATAGATTGTGTTTAAAATGACATTTTAACAAATGATCCTAATACATTATAGTGGATATATTATTCTTGGATCCTAACCAAATCTATAGATGGTCTGTTTGAAGATACCACTTGTTAATTTTTTTTTTAGACTATCTAGCTGCATCATGTCATTGCACACACTATTAATTGAAATGCAGTTTGACTTGACGTTGGTTCTAGTTACTGAATTACTGAAATCTGCAAACAATGTCTGATATTGTTGAATATTTAACATTTTTTGTTGGTGTGTTTCTTCTAGGCTTCCTACCTTTTTAATTTGTGACCTTGATCATTTCAAATCCTATTAACAGTGTTGCTTGAGAATGCATTAATACGAGAACTGTGTTCCTTATTGCTGCCTGTAACCACTGTAAGCCTAATGCCTTCAGATATCACTTTATGTGAAGTTGTGATGTTGTATTTTAATTTTATACTAAATATCAGAAAAATGACCTTATTATTGCATTTCGTGAAAGTAGTTAAAGCCATAAAGACACGACTGTCCTCCCCCTAAAAACCTGCTTGCCCTGCCTTTATAAAATTGACAACAGTAAAAGCATAACAAAGTGTAATAAAGCACAGTGAAAGCATGGTGAAGCAACTGTTTGATAAATGCATAGTATAACCAAGGGAAAATTTAAAATTACTGTGCAAAAGTACTGTGGTAAACTTTTGAAAACAGTGACAACAACTATTTTTCCTATTTCTATTAACAGCCCTTAAAAGATTTAAAAAAAAAAAAAAAGTTAACGTTTAAACAAAAACGGTTTACTACTCGAATTTAAAGTGGTAATAGATAATGCAATTACTCCAAAAATCTTACCCGCTTCGATTTGCTATATAAATCTTGTATACTGTGCAGTTTTTTTAAACAAGCAAATGTTGCTGTCTTGTGGTTTTTCATGAGCTGTTCAACTTTGGTGGTTTGTAGTTAATATTTCACACACGTTTGTTCTCTTGTCAGAGCAGATTGTGTGTTTCCAAGCTCTCTGATTGGATGTGTCTTAATTTCCAAGGCCTGGACATTTTATTAGGACCTGAACCGACTATCAGGTTGGTCCACTGTTTATCCAGATCGAAGCTTTGACAAAACATGGCAAGGACTCCACAAGGTGTGGGAACGTGTCTTGACTAATGATAATCTCTTCAGGAATTGGTGCTCCTCACACCATTTATGCACAATTCTGGCAGGGTGGACGGGTGCATTAATGTGCAAAGTAATCACTGCCATCAAATTGCAGCATTGTTGAATGGACTTGATCCGTAACAATACTTAAGTGAACTACGACATTCATTTGGAGTTCCAGAGTTATCAAGGCACTCAGTATACCAGACGTGCCCCCACACCAGCACAATGTCAAATCCAATAGGGTAGGCAGGTTCTAATAAAGTGGCCAGGCTATGTCGTTTCTTGTGGGATGGGATTTCTGGGAATGCTGTTTGCTGTTGACAGGTAAGATTTGTTTTGTTAATCTTTGGTTATTGCACCTTTTCAAGTCATCTTTTATTTGTTCTGGTTATAAAATCCACACATTTTTTTCTGTCAGCATCCATTTCTTTTAAATTACCTATCTAGCCAATGATAATCACAAAAGCAAGCAGCCTATTTTAAAGTAGATGGTTGCCTAAACATAACCTTTGGTATTTTTCTGAGTTTCAGCTTGGACTACTTATACATTTCAATGCAAGGTGGTTATAATTAGGGCGTCTGTTCTTTCGGTTTTTATTAATTTAATTTTCCAGTGCTTATTTTTATCTGTTTTCGAGACACCCCAAAATCTTTTTTTTTTTTTTTTTCGGAGCTTTCGCTTTTTATGTACTGTATGAAATGATTGTTATCAGTTACTTTCCAAAATGCTTAGGCTTTTTTTCTGTCACAATATGTATTATAACTCGACAGTACTTCCACACTTGTTGTAGGCCTACCTTCTTTCCTTTGCTGTCTTCCACAACTAAGTCCTTATGGTCACAGGCACATTCTTCTGGGGTTTTTGTGTGTTTAGGCATTTTTTTTACATTTCGCCACAATTTGAAATTCTGTTTTAAATTCCATGTGTAAATACTCCCTATCAAACTGTAATATAGCTTTAAATCTCGCAAACGTGTTACAATCCTCCAATAGAAATATAGGAATTTGCTGCCACTCAGTAGTTGGGGTGGGTTTAAAGTATTCAGAGCGAATCAATGCGAGATATAAGTCATGAAGGAGGGACATTGCCCAACTGCACTGGGAAAGGTTTTTTTGTTTTGTTTTTTTTCTTCATGGGGAAAGGGGTCGTCGACGTGAATTGAGTAACTATTTCCAGTGTTTTTCCGGTGTTTATTGGATATAAAACGATTTCATTTTTTTTGTATCTGGGGTGTTTTATCGGTTGTTATTGGTTAAAACCAAAAATCAGAAGCCCTAGTTATAATCTAGTGCTGGGAAAGTACTTTCTGCTCTGGTAGTGTTCATTCTATTCTTTGTAAAGTTACTTCTATTGAAGTCTGAACAAATACGATATGTTTCCAGTTTCTTGAGCAAACAACCAGAAAATAGCTGGTAGGTATCCCATAGTAAATAAACAAAGGTTTTTTTTTCTTCTTTCTAAACCATTTAGCTAGCTTAAACCTCTGGGAACCACAGTCATGTTTAGAGAAAATGTATTTAAAATAATTGAAATTAAAATACCGTGGAACAGCTGTATACGCTGTTGAAATTCATACACAAAATCTTTTTGGTATATAGCAAGTTTTCACAGCGGATCGGTATGCGTTTTGATATTGCTTGAGTTTAAGAGTGGTTTTATAATCTCAAATACAAACAGATTCAGTAAAGTTATTTTTATCCACAGCTTGGGATGCTACTGAGATATAGTTTAATATAGGCATGTAACACTTAATTCTATTATATCCAGTGAACCTACAGCTTTGTTTATGTACAGATTTGGTCAATTTTATTATTGCTACTACTGTACTTAAAGTACAATTGCTTAATGTAATTGTATTTAACAATATAATCTTAACTGCTATGCACTCCCAATCAGTATATGCTGGAGCTCCCAATTTGCAGTTTTGAAAGAAACACATGATATATATACATGTATTTGAAACTATTGTAAATTCTGCATTCCTCACTTGTGTTTTGGGCATGGTAAAATTAGAATCATCATGCTATGCAGTGAGTGTAGGATCCTATGACCTCCAATTTTTTTTTAATGATTTCTGGACCACTGCATTTTTATGAAAATACTAAGAAAACCCAATATTTTATATTTGGTAGATACAAAGGAATTTTCACTCGGATCACTAAGCATTGGATCTAAGTGATAGCTTTTTTTTTTTTTTCACAGCATTACCAATACATGTTTTGGTACTTTTATACTGTAAATGAGCGCAATATTGTTATAAAATGTAAACAAATTATTTGTTTTAGGGGAAAAAGAGGATTTCATGATCATTGTATCCACTGCCAATTGTGCCAAATCTTGAGCATTAGCTGGATTTTTTTTTTAACGTGGTGCTCCTGGCCAAGTGTTATATATTTTCTATGCTTTGTATTTAAAAAATATATGTTATTATTATTATTATTATTATTATTATTATTAATAATAATAATAATAATAATAATAATAATAATAATAATAATAATAATAATAATTGTTTTTAGTGTTGTAAATCGAACCCTGACCTTGACATCGATTATAGTGCAAATTCTAACAATTATCGATCATTATCGAGTTAAAATGTTTAAAAAAAAAAAAAATCCCTCACATTAACAGTTTAAAAGAACAATAAGTCCTCTTTTATAGAGCATGGTATAAAAAACTAATTGAAACAAATCCCGATGTTTTAAGACACTTTTGATAAATACATTGGAATTTAAATATAGCACTCTGCAATGTTCGTATTTCTGACGTCACTAGCCTTTGCCTAGTTTTGTGTAAACTGTATTAACGTTATGGCCTATTAACATGGAAATAATTCGATCTCTTTTTTTTTTTTTTAAATTTGCTGTTGGTTACAATTTATAAATTACGTGACCCAGCTTCTGCCAGCAAAATCAGCAGTCCCTTCCAGCGTGCCGTGGCTGCACAGATGCAATTCACTTTTTGCAGTCATATTTTAATCTAAACTTTACATGACTTTGCATAGCCAAATAGATTTGCATTATCTTCAGTGAATACAACTATATCGTCATTTTTCCAAACAGTACACATTAGAGGTAGCCTACCCTTTCCGACAAAGGAACTTTCGACAGCGACAACTCCGGTTGATAATTGTGTTTTGCGTCTCCATACTTGAATATGTGTAATAGCTCTTTCATACATGTATGTGGATTTATTATTAATTGACTTATTGCCCACATCGCAACCAAAATATGTAGAATATCTCTTTCATACATGTATAGTCCTAATCAATCTACATACCACGTCGCACCCAAAAATGAGTCACATACTGCCAGTATTACTGGAGTGCTCAGAGAAGCGTTTCGCTCACGTGGATTCGCTTTACACTTACACTTACAGTACATTACTAAGGCCCTTCACGGCCGTGAAAAACGTGACAGACTGTGAAATTCATTCTTCACCATGAAAACTATCTATTTTGTGTACTTTTACCCTGCACTTAAATTCAATTAAGTTATGTGTGTCGGTCCAGATTCCTGATGTGATTTATATGCTTGTTTCAATTTGAAAAATAAACTGGACAGGATTTATTGATTGGCACTTAACAGCAGCCAATAACCACTCTGGGCTCTCCTCACTGATTGGTAGATATGGGCATCCGTGGCGGGTTTAGTAAGCTAGGAGATCTCAACTGATATTGTTAAGCGAGTGAACATTTTGAGTGTCCAAAATGAATAAAAACAAATCTACAATAATTATTGGGCCATCGTGTACAATAATTTTGCATTCTACTGGTGGCAAACTATTTTGTACAATCTGCAATGTTTCATTGGATCACATACGTCGAGCTACGATCCAGCGGCTTCGTAGACTCAGACAGCAGTCAAAAACGAAAAAGGTTGCGGATGGTGCAGTGCTTCAAAACCAAAAGATAATTTTCTTTTTTTTTCTTTCTTTTTTTTTCCTGAAACAGCGACACATGACAACGTATTAACGCAAAATATTAATAGTTTCACTCAAGACAGGCGGCTACAGTTGGGACTGATTTTAAAACAAAATGTGTATAAAATACATTAACAAAGCTGGTTACCCTTGATATTTGCATCATCATCCTGTATTTGTTCACAGACGCATATTCTCAGTAACTTTTAGCAACAACACAGATTACGTTCTTGACAGTAAGTTAATATATACAAGACACGTTTTGAATTTCATGGAATATTCGGTTTAATTAAAATATTATCGATTTGTTATCGTGGGGTCCCAATCGGTAAATAATTAGCTTCATTATCGTTATCGTTAGAAGCCTATTATTATTATTATTATTATTATTATTATTATTATTATTATTATTATTATTATTAACAATGCATTTGTTTCTTTTGTTAATTTCCTAATTTATTTGTTACTATTTTTTTTAAAATAATAATCCATAATCACTTTGGTTGGATTGACAATAATGCTATAGCAATAGTCAAAAGAAGGAAGAGCGGAGGACAGTATTTGCCCTGAACTTCTAACCCATATGTTTTTTTGTTTTTTTTTCAAATACAATCCCGGAGGTGGGGGAGGGGGATCTGGGGTTGGAAGCCATTTTCATTATCAAGCCAAAGTAGTGACTTGACTGAACTCCAAAATGCATGGTTTAATAAGACAATTATGCCATAGTAAGCTGGCTGCTGTCCATATATCCTTATTTCTCGGTTTCTCGGTTTTACCTTAGACAGTTTCAGGGATGCATGAACTTCTAGTTTTCCGTAAAATATTGACATGCATTTTTTCTGTCACCTCTGCAGGTCTTGTGGAGATCTGCCTGATGCACCCCCTGGATGTGGTGAAAACAAGGTAAGACTTGTTGATCCGTGGCCAGCTTCCAAACACAGCTTGACTCGCTTCCACTTTTTATGATCATTTATCATATTTGTTTTTCTATCAGGTAACTAACATCAGTTCTAAAAAATATCTGCTGTCATCCACGGTTTCCTTTGTTTTCAACAGAATCAGTTTGCACACTCACTTTGATAACATGCTGACAAAGCGAAATATTAAATGTTCTTGCAGTTCGTCTTTAAAGCCCTTTCGTTTTTGTCTGCTTGCTGTTACCTTGTGAAAGAAAAAATCATTTTCATAATAAGAAAAGTCTGTAATGCTACCATTCATAAGTGGTTCCAAAGTTTTTCACACCGCTGTAAGTAAAATGTTGTCCTTGTTGTTCCTTGAAGTAGAGGACTAGTCATTGTGAGGGTCCAGATGGGGTTCTATTGGGTTGAATTATTTTACAGATCCACACAGGAGACTGGTGTAAAACAATAAGTCAATTTTATTGTTGAACCTGCATTTGCACAGCCACTACAGAATTTAGTCCAAATACATTTGGAATATCAGAATGATATACCCAAGACTTCTAGAAAAGTTCCAAAAGGGGATCCATGTTCTCTCTATTTATCTACCTAATCAACAATGACCTCATGGTGTGCGGGTGGAGTAAACACAAGGTCAGTATTCTCTCTAACCTTTCCCTTCAAGGAAAAGGAACTGTTACATCATTTCAGAATGAAAAATCTAAGGACTAGATACTGCACAGTTAATCATCTGTCATATTATACCATGTTGTTTAACATACTGTGCCAGAAAGAAAATGTTTTTCTTTAACAAGTAAATAGTCCATTATATCTTATATCTTATAATTACACCAAATAGATTAACAGTAATCTGTTTATTGATACATATAACACTACTTATCATCTCCTGGCAGATTAGTCAGAAGTTTATTCAGGCTGGTCTGGCATTTGATTGCTGGCATGCTCCCACCTTATCTTTTTCTTGCTGTGTGCTTGAACAGTTGATAAGGCTGGAGTGTTTTTTGCTATAAAATGTATTACATGTACACAGACTTTTATAGCATACATTTACAAGTAAAAATAATATGCACAGAACAAAACATTAGATAGCTGAACAGAACTAACTTGCACTTATTATTCTGAGCTCCGCCCCTCTCCTGCTTCAGCACTCAGAGTCACTGGAGGCAAGGCAGACAGGCCTGCTTTATCCTGCCGCAGAGACTTCAGCTGTCGATCAGGGTTTGTGCACAATACTCATTAAGTGTTTTCCTCTTGCACCCCATTTTCAAATCAAAACTAGTAACTGTCACCGTATATACCTACAATAGCAAAAGCTTACCCATACCTTAGCCCGCTAATTTCAGAGTAGGCGCTTTGAATAACAGGCGCTGTAATTAGCAAATCAAAGTGCACACAGTCGGTCTTGACGACTGACAGTCATTTCAATGAATGAGAGCATTCTAGCGCTGCTTCAGCCAATGAGATCTGTCAGGACAGGATGAAATGACTGACAGTG
Source organism: Acipenser ruthenus (assembly GCF_902713425.1). Classification (NCBI taxonomy): domain Eukaryota; kingdom Metazoa; phylum Chordata; class Actinopteri; order Acipenseriformes; family Acipenseridae; genus Acipenser; species Acipenser ruthenus. The sequence continues at coordinate 21,042,240 of NC_081206.1, forward strand.
AAACTAGCCTATTAAGGGACCACTAAGTTGACTGACAGCGACCTAGCCATTCAGAGCGGAACGGAGACAGGATAGACAGCAAGTATAAAAACTACACCAGACTAGAGATGATTTCTAAATTATTATTTTTGGTAAGAAAAAAAAAAATAGCGAGTGGTTTTACCAACGTTTATCCTATATAAACTTATTTCAGTCTAACTCCTATTTTTTGGGACTTTGATGTTTAACAAGCTTTACCGATTAAAATCAAAAAGTAGCAAGCCTAGTTATAGTGAATCTTGTGCACGTCTTCAGAGCTCAACAAGAAGGCCAGAGTCAACGTTCACAGAAGCTGAAGGAGAAAATGAATACCTTTCACAGCACAGTCAAGACACTAATGTTGTTAAAGTAATAAAGTAAAATAATATTATTAGGACTGTGTAGAATAAGCAAAAATCTGGTTGAACTGTGAAGACTGAAAATGTCCAGGCTGGTTACAACTATGGCAAGGGAACTGAGAAATACCTGACTGACTTATGTTGTCTGTGTTACTTAATGTCATTTGGTCAAGTGCTGTGTGGCCTGACACACACACACACACACACACACACATATATGAAAATAATTTGTACTGTATCATTGGGATACAGTTCTAAAAGGATGAGTCTGAGAATGATGAAGACACTTTTGACTGTCAAATGTGTAAGTAATAAACTAACCAATGATCCATTTACGTAAAATGCAATAGATTTAAAGTTTTAGCTCAGGACATTCAGTATAAGCTGAGCATATGCAGACTCTGGGATAGTTAACTAGGTCTGTTGAGGTCTGTTCGTTTGTCAGGTGGTCTTTTAGCACACACTCCGAGGCAGCGGGCAACCCTAATAGTTACAATCTATTATATACTGGTAAGCATTACAGTTCAATAAAACTGAGAAGATTACAGAACATGTCTACTGTAAGTGAGGATTGGAAAAATGTATCAGATGTATTAAACTGGTGCTTGTTAGGCTGTACACCTAGTAGAAGTAGAGGCATTTAAAAAAAGTATTTTAACAAGATTAACTATATCCGATAGAATTCTATACTAATATTTGAGGCTTCAAAAACATTTTAGAATCAATATAAAGGAGTTAATCTTGAACAATGGGTGTATATAGGGTATATACCACACTCACAGTAAAGTAAATGGCAAGTGTAATGTTTTCAATTAACTCATATGTACAGTCCATTGAACCCCATTGTCATTTGACTTGGTTAAGCTAGTACTACTCGTACGCATCCTCAGTGCAAATAAAGTAGGGAAAGTACGTGTCCAATTCTTCGGAAACCACAGCAGGATTCAGTTCTTTCTAATAAGTTTTTTATTGCTGTGTCTAATTTATATCGGCAGAATGCAATCTACTATAAAAGTGCTCTGTTGCGATGGCATGTTTTATTAGCTCCCTTTAAAATGCCAGCCTGAGTTAGTCTGCTCAAATGCTTTTTCTTTAGTGTTTACTAACCAGTGCACGAACATATGGAGGGTCCTCGTAATTGCACACTGTAAATATTTGTAAAATGTGTATAAAATCAAAGGTTTAAAAAGTTAGAAGATTCATGTAGAATGTGATAGACAAATAGACGGATATAATCAGAGCATAAGGGCCTACTACCCCCGATGTATTTGTGTTTCATGCATTGACAGTTATAGGACACATGCTGGGTCACACAAGCACATATATTTTATAACATCTTAAATGGTAGAAGGAACACGGTGTTACTTGTGTTTTGTCACCTGTTTAGTTATGCAGAAAATATGTTTACTCATCAAGGGTCAAGACACTTAAAAAAATGTAGTATGCTTTTTAATTACATTTACTGCCACAAAAATGTGGGGGGTCTTTATTTTTCATATAAGAAAATATGAGACCTATGAAGTGATAGCAATATGTAAGCATAGCCAAAATAAACACAATTGACTGTACAGTACTTGCGATCTTAGTAACAAGTGTGACAGAGATCGAATGAGTCTTAGTGTTAGATCTCCCTTTCGACCTGTGAGAGCACGGTGTACGAGGAACAGAGTACCCTTAATGAAATGGCACGACAATTTATTCCGTAGGGTAGATGGAAGTCGGTCAGTTCGGAAGGGGGCGGAGCTATGGCACCCGAGCTCAGTGACCCAGACGGTAAGCGGCGTGGCATCCGAGGACTGGAGGAGCGGATGCGCTCGTTAACCTCGGGGTCATGGGCAAGGGTATAAATAGGGGGCATGGCTTGAGTGATCTGTTCCTTTGCATATGGTTAAATTATATGACCAAGAAGGAGCCCGTTTGTGAGATCGACCGTGAGTGTTTTGTGTCTGTGTTCTAACACTGTGTGTCTTGTGTGTTGTTGTCTCACTAAAGATTACTGAGCACGATCCGGAGCTGCAGCCGCAGGCCAGCGACAAACCCGGACTTCACCACTCACCTTTTCACTACTGGAACTGTCTTTTGTTTTGCACCTTTTAGCACTTGAATCACGCACTGTCTTTGTGTTTGTGTTTAGTGTGGGTGTCGGAACGGGACTTTGGGGTTGCGGGTCAAACCCGTAGGATTATAACGAGAAGTGATACACGCCGCTGTATCACTTCCAGCATTATTATTAGTTACAGGTTTTGCCTTGAGGCTCTGGACATTTATTAATTTAAATAAACACCCTTGCACCTGTACCAACGTTTGTCTGTGTGATTCTTCTGCACTGCACTCACCTGCACGTCATTACCACTTTGCCACACGTGGTTGTCAGAAGTAAGGATGGACTACGCAACACTGTCGGCGCTGCTGGAGCAGCTGGACAGCAGACGGGAGGTGGAGGAAAGACGGAGAGAGGAGAGGTACACTGCGCTGATCGAGAGGGTCGGGCTGGCAATACCTCCCACAGCATCAGCAGAATGCAGCTTCAGAGCGCCCAAAGCACGGACGCAGAAAATGACGGCGGATGATGATCCAGAGGCATACCTGGTGGCATTTGAGCGGCTGGCTACCACCGCGTCATGGCCCCGACAGTTCTGGGCAAGCCAGCTGGGACCCTGCCTGATTGGGGAAGCGCAGGCAGCCTACCAGGCGATGGGGGATGACGACGCCGCTCAATATGACCTGGTAAAGCTGGCTATTCTCCGCCGTCTTAACATTACGGAGGAAACGCACCGAGTGAGGTTCAGGGAGTACAGGAGGTCCCCGAACGTACGCCCCAGGGTGGTCGCGCAGAAGCTCTGTGACCACATGATACACTGGCTCACCCCGGCGCTAAAAACAACTGCCCAGATGGGGGAGGCCATCGTCATTGAGCAGTTTTGTCATGTGGTCGGCGCCGAGACCCAAGGATGGATACGGCGCCACAACCCCGACACCCTGGAACAGGCAGTCAAGCTCGCTGAGGACTTCGAGGACTCCCTGGTATCCGCCCAGACCGGGCTACTCACCCCGCTATCTCAACGGAGCGGCCGAGCCCCACCTCCTCTCTCTGCTCCACCAACCCCACCACCAGGACCGGTTCAACGACCTCCGAGAGCACCAACCCCAATGGGCGACCTTGCCTCCTCTTCATGGAGACCAAGGTTGGCCCCCAGCTGGGGTAGAGGTGCTGCCCCTGCCCCGTTGCCATACCAGCAGCGGGACAGACCATTTAACACTGTGCCCTCCTTTCCCCCTACCTGTTTTAGGTGCCGCCAGCCGGGACATCAGGCTAGGTCATGCCCATCTGCGATGGAGTGTGACGTGGCCGTCTGTAATCTGGCATCTGAAGCGGGTAAGCGAGGGAAAAATGGTCGGGAGGGGCCTTGTATTGTTAAGGTGATTTTTGGAAATGTGAAAACCCATGCATTAGTGGACACAGGGTGTGGTCAGACCTTAATTAGAGCATCTCTCTTAGGCGGTATGGTGTGGCAGCCACAAGGTCAGGTGGCGATCTCCTGTATCCATGGAGACACGGCAACATACCCCACAGTAAAAGCATATTTATCGGTCGGTCCGATGAAACGTTCCCTGGTAGTTGGGGTAGCGGAAAGGTTACCACATCCCATTATTCTGGGTCGGGACTGGCCCAACTATAAAGATTTATTGAAATTAAGGGCAGTCCCGGCCATACACGCAAATGTGGCAGAAAAAGTAGAAGGGGAAATGATTGGTAATGTTTTTCCCTTTCAAGCGGAAATGTTCTCTTCCCTGTTCCGGCCGAAAAAAACAAACAAAGAGAGAAGGCTGCGGAAATGGGAGGGAGCGTTAATGAGACAAGGCTGGGGGCTGGTGGGAGCCTGTTATAACGGTGAAAAACGTCAGTCGAAGGGGGTCGGAACGCAGTGTGACCGAGAGGGCGAGGTTACTGGGCCATCAAGGGCAGATGTTACTCCCGCCCCGCTCAATATACCGGACATGTGGCACTCGAATGTGAACCTAGTGTGGGAGCAGGACAATGACCCATCACTGGTGCACATTCGGGGACAGGTCCGGTCCATTGAAGGTAAGGATGTTGAAGGCGCTGGGGCACTAGTATTTCCACACTTCATTATCAAGGGGCAATTACTATATAGGGTAAACCTGGCCGCGGGCACAGGACATCCTGTAACACAATTATTGGTCCCCCCGTCTTGTCGGCTGGAGGTCATGAGGCTGGCGCATGATATCCCTTTTGCGGGGCACCTCGGAGTTGACAAGACAAGGGAACGGATATTGGCTCGATTCTTTTGGCCAGGTCTTTATAAGGAAGTGTCGAAATATGTAGCCACATGCCCAGACTGCCAGAGAGTAGCGCCGGGTCGAGTGCGCCCCGCCCCTTTGGTCCCACTGCCGATTATTTCCACCCCCTTTGAACGCATCGCAGTGGACATAGTCGGCCCTTTGCTACCTTCTGACTCCGGGTATACGCATATATTAGTGGTGGTAGATTACGCAACGCGATACCCAGAGGCAGTTCCATTGAGGTCCACTAGTGCTGCTGCGATAGCCAAAGAACTAGTGCAGATTATGGCAAGAGTAGGGATCCCCAACGAGATATTGACTGATCATGGAACTAATTTCTTGTCAAATACGCTACAGCAGGTATATAAATTACTAAAAATACGTCCCATCAGAACGTCGGTTTACCATCCACAGACGGACGGTTTGGTGGAACGTTTTAATCAGACTCTAAAGGCGATGCTGAGACGATTTGTGAATCAGGAGCAAAAACATTGGGCATCGCTTCTTCCCTACCTCCTTTTTGCGGTGAGAGAGGTGCCGCAGAGTTCGACAGGGTTCTCCCCCTTCGAGCTCTTGTACGGCCGACAGCCTCGCGGCATTCTCGATCTGTTGAGAGAGGGGTGGGAGGAGCACAAAGGCTCGTCCAAAAATGTAGTGCAGCATGTGCTCCTACTGAGAGATCGCCTAGATTTGGTCGGTCGTTTGGCCCAAGACAATCTCAGATCGGCTCAGCATCGACAACAGCAGCATTACAATCAAAATGCATTAATCCGAACTTTTCGACCTGGAGACAAAGTAATGCTGCTACTTCCCTCAGCGGAATCCAAACTATGTGCTAAATGGCAAGGGCCATATGAGGTGATTCGGGCTATAGGAAAGGTGAATTACGAAATTAAACAGCCCGATCGCCGTAACAAAAAAGAAATTTATCATATAAATTTATTAAAGCCCTGGCAGGCAAGAGAGGTGTTATTTATAGCCCCAGGCAATATAGAGGATGATTTAGGGCCCGAGCTAGAACCCTCTAGCACAAAGAACATTTCGATGGGGGAACAGTTACTTCCTGATCAGCAACGTGAACTACGTAGGTTAATTGAGGAATTTAGCGATGTTTTTTCTAACACGCCCGGTAGAACTAACCTCGCTGAATATGACATTATCTCTCCCCCAGGTGTCACAGTGCGAGAGAGACCTTACCGGATCCCGGAAAGTCGACGGAGTGGCGTTCGCAAAGAGGTATGGGACATGCTCGAACTTGGGGTGATTGAGCCTTCCAGGAGCGAGTGGTGCAGTCCAATTGTGATAGTGGCCAAAAAGGACGGCACCAACCGCTTCTGCGTTGATTTCCGCAAGGTAAACGCTATTGCCAAGTTTGATGCGTATCCCATGCCTCGGGTCGACGAACTCCTAGATAGACTGGGGACGGCGAGGTTCATCTCCACTCTGGATCTGACGAAGGGATATTGGCAGATCCCGTTAACTCGTAGTTCTAGAGAGAAAACCGCATTTTCAACACCAGAGGGGCTGTTTCATTTTACAACCATGCCGTTTGGGTTACATGGTGCGCCTGCTGCCTTCCAGAGACTGATGGACCAGGTTTTACACCCACATCGTGAATATGCGGCAGCGTATATTGATGATGTGGTCATTTACAGCTCCACCTGGCGAGAGCATTTGGCTAGGATCACAGCCGTCCTTCAGTCTCTAAGGGCAGCCCGGCTGACAGCTAACTTGCGAAAATGTGCGTTTGCCAAAAAAGAAACGCAATATTTGGGGTTTGTAATGGGGAATGGCAGGGTGAAACCCGTTGTCTCCAAGGTCCAGGCCTTGGTAGACGCGGCAATCCCCAAAACCAAGGCTCAAGTGCGGTCGCTACTGGGGTTAGCCGGTTATTACCGCCGCTTTATCCCCGAGTATGCCACAGTGGTTAATCCCTTAGTTGACCTCACCAAAAAGAGCGCACCAAATTCAATTAAATGGTCAGAAGAATGTCAGGGGGCGTTTAATACTGTTAAGCAGAGACTTTGCCAGGCCCCTGCTCTCATCACGCCAGACTTCACTAAGAGATTCATCCTCCACACCGATGCTTCGGATGTCGGCTTGGGTGCAGTCCTGTCTCAAATGGTAGGCGGAGTAGAACACCCTGTTCTGTACATAAGTAAAAAAATGCTCCCTCGGGAGCGCAACTACTCCGTCGTCGAAAAAGAGTGTTTGGCCATTAAATGGGCTACTCACTCTTTAAGATATTACCTGCTGGGACACTCATTTGATCTTGTCACTGACCACGCCCCACTCAAGTGGTTAAGCACAATGAAGGACAGCAATGCCCGGATAACTCGGTGGTATCTGGCATTGCAGCCCTTCATGTACCATATGGTACACCGTGCAGGGAAAGACCACCAAAATGCGGATTATTTTTCCCGGGAGGGGGGAGTAATGGGAAAGGTAGGTTTAGCCGAGTGTTCCTTCGGCTCCACTCTGAGCGGTGGGATATGTGACAGAGATCGAATGAGTCTTAGTGTTAGATCTCCCTTTCGACCTGTGAGAGCACGGTGTACGAGGAACAGAGTACCCTTAATGAAATGGCACGACAATTTATTCCGTAGGGTAGATGGAAGTCGGTCAGTTCGGAAGGGGGCGGAGCTATGGCACCCGAGCTCAGTGACCCAGACGGTAAGCGGCGTGGCATCCGAGGACTGGAGGAGCGGATGCGCTCGTTAACCTCGGGGTCATGGGCAAGGGTATAAATAGGGGGCATGGCTTGAGTGATCTGTTCCTTTGCATATGGTTAAATTATATGACCAAGAAGGAGCCCGTTTGTGAGATCGACCGTGAGTGTTTTGTGTCTGTGTTCTAACACTGTGTGTCTTGTGTGTTGTTGTCTCACTAAAGATTACTGAGCACGATCCGGAGCTGCAGCCGCAGGCCAGCGACAAACCCGGACTTCACCACTCACCTTTTCACTACTGGAACTGTCTTTTGTTTTGCACCTTTTAGCACTTGAATCACGCACTGTCTTTGTGTTTGTGTTTAGTGTGGGTGTCGGAACGGGACTTTGGGGTTGCGGGTCAAACCCGTAGGATTATAACGAGAAGTGATACACGCCGCTGTATCACTTCCAGCATTATTATTAGTTACAGGTTTTGCCTTGAGGCTCTGGACATTTATTAATTTAAATAAACACCCTTGCACCTGTACCAACGTTTGTCTGTGTGATTCTTCTGCACTGCACTCACCTGCACGTCATTACCACTTTGCCACACAAGCCTTAGGCTTTGGAGGCACTTCACATGGTAATTCAGTTTGATTCTCAGCTTAATGAAAACTTTAAGGTAATACAGGGGAGAAATCCAAGCCTATCCTGCTCTGATGGGTGGCCCGAATGGATCTCCTGTTCAAGAGTGTTCCCCTTCAAAAAAGATAAAAAAGAAACTCTGATCAATTTGCTAAGAATTGACTCCAGCTGTGCACGTTTCCTTCCTTCAGCTAAACAGAAGTTGACCAGCGTTCGCTCAGCATCTCTGTGTGTGTGTACAGTACTTATTATCCTCTTGGGTGTCTATCTGTAACCAGACTGGCACAAGGCATGATACAGCTTTCATGTTTTCTGTAATCCTTTCACTTTAGTTCAGGGGAGGTCAGTTGGTAACATGCATGCCTCTGGGGCAAGTCATGAGTTTGAATTTGGCCTACTCTCTCAGGCAAAACCCCAGCCTGGTGTGTGTGTGTGTGTGTGTGTCTGGAGCACTTAGCTGGTGCCAGACCCCAGACGAAATGTGTAATTGAGGTCCCGTCTGGAGTTTGGGCGTGGAAGATCCAGTGTTGCTTTGTTAAAGAAGAGCATTGGCATTAACCCTGTTGACCTTTTGACAAAACTTTCACAAAACAAGCCTGTTTTTTTTTTTTTTCTCTTAATTTAAAACAAATATAAAACATAGAAAGTGCATTCCCGTGTTTTACTTTTTTTTTGTTATTTGTCAGAAAGCAAGAAAGAAATTGCTCCCAATATCCCACATTAACACAAGCCCTGGAAATGTAATACCCATTATTCTACTGTTTTCTGACCATGTTTCAAATGTACCACCAACATATCACACATACCTTGATTTAGTTTAAATAAAGTGGTCACATGAACATCAGCCTTAAATTACCAAACCAGTAATCAATACCTATAATGGTATCTAGTCAAAACCCAGATGTGGCTTTGAAGGATTCTAAAAGCACCCGTTCTGTGTGGAGTTTCTGCTGATGATTGTGGAATAATGCAGACTTTAGTGCCTTTTTTATTTTCATACCAGATGGGCAAACTGAAAGTCTGGTGGGCATGTGCAAATTTGATTGCACTCTGCATTCTCATTTATTTATTTATTTATTTATTTATTTTATTGGGGAGAATGTGTATTTGTTGTGCTGGTCTACAATCCTTCATATCTTGTTACATTGTTTGTTTGTTCATTTGACTCCAAAAGTCTTTTCTTTGCTCAGCTTGCTCAAATGCCGGATGTCTCACCACTGTGCTTTGGAAAAAAATGATAAACAGCTTTACACCCCACCCATACGGAGCGCAGTAAACAGATCATGGCCCTCTACTAAAGCTTTATTGTCTCTGGCAAGCCACTACAGGACCTTTGGCACGACTTGGGATTGACCTCCTCCATAAATCCTGGGATTGTCAATAAATTCTACTGCGCGTCTGTCATTTACAGCAGTAGTTTCTTGGTAAATAAACTTCTTGGCTTGCCTTTTAAACTCAGCGACCGTCTCTTTGAAATGTTTAGCCCAGCAAAAAAATAAAGAAAGGAAGCAACAGGATGCAAGTGCATACATCAATAGAGATCATATACCCAAATGTGCAGGTTGATATACTGCCTAGTGCTGAAGGTAACCTTTTATTACAGGTGAACCCCAGTAAGATCATTGAGAGAGGGGAGGTTCAGATCACAGCCACTCCCCTGTAGTATGCTACAGTGGAGACTTCTCAGTCTCTCATTTTTCTCAGTATTATCTCTCATTTTTAATTTCACAGAAATCAGTGGGAAATATTGAATTTGGATCACCAACTTTCATGTGTGCTACAAACCTGAGTGGAGCTGCTTAGAAATTGGTTTGATCAGCCTATACCCGATAAGCTACAGCTGGGCTCACAAGTGCTACACAAGATGCACTAACATGTTTTTATATACACTCTTAAACCCTGGCTTTGTAAATGCAACCTTCCCTCAAGTCAGTGGCATGTGAGAGGCTTCATCTACAGTTTACAACAAATCCGATGTTATGTTCCAGTGGCAAACAGTTAAAAAAGGGGAGCAAGCTTTTGTGCCTTCAGAAAAATGACATTTTAGAATGTGAAGACACTGGTCAGTCAGCAAAGTTTATTTGCAAAGACAGTACACAAAAAACATGCATGTAACTATGGAAACACATTTTAAAAATACACACTGCAGCTTTGCATTTTTAACCAATTTATATTTGATTGTGGAGGACTGCAGCTTTAAGATATTAAACATCTTTTTTTCTGCACAGATTGAATCCAGTAAAACAATGCTGCTGTTGAGAACCTGTTCGGTTTGGATGAAGTATTGAATGCTTCAGTTCAGATCATTCCAACAGGAAGTTGGCATACCTTAGAAGAAGCTGTCCCTCTTGTTGGCAGCTTTGTAGAGCCGTCAGTGGTTTGTCATTGTGGTCGGCTTTTCAAACTGATCATTTTGTAATTCAGTTGTGAAAGGTTAAAGAAGGCCACATCTTTTTAGTAAGTAAAACAATGTCAACTTGACAGATTGTTAGAGCTATTCTTGTGAATCTACTGTGTCATACATGCAAAGCTAAAAGTCATCTTCTTGCCAGAAATGGCAAAAAGGAGATTGCTGCAACAGCTGTGCACACGCATGTTATGGGAACTAATTGGAAGCCTCCTATATGCAAGAAGAGCTGAAATCCATTAGTGAGTAAAACCCTTAAAACAGGGCTTGGAGCCTTGTTTTAGAGTTTGAAACGAGCACACCTTATTGGAAGTGAGGTTAGTGAAAGAGCCTTATTAGCAACTGGCATTTAGTTTAATGTCCTGTGCTAAATTATAAGGTGGCCAGAGAAGGAGAGTTTCAGAGGCTGCTGAATCAAAGGGCTTTTCCAAAGGGAAGCCGTCCTAAATCTGAATACATTTTGAAACCTTTTTAAATTAGAGTTCCCGTTGTCTGGAAGGAGAGAGACATTTTCTCACTAAAGGTCAAGCCTGACAGCCGTTGTGGTAAATTAAAGAAATACCAGCCTGCCGCCTGCGTTTTTTTATGTTGTTAATGCATTTTTGCCTGTTTATTTCACTTCCCAGCTCTGACCTTTTAAGCTTAATTTATGATTTAAAAAGGTAACTAATCCTAACCAGATTTTTTTTTTTTAACCATAAATTGGCAGTGTATTACTGCTGAGAGTGCATTCAAAATGTTGATACCAAAAGCCTGAGTTAAGCTACTAATTGTGGCCTTCTTGATTCTCAGAGAAGATTTTATATATATATATATATATATATATATATATATATATATATATATATATATATATATATATATATATATATGTAAGGGATTATTTTTTGTATCGTATAACATGCAGCAGGTGTGATGGTAAACAGGAGCCCCTTACCCGCTGTCCTCTCTGGTGTTGTAGAGGTCTCGGCGGCCTGGGTTTTTGTGTAACAATGCAGCTTGAACACGTGGTGCCTCCAGGGGAATATAGGTTCCCCCACCTTAACTCTCCAGCTGTATTTCTGAAGAGGTATTGTGCAGCAACACAGTCAATACTTCACTTCAATATTATAATGACCCCAAACCTTTTTTCCCTATAGTTAACTCAGGATATATTTAACTACGCAGGGGAATATTACTGTAGTAGTAGTATTAACAATTATACACAGCTTAGCATATATATATACATACACAAATTACACAACAATAGTATACTATAACAACAATGATTGGGTTTATTATAGTAATATAGATTATATGGCTAAATAAATGCAGTTCAGCTTAAAGGGCAACAAACATTATAAACTAAAGAAAAAGGGTGCTATTCAATCTATATCACCCCCACTGTGCACATATATTGTTTGTTGTATTTTTTACAGTCAATGTTCCTGTTGTGCAGAACTAGTTCTGTGTTTTATTTCGTTGGAGTACTCTTATTTTCCACGAGGTTTGTGAATGTCATTGACTTGCAGGTATTTTACGTTATTAAACTGTCGTTCCTTCTTTTTTATTTTCAGCTGTCAATTATTCCTTCCAATCAAACGTAATTTTCCTCAAATTCACAATACACTTCCGAATATATTTTCTCACTGTTCACAAAGGAATATCCCGCAATTCAAACTGACCTGAGATCTGTTTTTCTCTTTTGTGGCGAGCGTGGGCCAAGCTGCAGGGTCGGCCGTCTAGTCTGCAGTCAACGTGACTGTCCCGTGTCAGGCGGCGTGCAACGTGAGCAGTGTCGTTTTATTCAAACTGGTGTTTTCTTTTTCATTTGTAGATGCATCCAGCGATTGGATACTAGGTATTTACAGATTTATTTAAACTGTAATAGTTTTAACAGTGAAAACGTCGCTCCACCGTCTGTTTTGGGTCTTTCTGTTTATTTTCTCCCGATCAGCTGCCAGGCGTCTGTTTTCAGTCTCGGGTCTCCTCCTTCCCTTTCGCTCTGCTCAGCTCAAATATGAAACGCACATCCTGTCCAGGCGTCATCACAGGCAGAGGCACAGATTCCCTGCGGTCCTAAAGAGCTCAGTCACTCTACCGTAGCTATACAAATAACCTGCTTTGCTGAAGGGGGTTACATTCTCCCCTCTTTAAAATGTCTGATGCCCCCATCAGATTAACTTCTATACACGATCGGTACCGATCTGGTCTGGTCATGATCCAGTAGGCAATGCCCTGTGTATGTTTCCGAACGACATGTAGCGGTTCATCCCTAGAAGTACCTGGTGAATCATAAGTAAGGCGGACAATCGGCTTCACTTCACGACCACTTCGTCTTGGCTCTAAGGTCTGTGGCTCTGAAACTGAGGGAATTCTCCCCTCTTCAGATTCTGTATCCGGTGCTGGATCTACTTCAACAGGATCCACCACACTTTCAGGTTCACTATCTGCACGCACACCAACATCCTCTCCTTCAGGTGGTACGTCTGCCTCCATGGGTAAGTCTGCATCATTCTCCACAATATTCTCAGTTTCAGTAGAGGGTTCTGGGCTCTGTAATTTGTCATTCCCAGAATAATCAAGGATCTGAGTGACCTCACCTTCCTCTGATTCTGAATCAGAACTTGAATTTAACTGTTCGAGCGGATGTTCTTCTTGGCTAGTTTTCTGGGCTTGATCCAACAGACCCCTAGTCCTAGGTCTGGACACAGATGTACTGGGTTCAGTTACAGAAGGAACGGTCACTAACTGCCCAATAGGTAGTAAGTGGTTTCGGTGAAGCACTTTTATCAGTCTCCGACCCATCTCCTTCTTGAGACGATAAACAGGTATGTTTGGCAGTTTTCCAGTAACCACAAATGGTTCAGCATTCCACCTGTCTCCCAGTTTATTTTTTCCAGGCACGCCTAGACTTCTTATCAGCACCCGATCTCCAGGAAACAACTCTTGATCCCGGACCCTGAGATCATATCTGGCTTTGTTCTTCTGGGCCATCTTCTGTGCTGACTCAAGGGCTAAGCAGTAGGCATCTTGCAGTTCTTGTTTCAGTTTTTTGACATACTGAAGGTAAGTTTCTGTACCAGCTCCATCAGGTGAAACACCAAAACAAATGTCCACTGGTAGGCGAGCCTCTCTCCCAAACATAAGAAGGTAGGGTGAAAATCCAGTGGCCTCATTTTTGGTACAATTGTAAGCATGCACTAGGTGCGAAACATGCTGGCTCCATTGGATTTTCTTGCACTTCTCCAATGTACCTAACATGTTTAGTAAGGTCCTGTTAAATCTTTCGGGCTGTGGGTCACCTTCAGGGTGATAAGGAGAGGTTCGTGATTTTTTCACTCCCAACATCTGTAGCAGTTCTTTGATCACTCGGCTCTCAAAATCACGCCCCTGATCCGAATGTATCCGGGCCGGCCATCCATAATGTACAAAATACTTCTCCCAGAGTACTTTGGCCACGGTACAAGCTCTTTGGTCTCTAGTGGGGAAGGCTTGAGCATAGCGGGTGAAATGGTCCGTTATGACCAGGATGTTGCTGAGACCTTTGCTATCTGACTCCAGAGATAAAAAGTCCATGCACACTAGTTCCATGGGCCTTTGGCTTCGTATGTTGACCAGTGGGGCGGATCTCTTGGGCAGCGTCTTCCGGGCTATACAACGAAGACAGTTTTTGCAGTGTGTCTCCACATCTTTGCTTTGATGGGGCCAGTAGAACCGTTTTCTCACCTGGTCCAAAACCTTGTCCACACCAAGGTGTCCACTGTCATCGTGCAGGGCTTTCAGAACAGTTTCTCTATACTCCTGGGGTAACACTAGTTGTTGGAGCTGCCGAGGGGGATCCTTAACTACTCTGTAGAGGACTTCTCCCCTGAGCACGAGCTTGTTCCATTCCCTCAAAAACAGTTTGGTGTCAGGATGATCAATCTTGACCCATTGAACAGGCTTATCCAGTTTCTTTGCAAGCAGCACTCCCTTGAGGCAGGGGTCTGTCCTTTGAGCTCTCTGCAGATCCCCATGACTTAGTCTGGGAAGCGATGTTACTTGCAGCTCCGACGAGTAAGCATAGGCATCTGGGATTGCAGCAGGGGGTGCGCCCAGGGTATCTACAGCCCTAAGATGGTTTACTGTGGCATTCTCTGATTGCATTGTTACCATCTTACACATGGCTCGGATCCCAGGGGCAGATATCTCAACCCACTCATCATCAGCATGTCTGTTGGGGTGAGGCCTTCTTGACAAGGCATCTGCATCGATGTTATGACGTCCGGCACGGTACACGATTTGGAAATCATAAACAGCTAATGAAGCAAGCCATCTGTGTCCAGTTGCATCCAATCGCGCCGACTTCAAGATATAGGTTAGGGGGTTGTTGTCAGTTCTTACAGTGAACTTGGCTCCATACAGGTAGTCATGGAATCTATCGACAACTGCCCACCGCAGTGCCAGAAATTCCAGTTTGTGGACTGGATAGTTTCTTTCTGATGCAGATAGGCTTCTGCTAGCGTATGCTACTGGCCTCAAACTGTCAGGATATTTTTGATATAGGACGGCTCCGAGTCCCTCCAAACAGGCATCTACATGCAGGAGATATGGCTTTGTGGAATCAGCAAATGCTAGGACTGGGGCATTGGTCAATTTTTCAATCAGTGTGCGGAACGCATGCTCGCAACCTTCCGTCCACCTGGCAGCAAAAGGCTCATTAGTTTTGTAGTACGTCTCCTTGGAGTTTGAAGACTTCTTATCCTTCCTTGTAGGTGGATAGCCTTTGGTCAGATCATGGAGGGGCCTACAAATGGAGGAGTAGCCCGGTACAAAACGCCTGTAGTACCCACAGAATCCTAAAAAACTCTGCAATTCCTTCAAATTGGTCGGCCTCGGCCACGTAGTGAGAGCCTCGATTTTAGCAGGGTCAGTTGCAATGCCTTGCTGAGACACTATGTGACCTACATACTTGACACTGGTTTGGCAGAATTGGCATTTATCCAATGATAGCTTTAAGCCTCGTTCCTGCAAGCGATCCAACACTTTAAGGAGACGTTCTTCATGCTCCTCAAGTGTCCTTCCAAAAACTATGAGGTCATCCAAATAAACCAAGACTTCCAGGAGATTCATATCTCCAACTGTCCGCTCCATTAGTCGTTGGAACGTTGCCGGTGCTCCAGATATCCCCTGTGGCATGCGCTGGAACTCATAGAATCCCAGGGGACAAATGAACGCGGTTTTCTCCATGTCTTCAGGGCTCATCGGAATTTGGTAATATCCGCTCCGTAGATCAAGAACAGAAAACCAGCAGCTTCCTGACAAACAGTCCAGAGCTTCTTCCACCCGAGGCATAGTATATTGATCAGGTATGGTTCGCTTATTTAATGTGCGATAATCAATGCACATTCTTACATCACCATTTTTTTTCCGAGCTACCACAATGGGCGATGCGTAAGGGCTTCTAGACTCTCGAATGATGCCAATCCTTTGCAAATCCTGAAGATGTTTTCGGATGTCTTCCACATCGGCAGGTGCAAGTCGTCTTGATCGCTCTCTGAACGGGGTGTCATCTCTCAAACGAATATGATGTTCTACTCCACGCGCACATCCCACGTCCCAATCACAAGTCGAGAAAACATCAGCTCTTTGGGCTAATTTGGTTTGCAGCCGTTCTTTCCAACTGGAAGGCAAAGGGGAAGTTCCAAAATTCAGCTTAGCCATATCAAAACTTGGTGTTCGCTGCTTAGTTGGAATGGAGTGAGCCACGGTGGCGGCCTGGTACACATGTGCTATCAGTGTGCCCACCGGTATTGTGACAGGATGTGCTGAGGCATTACAAACGGGGACCTGGACTGTGGCAGTTGTCTTGTGTGACGTTTGAGCTACTCCCCTTCTAATAAAAAGACCGTTCGGCAGTCGGTCATCTTCAGGAGCTTCGATGAGAATCAGCTGATTTTTCCCATCATCTGAGACTTGGGCTTTTCCCTCAACCACCTGTACGGTACCAGGGGGTATGGTCACTGGCAAACAACCCAGCGTCTGAATGGTTCCTATTGGCCCTCTAGCTGTCTGCAAGAGTTCTCTCTCTTTCTTGATGTAAGCATCGAGGCACAAGGCATGAATCTTTAGTTTCCTGGCGTAATTATCTCCTGCTCGGTCGCGACACACACGAGCCAGTATCCCAAATATGGCGGCATTTGTCCCTATTAGGCAAGGGATATGGTTAGGAGAACCAGTAGAAGGACAAACCAGGGCTAAGGTTTCTAATGTCTGCTGCACACCCACAACATCTGCAGGGAATTCCAGGAATACATTGATATATCCCAGATATGGATACTGTCCCTCCCCAAGGCCCCAGATAGCAAGACCAGTAAGTGGGTGCAATGGTAGGTGACTGAGATGCTCCCTGTAGTAATGCTCAAAGATTATCGTAACCTGTGATCCAGTGTCAAGAATGGCACAGCATGGGCGACCTTCTATTCGCACAGTTACTTCTGTCTTAGGGCCACACAGACCAGCAGGCCATGGATTTGTTGGTGTATTTCCCACAGTGTTACTTTCCAGGCTAAATAGCTCCTGTGAATCGGAGTGCGCTTTTGACGATAGGGGCCCAGGGCACTCCTTTACTGGGTCCCATCGTAGTTTCCCAACTGATTCCCATACATGGCTTCAAGACGTTCAGCAACCAAAGTAGCATTTCCAGTGTTGACACACTCTTTTATCCTATGACCATCCAATCCACAACGGTAGCAAAAGGATCTGAATGGAGCTCTGATAGTAGTTGGAAGTGGCTGCCTTCCAGCAGATTTGAGAGTTGTTCCATCTTGTCCAGTTCCTTCAGCTGAATTCTCCCTCTTGTAGAATGGCTGATGACCCCTTGCGCGGACATCTTGGCGTGGCCGGGCATCCTGATAGTGATGCTGCTGCTGCTGCACAGTCAAGGATGATATTTGTTTCCTAATCTCCTGTAGCTGCTCTTTTAGGCAATCCATTTCTGCATTAGGGGCTGGTGTGACATCAGGTGTGTTAGCATGATGCACTCTAATGGGCGCTGTGGGGGGGTTTTGCTTGAGGCTCTCTCTCTCCTCTTCCTCTCTGATCTCTTTTATCAGAACAGAAAAAGTGGGAGGATTTTTCTGCCGTTCTTTAAGCCGGAGTTTAACTAGGCACATGTCAGAGTATATGGCTCCTTTAAGTAGCTGATTTAAGCGTGCTTTTCCTAATGCACTGGCTTCTATGCCTCCCTTCACATATACTTTCTGTAACAACTTCTCCAACCGGGCCAAGAATATAGACAGCTTTTCTCCCTGCTTCTGCATGGTAGTGCGAAATCGTAAATATAAGTCCTCTCCGCTCTCTGTGCTTCCAAACATGTGCTCAAGTGTACTGAGGTATTCTTGAGCCGACGCATCCGGGTTTGCCACACGCAGTGGTCTGACAACATCAAGAGCAGGGCCTCTCAGACTTTCCACTAGCCTTTTCCGCTTTTCTCCTTCTCCACACTGCCATTCTTGGATCATATGTGCTGCTTGGTCCATCCAGGTGTCATAGTCATCCTCCTGGCTAGGGGTGGGCTTGACGCCAGAGAACACTCTAAGCCGTTTGTAGGAAGTGCCTTCTGAAGATGGCTTCAGAGCTTTTTCAAGTGCTTTCCCAATAGTAGATAGTAAGTCATCTGTAGCGCTCGTTGAGGAGGCTGCTTGAACTCCAGCTACTTCTTGCAGATCGTTCAGTGTCTTTCCTTCAGTCTCCAAAAACATTTGCAGCTTCTTTTTGAAATCTGGAGTTGGAGTTTGGGGGTCAGGCATTAAAAGTACTTGCTGCAACGTCAAAGGTGGACTATCACTATCTGTATCCATGGTCTCGGTCAGGTCCACCTCAACCAGATCTTTGTCACTGCAACACAATGCGAACCACTGATCATCATTCAGGTTGTAATATCTTCCCAAACACTTTACTCTTCCCAAATCATCATTAGCGCGGAGTACTTCTAATAATTTTTGTGTGGTAATGTTCTCAGGGAGATTGCCTACCCAGAAAGCACGTGGTGGAGCAACACCTTCGGCAGCGCACCATGCCAGTAACTTAATTTTGTCCATTTTGATGGCTCAGAAACAACAACAGCAATGCTGGTCAAACTAAATGGTCGCACAATTACTGCTTGCTTAGCAATTAGCCTCCCAGCGGAGCCTCCATTATGTAAGGGATTATTTTTTGTATCGTATAACATGCAGCAGGTGTGATGGTAAACAGGAGCCCCTTACCCGCTGTCCTCTCTGGTGTTGTAGAGGTCTCGGCGGCCTGGGTTTTTGTGTAACAATGCAGCTTGAACACGTGGTGCCTCCAGGGGAATATAGGTTCCCCCACCTTAACTCTCCAGCTGTATTTCTGAAGAGGTATTGTGCAGCAACACAGTCAATACTTCACTTCAATATTATAATGACCCCAAACCTTTTTTCCCTATAGTTAACTCAGGATATATTTAACTACGCAGGGGAATATTACTGTAGTAGTAGTATTAACAATTATACACAGCTTAGCATATATATATACATACACAAATTACACAACAATAGTATACTATAACAACAATGATTGGGTTTATTATAGTAATATAGATTATATGGCTAAATAAATGCAGTTCAGCTTAAAGGGCAACAAACATTATAAACTAAAGAAAAAGGGTGCTATTCAATCTATATCACCCCCACTGTGCACATATATTGTTTGTTGTATTTTTTACAGTCAATGTTCCTGTTGTGCAGAACTAGTTCTGTGTTTTATTTCGTTGGAGTACTCTTATTTTCCACGAGGTTTGTGAATGTCATTGACTTGCAGGTATTTTACGTTATTAAACTGTCGTTCCTTCTTTTTTATTTTCAGCTGTCAATTATTCCTTCCAATCAAACGTAATTTTCCTCAAATTCACAATACACTTCCGAATATATTTTCTCACTGTTCACAAAGGAATATCCCGAAATTCAAACTGACCTGAGATCTGTTTTTCTCTTTTGTGGCGAGCGTGGGCCAAGCTGCAGGGTCGGCCGTCTAGTCTGCAGTCAACGTGACTGTCCCGTGTCAGGCGGCGTGCAACGTGAGCAGTGTCGTTTTATTCAAACTGGTGTTTTCTTTTTCATTTGTAGATGCATCCAGCGATTGGATACTAGGTATTTACAGATTTATTTAAACTGTAATAGTTTTAACAGTGAAAACGTCGCTCCACCGTCTGTTTTGGGTCTTTCTGTTTATTTTCTCCCGATCAGCTGCCAGGCGTCTGTTTTCAGTCTCGGGTCTCCTCCTTCCCTTTCGCTCTGCTCAGCTCAAATATGAAACGCACATCCTGTCCAGGCGTCATCACAGGCAGAGGCACAGATTCCCTGCGGTCCTAAAGAGCTCAGTCACTCTACCGTAGCTATACAAATAACCTGCTTTGCTGAAGGGGGTTACATATATATATATACAGACGTGCTCAAATTTGTTGGTACCCTTACAGCTCATTGAAATAATGCTTCATTCCTCCAGAAAAGTGATGAAATTAAAAGCTATTTTATCATGTATACTTGCATGCCTTTGGTATGTCATAGAATAAAGCAAAGAAGCTGTGAAAAGAGATGAATTATTGCTTATTCTACAAAGATATTCTAAAATGGCCTGGACACATTTGTTGGTACCCCTTAGAAAAGATAATAAATAATTGGATTATAGTGATATTTCAAACTAATTGGTTTCTTTAATTAGTATCACACATGTCTCCAATCTTGTAATCAGTCATTCAGCCTATTTAAATGGAGAAAAGTAGTCACTGTGCTGTTTGGTATCATTGTGTGCACCACACTGAACATGGACCAGAGAAAGCAAAGGAGAGAGTTGTCTGAGGAGATCAGAAATAAAATAATAGACAAGCATGGTAAAGGTAAAGGCTACAAGACCATCTCCAAGCAGCTTGATGTTCCTGTGACAGCAGTTGCAAATATTATTAAGAAGTTTAAGGTCCATGGAACTGTAGCCAACCTCCCTGGGCGCGGCCACAAGAGGAAAATCGACCACAGATTGAACAGAAGGATAGTGCGAATGATAGAAAAAGAACCAAGGATAACTGCCAAAGAGATACAAGCTGAACTCCAAGGTGAAGGTACGTCAGTTTCTGATCGCACCATCCGTCGCTTTTTGAGCGAAAGTGGGCTCCATGGAAGGACTCCACTTTTGAAAGAAAAACATAAAAAAGCCAGACTGGAATTTGCTAAAATGCATATTGACAAGCCACAATCCTTCTGGGAGAATGTCCTTTGGACAGATGAGTCAAAACTGGAGCTTTTTGGCAAGTCACATCAGCTCTATGTTCACAGATGAAAAAATGAAGCTTTCAAAGAAAAGAACACCATACCTACAGTGAAACATGGAGGAGGCTCGGTTATGTTTTGGGGCTGCTTTGCTGCGCCTGGCACAGGGTGCCTTGAATCTGTGCAAGGCACAATGAAATCTCAAGACTATCAAGGCATTCTGGAGCGAAACGTACTGACCAGTGTCAGAAAGCTCTGTCTCAGTCGCAGGTCATGGGTCCTCCAACAGGATAATGACCCAAAACACACAGCTGAAAGCACTCAAGAATGGATAAGAACAAAACATTGGACTATTCTGAAGTGGCCTTCTATGAGTCCTGATCTGAATCCTATCGAACATCTATGGAAAGAGCTGGAACATGCAGTCTGGAGAAGGCACCCATCAAACCTGAGACAGCTGGAGCAGTTTGCTCAGGAAGAGTGGGCCAAACTACCTGTTAACAGGTGCAGAAGTCTCACTGAGAGCTACAGAAAACATTTGATTGCAGTGATTGCCTCTAAAGGTTGTGCAACAAAATATTAGGTTAGCGGTCCCGTCATTTTTGTCCATGCCATTTTCATTTGTTTTATTATTTACAATATTATGTTGAATAAAAAATCAAAAGCAAAGTCTGATTTCTATTAAATATGGAATAAACAATGGTGGATGCCAATTACTTTTGTCAGTTTCAAGTTATTTCAGAGAAAATTGTGCATTCTTTGTTTTTTGTGGAGGGGTACCAACAAATTTGAGCACGTCTGTATATATATATATATATATTAGGGCTGTCACTCGATTCAAATATTTGATTAGTTAATTTATGGGCATTAGTTGGACTTGGCTTCCTGTTCTGCTTTTATTGCAACTAGCAGAACCTGAGACAAGAGATTAAGTCATTTTGTATCTTGTTAGAGGTACCTGAGAATACTATGGCTATTGACAAGTGATTGCTTAACATGCTGTTGTAGTCACTTCTTTTTGTGGAATTGGTGTCTTCATCGTGCCCTTTGAATGACAGTTCTTGCTTGCCAAGGTAAACAACAGAATCAATCAAGTGTTTAAGAACCTCACGATTTTTTCTTACTTGCTCATTGTGATGTATTGTATCCCTACGCTTCTGCTCATCCGGTTGAACATCAAACCAGGTTTGTCCAAATGTTTTGAGTGTTACAGTGGCTCGCAAGTGACTTTGGGAACACTCATGTTTTTGTGCTGACTTCCATAGACATCCTAGATTGCTGTAGCCAGTGCTGTTCCATATCGTCTTTTCTGTACTGAACAAAAGACAGTTCTAGCAGTACAATTTGTTTTTAATTGACAGCCACCGGTAAGCACAGATACCTTTCATAATTTGAATTTTGGAAGTGGCAAGTATATCCCTTCCCTTCCTGTGTCAGTTTGGATATTTGTGTTGTACACCTCCTTTTTTTTTTTTAACAATCTCCAATTTTTCTGAGAAAGTTCTTGAAAATGGATTCGTAACCAAATCGATTACCACTCTGTTGTCTTATGACATATTGTTTTTTTAATTTGTAAAAATTAATTTGAAATATTACTTTGAAGTTCTTAGTATAATTCTCAATAACGGTCTCTATAATAAGCAAAACGAAATTCAGCTATTTTTCCATACTAATGATTGGACAGCTGCAAAACCAGGGCAGATCTTTGACTTTCCCATTGGTTAAAATCCCTAAGACCATCAACTGAAACGGAGAATACCTTCATCGGTTTATGTCCCACCTCTGCTCACTCATGGTTGTACACCTGCATAACAAGGGGCAGATCTTTGACTCTCCCATTGGTTAAACCTGGAGAATACCTTGAACTGTTTATGTCCCGCCTCCACTCACTTATGATTCGACTGCCACAGAGATAATGCAGATCTTCTATTGGTTTATATTATTTTATATACATAAATAAAATTCTGCACGATTTAAATTGTAAAAAAAAAATGTATCTGCGATCAACTCTTTAGTTGATTAATCGGTCTGATTTAATCAGAACAACCCTAATAAATTATATATATATATATATATATATATATATATATATATATATATATATATATATATATATATATAATATATAAAATTTACCTTTTGTTTTTCTCTTCCCAGTTTGAAATTCCCAATTAATATCACCTGGAAGAGGGCGTTTGGAACTGGTTGTTCTGCTGTCAAGTCAATCACCTATTTCCCCTTCCCTGATCATACAATGGGTGTTCCCAAGCAATTTAACCCGAGAGGCAAGGACCCAGCTTGGGAATTCTCTGCCTGGACTTGTTGGAGTACCTGATCAATAGTAACTCTTAAAGTGTAACTTTCCTCTCTAACCTCGATAAAAGGCAATGGCCAATACAACGCTCCTTGAGGATGGCCAACCAAGATCAACAACTTGTCATAATTCAAACCACACTCGCATGACTCGCAATGCACTCCAAACGGCAGTGATTTTACTGGATGAGCCACTGTGGTTCCCTGGGGATGATTATTTATGTTGCACTTGGAGAACGCTAAATAATACACAAGAGAATTCAACCTGAATTTTGCCGCCTTTCTGAATTTTTATAATTAAAAAAAAAACCGGGGTAGGTAGTGCTGAGGGCTTATCCACTAGCTTTTCATACTTTTCACCTCTAGAGGCCTGGTGTGGCGAGTTCACGTTCACTCCCAATGGGTGCTGAAGTACCTCCAAAAGTAAAAGGGCGAACTAGGTCAAAAACATGTAATAAATATGTACTGGGTCTTCTTTTAATGATTTACAGTTAATGCAGGATTGTATCACAAAACTACCACTTGACAGTCCCTGCTTGAGAGAGGACAGAGGACTCCAAGGAAGTGGGGTATTAAGGCGTGATTTGATGCTGGTGCTCATGGTGCCATAGTCCCTCACCTCTATTGAACACAAAATTCACAAGAACCGTGCTGAAACATTTGAAAAAAATATGGAAATGTAACACACTAGGACATTTGGTTTAGTGGCAAGTGGTGCATCAGAAACATGTCATTTTTGTTACATGAAATATACAGGCTCATAACAAACTATGCTATCATATTTTTGTCTTTTGATAATGTAAAATAAGTAAAACATATTCATTATAATAAGCAATAGATTTCTGTGTTGAGTTAAAACTTATGTCATACAAACAGACCACTTTATTACTGCTGGGCAAATGATAAATGCTATTTGGGTGACAATTTAAACCCATTTAAAAAAAAAAAAAAAAAAAAGTACTTGCATATAATTTTCTAAATCAGATTTCTGTGCTTAATTTGGACTTTCGACTAAGGCACTGACTTGTTCATGGTTTGGCTATACAGTAGGTTATATTCTAGTCTTACAGGTTTAAAATGTGTAAAATATTAGCATTAATGTAAAAACTGTTTCTAAACTGGAACCAGACCTCATAAGGTTTTCCAGCCCCTAATAGAAAGAGCTGAAATCATTAGCCTGGCTGTCTCTCCTCCTACAAACAATCCATTAAGGTTTTTTTAGCGGACAGAGGCAGGAATGTAACTGCCCATCTTATATACTCAGAGCCCTCGCCTTCTACAGAGATACTAGGGATGGAGTTACAGCTTTTCATTAACCTGGAAACCACCTAGTTACATGGTTCACAGGCTGGTCGCAGCTCACTTGGAGCTAACAAAGGGTGTCAGGCCAAGCTTGCAGCAGGGGGCTAGGTCCTCTAGGGCTGCCATCTGAATCTGATCAGGTCAACTGCTTTAACTCCTGCCTCATTAGGGGAAATAAAGAGGAGATTATGGTTTATGTAAGGTTCATGTTACAGAGGGCTGGCTCCCCCCTAGCCAGACATCGATGGCTGATTTATACTAGTAGATGATACCTTGCTGCTTCCTCCACTCCCCCCACCCCCCTTGTACAAACATATATATTAAAGCCTACCACATTTAACTCGGAGGGCAACAAGAATGTTTGTATTGGTGAGGCATCTTTATTTTTAAAGGTTCAAGCAAGACACATATTGTATTTAAGGAATGCCTAGTCACAGCATATGACATTTCCTTACTATGGCAGCAAACTGATATGCCACTGTACCTGCTAGAGTACATGTGTTTCTGTATTTGCATGTGTTGTTTTTGTTATTTAAATTGTGGACAACAAGAAATGTATAACAAAACACACTTTTTTTTTTTTTTACTGTTTTTGTGTATTAACTCAGAGTGTTAATACACAAAAACTCAAAATACAAAAAATGTATTTTTTTTTTTCTTTTGAGATTCTTGGAATAGGGATGTAAGAAGGCCTCGACAAGGAAGCAAAAAGGTTGTGTTTTTGTAGTTTTGCTTTGGAGGAGGGGGTATGTTTTGTCTGTTTGTGAACAAAACTACAACAGACAAAATAATAACCTGTCCTCCAAAACAAAAACAATGCATCTATGTTCACTGATGTGTGTGTGAAGCTTATGAACAAAACAACATTTGAAACAGCTAATGACAGGGTTGCCTTTGAGAAGTATACATGAAAACCTGACTTCTGTTTGATCACAGCAAGCATTTTGGCTGAAACTGATCTTTTGGAACTTCATGTGGAGACTTTGATGATTTGAGTGATGATGATGATGATGATGGTGTGACTGAATTTCAGAAAGCAGGATGTCAGGTCTCGCGAACTTATTTGAATGTTCTCTCACTCTCTCACGCACAGCATTGCTTATCGCATGCATTAATACAATTTATAAATTATATATATTGTCATACAAATCTCACGGTAGAATATGAAGATAACAGAGCGATCCCAGAGGTTAACAAAAAAGGCAAGTACCTGTATATTGGTGTTTTATACTAAATCCAATGTTGGTCCGCGCGAGTATTGACAAGCCTGTGTAACTGAACAGCAACATGATAAAAACAAATCTACCTTGGATAGAAGCGAGTACCGCTGCTGCCCAGTGTCACTTCATAAAATCAACTTATGGAGGTTATTATTAGTTTAGCAGTGCTTCCAAGAATAAATTTGAATTAATCCAGAGCCCAAATTGGTCCCTGTTTATTAATTTGTGAACTGTGCCTAGTTGTACATGCAGCACTCAAGGGAAAAAGACGTGGTACATACCTGTAGATCAACACAACTGCGTCACAACAACTTAGATTAACACGTACCACTTTACCAGATTTGGATCTCGTTGCTGATAAGGTATGTGAACTGAATTTGAGGGTTTGGTTCTGTTTTTATTTATAATTATTATTGATGCATGTTTAATTGGCAATGCAGGGCCATCTGCAGCCAAATATCAACAACCCCCTGGCAGTTCCATTGTTCCAAAGCACACAAGAACATTTTGGACATTCAGATTTAAGAACACATATATATTAATACATTTACTAAATAAACACGTACACATTGACTGAAATTTGCCATAATGCAGTGTGTAGTGTGATCCATGTATTAATGTTCTCTTCCTTTTCTCCATCCACAAGCTGAATTAGTTAGATTTTTCATAGAAACTCTGTTTAATACATAATTGCACAGGGAAGCACAGTTTAACCCATCTTAAGCTACTGTAGTAATACATTGAATTTTCCAGCATTATATTTCTATTATATTAGTAGTAGTAGTAATAGTAGTAGTCCTATTTAATGGGTCGATTGGGGACTGCGCCAGCCATCAAAGGATGGCTGGAGAAAGGATTCAATTTAGCATCCTCAACAAGAGGATGCTAACAAGGTCGGCCAATTAACTAATTTTAAATGAAAAAACGGTCAAAAAGACAGTAAATTAAATTGACAGAGAAAAAAGGAAGGGGGGGGGGGGGGGTGATACAGAGCACATCATTATGAGCCCACTGGTCGACAAAGGCCGTCATGTCACCAGTGGACTCTGCATGGTTGTGCTCTAATGTAACCCAGGACTGGACCAGGGTCCTGAACATGGCTCCGCAGTCAAAGAGGTCCTCCCCAGTGATCTTGCGCTTCCTGGTCTTGTAGATGGCCAGTCTGCCATAAGCCAGGAGCAGATTCACCAGATCGTCTCTCGCTTTGGTGGAGCCACAAACAGGGTGCCCAAAAATGAGGAGGGTGGGAGAAAAATGCAACCAGAACTGCAGCAGGAGGTTCTTCAAGAGGAGGAAGAATGGCTGCAGTCTGGTGCAGAAAAAATAAATACGAGACACTGACTCGGACAGACCGCAGAAAGGGCATGCAGCGTCTGAGTCGGTAAAGTGATGCAGGAACTCTCCTGACGTGATGGCGCCATGGAGGACATCCTACTTCCCCAGCTCGTCTCGGGACTAGCGGGGAATACAGGGCTTCCCACTGGGGACTCTCGCCCAATAGTAGTAATAATATTTTATTCTCTCAAATACTGTAGAAATGAGAATTACAATGTTTTTATTGTGAGTGTGAGAAAAGTGAGACAGCCAGTGAACTTGCTGTTGCAGTTTTAACTTTTTATAATGATAGCATACAATATAATTACAATAACAGGAGTAGACAGTACTTTTTGTCTTTGTTGGTTCAGTGCTATTGAATATTGATACAGTATCTGCATTTGGTTTATTGGTACTAAACAGCTCAGTTTAAAACTGTCCTCCTGGTTTTGTCATCTCACCGTGCACCTTCAGCATTGACATACATGCTTTCGGGGAAAAGTCTCACTCTTTGAGAGAATCCAACCTTGGCTGGATTCTACCAGTGCTTCAGTCTGTCCACAGCTAAGTGGTTCACAATTCCATGACAAATTGTTGGTCTGTAATCTCAATACAAATAATTGCCTGACTCAAGACTCATGACTCATGCCTCATGCCATGGAGCACTGCTTTCTGTAGTACACAAATATGCTTAATAACAAGCAACCAGTTGTCCTAAATGTCATGTATGATGTACTCTTTTAATTGACTCCATTTGTAAGACGGAGATCTCTAGAACTCACCCCATCCCCTTAAAAGTACTGGTTGTGTCTTTCCATCTGTCACTGGAACCAAGTTTGAAAGTGATTTAAAATCAGACCTGTTCATTTTCATTTCCATTGACAGCATACCAATGAATTGGGATTCTACCAGCCCAAGTAGTACTGTACTTCTTTTTTTTTAAATTTATTAAACTGAATCAACTGATAAAGAATCTTTAGGAATCATACATTTGCTAATCTGCCATCATGCAGGATAAACGCAGTTATTTTTTATGGATACGATCATACTTGCTAACATTTGGAAACTGTTCAGCAGAACGCTGATCATATATATTATCATATAATAGATTTATTGTAGAAGTTAGTTATCAGCAGATGTGTCAGCCGCACAAAGAGCACAACGTGTGGTTTTCACTAACTACTAGAAGATGCATTTTTTTCTATGGGTAAATATTGGGACTTTCTTCCTATGCATTGGGATGTGGGACATTTGCTAGGAAATCGGGACTGTCCCGACCATATACGGACTGTTTGCATGTATGTACGGTAGCAAAAGGCAATAACTAACTACCTACGTTACAGCAACTAAAATAATGTTAAAATGCACTCATGACAAGTACTTGGATTGTAGAACATAACCTCATTGATAACAGCACAGAGTGTAACAATAAATTGAACATAATACAACATACATATTTTAACATCCTAATCTGCAGGAGTTCATTGTTGTTAATCTTGGCCTTTTTTCCCACTCTGCTCAGCAGGTGACTCTGCGAATAAAAGTTCCAGTCTTCGGCTCTGGGGCTGTTTTAAAAAATAAATACATTTAAAAAAAAATGCTACTATGGATTTTTAGTGTAAATAATAAAAAAAATAACAGTTTGAAATACAGCAACTGCATGATGTTGACAAAGGTGATTTTCATTGGTCAATTTGCCTTGCTACGGTGCATAGAGCACTACTGTTGGATGACAGTGATGGGTGAGTGGAATCCAAGCCTGATCCACTTTATACAGCCAAACTTTATGATCCAGCTCCAGTGAAACTAAACTCCATTTCTTTTTTTTCTTTTTTTTTTTTTTATAAATCATGTTAATACAATGTGCTACTG
The DNA here is from genome assembly GCF_902713425.1 of Acipenser ruthenus. Taxonomy (NCBI): domain Eukaryota; kingdom Metazoa; phylum Chordata; class Actinopteri; order Acipenseriformes; family Acipenseridae; genus Acipenser; species Acipenser ruthenus. Next base: position 21,070,889 of record NC_081206.1, read on the forward strand.
ATCTTACGGTCTGAAGTGCTAAGACCGTGATGTTTTTTAAGTCAGTTTGCGTAAAAATGATGCAGCACACAAATCATTATAGAAATCTTTGGTAATTCAAAATCTTTTATCGACGGGGATAAATGTAACCCCCCCTGGGATGACAACGGAAAGGGCAGAGCCAGGGAAATCCCCCTTTTCCTAGTAGATGGTGCTGTGCAGGGGGATGTACTGAGGAAAGATCCATGCACAAATAAAATTGGTCCATATTGTCGATCTCTGATCTTTTCTGTAATGTCCAAATGCAGATTAAATAGAGCATGCACCGTCTCTGGTGTGATTTTGAAAAAGATAAGATGGTGCAGATGGAAACATTGCATTAGAATCTCATTGCGGTGATGGAGTTGAACTTTATTTAGAGACTAACAGATTGCGCCCTCGATTTGGTAAATTCTTTATTCTATATGTTTATATCAGTTAGTAACTTTTTTTTTTAAACTGTCTGTCTGCATAGCCCAAGGTGTTCCTTGCACTGTGTTTAATCCTTTTTGTATGTCTAGTCATTATCAGCTTAAGTGAACATTCCAGCAGTGTAATTAGTAACAGTGCTGGCATACCGTTTGAGTCCCTTCGATCAGGCTTGCACTACTCCACAGCCCCTCCTGCTGATACTCAGTAATAGAAATGTATAACCAGGCTGAAGAAAAAGCAACGAGCCACAAAAACACAATCTGCTTCCTAAGAATATTCTCACAGAAAAAAAGCTTTCATTTGAAAGTAGTGTGGTGTCCTTTTGTGGAATAAAAACGACGGGGGGGGGGGGTTATGTTAGTGAAAGTATGTTGGAGAGGTCTGGGTATGGTGGTTGTTGGCCATGTTACTGTATCTGCTACAATAGAAATAATAATGTAAAATAATGTGTATTTAAAATTGTGCATCATATTCAATATATGCAAAGGCTGTTAGTAACGAAGAAACTAATCCATACCATTGTTACCGTTCATTTTCCAGATTTATAGGCAGCAATGTGGAGTAGTGGTTAGGGCTCTGGACTCTTGACTGGAGGGTCATGGGTTCAATCCCAGGTGGAGGACACTGCTGCTGTACCCTTGAGCAAGGTACTTTACCTAGATTGCTCCAGTAAAAATCCAACTGTATAAATGTGTAATTGTATGTAAAAATAATGTGATATCTTGTAACAATTGTAAGTTGCCCTGGATAAGGGCATCTGCTAAGAAATAAATAATAATTTATTTTAATACAGAATTTAAGGATCTATAATGCTTAATTACTCATCACTGTATATCCTTCACTCCAAATAAATCACGTCAATGGGGCCTTTGTTCTTGGTTGGGTTTTTTTTTTTTTGTCCTGTGCTTTCCAGATCTACAGGTATACATTCTCGGGCCATTCAGGATTTCTTCTCATCATCCTTCATCTAAATCCAAGACAGTTGCTCAAAAATTCCATCCTGGTGTGATTATTTCAAATTGAATGACCCGTATCTAGCATGAAGAAGAAAAACTGATAAGCATAAATCATTCAAATATAATTTTTGTTTGCTTTTATTGTTATTTTTTTACATTTGGTTTTTTCAAGTACAGTCAAATCTATCAGATAAAACCTACACAGACTTCCCATATCTCCTCCCACATTCTTTCCACGTGTGTCCCCATCTTTGAGATGGAATAACATGTATACATTGAAGACTACTTGCATGCCTGTGCTGCACATCACTATGCAAATATGACATACTTATCATAGGCGTAATTTACATGGGGGACATGTCCCATTACTTTTTCATTATTTCAGATAACAATCTTTATGCATGCATCAGCTACAGAAACTGTCTCACCCACTTTTGAAACCAAAGTTACGCCACAGATCATTAAGAGAACATTAACTTTAAAATATCATCTCTTACTTTAAATGATTTAAACAACAGTAGCATAATCTCCATGGTTTAATAGATCTTATTTAGTATGTATTGTTTTTAGTAAGTTTGTAAACTGTTTCTTGATTTATTTGTAAAGTACAAGTGCTGTTGTATTTTCCACTAGCAGTCAGGTTTACAAAGCTCCATTTTCTTTAGTTTTGAAAAGGTAATTTGCGAGTGATGTGATTTGAGTGCCGCTTACGTCTGATAGCAGTACACTTTTGGATGCTATTGTGCACATAAATAATGTTGTACAATTGGATGAAAAACATACTTAAAATAGCTTTGTTACTCCTTGCACGTGTTTCTTAAACACATACGAGGAAAACTTGTTATTTGTGTCTGTTTTTAATTCAGCACATGTTGTTTATGCATTTCCGGAAATTATCACTTTTCTGTCGGTTATAATCCTGTAACCAAGTGGAAGTACGTTATAATATGAAGATTCCAGGACTGTTCCATTCTTCCCTCTTTAGAATTAAGCTAATCACTTTCTATCCTTGAGGAGGTGTGGTGGGCCTCGCCTGCCGGAGGCCATGAAGTCAGAGTATTAAAAATGATCTCTGTAGCTAATGAAAGGGTCTTGAAGTCCATCTCAAAAAGCATTGCATTACAGACATGGGGGAAATAGTAAAATGTCCTGGAGAGTTGCAATGGCCCATTTTAAAGCAGTTGTAAAGAGCTTGATGAAAACTCATTTATTTATTGCTTCTTGTCTAATCCATGTGTTGTCTGAAATTAGTTTTTCACCTTTTCTTTCCCACCAAGGCAGGCAGGGGGGCATGGGGGATAATGGATTGTAGAGGGCTATCGGCCAGCTGCCATAGGGTATTCAACGCACAGCACATGAGGGGCAGTCTTTAAGCTGTCGTCTTGATAAGGACATCTGCGAATTTGTATTAATTAGCTCAGATTTCTGTGTCCACAATGTGATTCTCTTGTTTTAGAGGTGCAGGTGTTTTTATTTTAATTTTATTAATACAATTTTGATGCCTGGCCCTTGATTGTTGTGTAATGGTGTTTATAGTTTATTGTTCAGGAACATTAATACACTGTGGCATTGGTTCTGAGATGGAGCTGCTTTGAATAATTTGGAGGATTTTGCACATGAAAACTTGTGAGTTAACCTCAAGCAGCCATATCATTTAGATTGCTCTCTGATGTTTGTGGTGGATGTGTGGTTGTTGTAGTTGTCCAAGATCACCCAACAGAGAAATATTCACAAAAAAAGTTGCCCAGGGTGATATTCTTAGTCATGGATAATTAATCCTACTTGCAGTCTCCTACTTTCTCTCCTAACATATATATGATGTAACCTTTAACCCAGGCTGTACAGCATACTGCTTAACTCCTTCTCTGTCCATAGATATCTGCCCATTAATTTGTATTTAACAATATATTGTAGTTGAATTAAAAACTCTTAATAAATAATTTAAAAAAAGATATGCTTTCTCAAGGCTGTGCCCATTTAAGTAGTGTAATGACATATTATGTTTCGTTTTCAATACATTACTTAAAGAAGTTATTCTTTAAAGTGCAAACTGAGTTGCTTTCAAAATAATTTCACATATAGCACCTGCAGCTTTTGCCAGTAAGTTGTATATTATCTGGTGCTTCAGTTGTGATTGTCACACTGTAATATGAAATGCAGTTAAGGTTTTACTGGAACGGTTTTCTCACTGAGTGGGAGGGGTGAGGCCCAGTCCTATTGTTGATGTTTAAGTCTTGTTGTAGTCATCTGGGTGTTGGTATCTGTTCAGGGTCAGATGCAAACCCCACATTACATTGAAAGAACGAGAGTAATTTGTAAATGTCATGTTGGATGAACTCGTTTCTTAGGGTACAAACTGTATAAAAACACAAGTGTTTCCTTGCCAATCCCTTGGCAGGTTCATTATCTACAGAGCCCCTGGCAATAGCTGGCCTGTGGTGAGAGTGAAATTTAACCCTCAGCTTGAGACAAGGCCTCAAAGAGTCAAGGAGGCTCAGCTTCTGAAACATGAAAGTCAATGTATTGGGTTTACCGTCTCTCTGTCTCTATCACTCCCTGCCCTCTGTCTCAGGGGCGGTAATAAATGGATGAGAATGATTTCCCAATAAGAGCAAATACAAAAAACATGAGTAGGGGTGGGGGGCACAAAAACCTGGCGCCAGTGTAATGTCAGAAAATGCATCCCTTGGTCATATGAGCATGTGTAATAGCTCTGTCGGTCATATGGGCAGGCACAATACCTGTTTCAGTAATCCCCACCTCACTCTTTTGTCCCACCTATTTATTTTTTGCATCCCGGCCTTTGTCAAATCATTTAAACTGGCAAGATTCAGTTGAAATAGTTGTATTGCCACAAATAATTGTACTTTATTTATATTCTGCCTTCCTGCTGTGTTAAGAAAGCCAAGTTTATAGAGATCAGGAAATAAAATAACATTTAGAACGGATAAAACAAAATAATTATTCCCCAAATAAAATGATAAATTATAAAAAAACTAAAATAAAAAAGATTCACAGGGCTCCAATTATTGTTTAAAACGGTTTACCGAGTATAAAAAAAAAAAAAATAACTAGCTTGACAGAGGAACCAACCAATGGTTGACCCGATCATGATTGGGTTGTATTTTGGGTTAAATATTTCGATCAAGCATTTTTTTCTTTTTCTTTAAATAAACTGTTAAATCACATTTGCTGACGGTCTTGTGATCTCAAGTTAATTTATGTATTTTATGTTATGGTAACACCACTGCTTTACTTAGTGTTAGCAGAGCTCCATCACTAAACAATGAGTTGCGAATGAATCCATAGTTCTATGAAAAAATAATATTGTCCATGCCACTTTTTCCGCTATAAATATGTGAAATATGTGTCTTGCTAATATCCGTTCTTCCTATATGGCCTTTCCACTGACAACAGATACCACGGAAAATAACATAGATTCTTCTGGGAACATGTGTAACGTCGCTTATTAAAGATACATTAATATTTACACATGCATGTGTTATTTTTAAATTTTAGTGTCAGTATATGAAAGACATCTGCTTTAATGTTTTTTATATATATATATATATATATATATATATATATATATATATATATATATATATATATATATAAATAATGTTAGCATTAAGTCATGTATTAGAAAACTGAATCTGTTTTTACTATTTAAGTAAACTAATATTTTTTTTAACTGGGTTAATTAGTGGATTTGTTCGGGTATTCAAAGAGTTTCTGCTACAAAGTTTTACAAAGTTGTATAGCAACTACTGGTATCTTCTTTTGTTGCTATGCTCTTAAACAGATAAAGAAACCACTAACATTTTCAAAAATTAACTTTATACTATTTTAATATTTTGAATGATATATTTTGTAAATGATTTATTGCAGGGGGTGTATATTTCCATGTAAACATTGTAACGTTAATAAATCAACCCTGCATAATAGTGTGGGATGCATTTTCTGACGGGGGTGCAAAATTTGATATAAAATGCTACCGGGATGCAGTTTCTGATGGTAGACCGGCCCTGATAATAGCCAGTGTCATTTTAACTAATTAAGAGCCCCGGCTCTGTCTCTTGTCTTTTTATTCCCCCTTTATCTTTTCTTCTGTGTCTCTCATTTCCCCTGGAACTTTTCCTTTTATGTTGTCCTTCTGTGTATCTCTTGCAGTTTTCCTCTATCTTTTTTTTTTAAAACATGTTTAATTAAATATAGCTAACATTTCATAACCCCTTACCTGATCAATGCTTTGTTTAGTCTTGCAGTACTTCATATGATACTGTGGGATGTATATGTATTTGATTATAACTTAATTTTATTTTTTAATGAAGAGGTGACAAAACTGTCAGCTAAAAGGTTGACTGCTGACTGCTGTATTTTTTTCTAGTTACCTAAAACAGGTAAAGCTTCCTGGTTTAGGTAAACATAACATTAAGAAAACATATTATACCTTGTTAACAAATTCTGGCTGGTACATATTCAGTTACATCACAATCATTTTATAAATACTAAATGAATACACTGAGAAAAACTTGAAGTCAAAACGTTTTCACATTTAATTTAGTACTAAGTTTAGTACTATTGAGTGTTTAATAGCTATGGATCATAGATCACAATATCATATTAATGTTGCTCGTGAAACAGCATTAAAAATGTTTCAAAATGTAATATCTTGAAGGAATTTAAATGTAAAATGTATAATGGCATAATTTAGTAAATGCTGTTGAATTTGGTATGTTGATGAGGTTGTTTTAAACTCCTCAGGATACTTCGATTTTTTTTTATCATCTGGCCTTTTAGGTTTATAATGATGAACGTTACAAGAAATTATTCAAACATTTTCCAATTTGCTTCTAATATGCTACATTTTAGAACTGAACAAGTCAAGATTCAAAACTCTCTAGACACAAGGCCTCCATGCTTCCTATTCGCATATATAAAGCAATAACACACAAGTAAGTGTGAATCATGATACGCAGCAAAGTAACTCTAACAAGCTAAAAAGTAGTTTGCCTTTGTACAACCACATACCTTTCACTGTGCTCTTGTGCTTAACAATTAGCCTTATAAAGTGGCGTAGTAATATATCAGTGTGATGAGACTAATGAGACCTGTGCAGCGTTACTGAGGCAGGGTTGAAATCTTTCAGCCAGTTTGAGTGTTTGGTTTCTCCACGTCTTTTTGTAGTCATTACTCGTATCCACTAAACGGTGCATTGTTTTCAGAAACACCCTATTTACTATTGAAGCCTGATTATCCTTTAAGGTCTAAAATGTTATAGACCAGTACTTTAACACTTACAGACCTCGCAGTGTCTATAAAAATTTAAGTGGGACTGTCCCTACTGATTTGGCCAGCCTTGTGAACTTCTAAGGCCCAGGTTTCTTTATAGTAGCCCTGACACACAAGACCCCAGCTCATTCCAGTAACACTGTTATCACCCCCCTCTCTTTCTCCTCCCTGACAACTGAAAACATGTTAAAACCTTAAAACAAGAGGAGATTGTGGATAAGAAATAATTTTTTATTATGCCTTATAATGAAGAAGAGAGCTGTATGAGCTTTGATATGGAATGAGAAAAGAATTCCTTGCGACATGAAGAAAGTTACAATGTTTTTATTTCCCAGTCATAATTTACTACTTGATCCTAGACCTGCTTTTGCTTACACTGTCTTTGACTCCCGGTGGTGCATTCTTGAACAGACTGCATTAATAACAAGAGGGAACCGCTTTGCGCCTCTAGCCAACTTCTGAGTTTCAGAGCTAATTGGAGACGGCATTTAATACAAAATACTGGTAAGATTTGTACCTGGTACTCACTGGAATATGGATCCCAGTTTATGTGCTGGAATAGGGTAGTTAAGCTCCTAGGGAGTATAGAACAGCTCTTTGTCACAATACACATCTGTTTTGCCCTAATTCTAAGCCTGTCTGGCACTGATAAACATGTTACTGTACAACAGAAATTCGAATGACATTTGTTATGACTGTAGACCAAATATAAGACTTCTCTAAAAGCCACTGCCATAACTTTATCGTAATGCTGCTGAATCTGACAAAGCTGCTGAAATGTGAAATATAGGGATGTACAAGGAGAGCCAGGGTGACTGTGAGAAAAGGTTGATCTGACAAGTTTTGAAGTTCAGTAGTGTAGTCTAATTAAAGAAGATGAAGGCCAGTTTGTAGCGTTTAACTAAATGGATTCCCAACAGCACTGTTGTTTTGGGTTTGTTGCGGCTCATTTGTAATAAACAATTGGTTTAGCGACCTCTGGACCAGCACACAAGCACACAAAATTATTTCTGTTCATCCACCTTAAGAGTATTTTTACACTTTTAACTTTAAAGTCTGTTTTAAAGCTTTTTTTCAAAATGGCAGCTCTAGTGCACTGGGGTTTGAGATCTGTCCTCTAAATCACTGCAGGAAAAGCTCTGGCTTTTCTGTTCAGTGCCACATTATGGATCATTATTGCTGTGTTAACTGTTTGATAATGTGGGCAATAATCCTTACACTATCAGTGCACTAGAGCGGGCATTTTGAAAAAAAGCTTTAAAACAGACTTTAAAGTTCTATTATTATTAGTATTATTTGTTTAATTAGCAGACGCCTTTATCCAAGGCGACTTACAGAGACTATGGTGTGTGAACTATGCATCAGCTGCAAAGTCACTTACAATTACGTCTCACCCGAAAGACAGAGCACAGTTCTAAGTGTAAAAAGTTGTCGGGATGTTAACAATGAAAAGAAAAATTACAGGAACATTATTTAAACAGTTTAGAAACACATGTGGACGTGTAACGCTATATTTTTCAGAACCCCGCTACTTACTATTTAAGATTAGCTCTCTCAACACTGCAGACCTCAAAGGGGTCTAGGAAAGGTATCTCCACTCAAGACAGCAGACTCCATTCAAGTGCAGTCTAAGGAAAAAAAATACTCAGCTTAACAGATGAGTTAACTGAGTCTGGTATTCTCCTAGATATAATATTTCAACAATGGAAATAATACTTCTATTGCATAGCAGTTTCACACGTCAGGTTTTACTACAAGCTTGATTAGCCATCGTGTATAGGTAACAAACTCAGGTGTGTCTTATTTAACTCCTAGTAAAACCAGGAATGGATCAAACAGCTATGCACTTTCTACGCCTGATTTGTATTATTTATTTCCGTATAAGACAGTGAAACTATTTTGTTGTAGTAGGTTTGTCTTTTTGATAATTAGTGCTGAAAGAGTACCACATTAGCCACCTGAGATGCCACATCTCTTTCGCATTGGGTGCCCTACGTGAACCTAGGTTAACTGCTGTTTGGGAAGAGGTGCAAGGAAATGAACTGACCCCAGGTCGTGCAGTGAGTAAGTGACTAGGTCTGGATTCACCACCAGAATCCCCTGGTTTCTGAGATATTTAGCAAGGGAAGCTGGTAAAGTTGTGGTCAATGAGGCAGACCAAGAAAAAGAAAGGTTCATGCCTGACCTGATGTCATATGCATTTAATTAAGGTTGATTTAAATTTGTTTACAAGCCCCACCGGTCTTAAATCTTCTTGAGCTCTCTTTTTTTATACATGTTAGTAGTTGCTTTATGACATTATTTTAACTGTTTTCTCGAACGGGTTACAAGCTGTTGGGAATCACAAAATTGGATTCTAAAGGACGCCCCTCTAGGATGTTAATGTTTTGTGTTATAACATTCAGCAAGGTTTCTCCAAATCAGATCCAGTCAGGTATTCTGTGTCCCCAGAAAGCCAATAAGACTTGTATCTTTTGACCTTGTGTCCTGGCAGTGAAAGCCACATGGGCAAAATAAAATGTAACTCTACCACAGCTAAGTACCACGGGGCCTGTGCTTACATGTAGAAATATGTCTTTTAATGAAATTGGTTACCTGGAGTTCTGAGTCAAGTGCCTTACTTCATACTGAATGCATATGAAGCAATGTGTTGGCCAATATAATTGCCACAATGTCGTCAACTAATTTGTTATGCAAAACACATAACCAGGATCTGCTGCTGTGTGTGTGTGTGTGTGTGTGTGTGTGTGTGTGTGTGTGATTGTGTCTAAACTTTATCTTGTTATGTCTTCAAATTCTTCATAAGTCATCACAAGGTCCCTTGTCACATTTAGTTAGTTAGTAAACGAGTTCTCTTAATAGTAATGTACAATCAACTAAAAGCGGGTTATTTAAAGAGCTTGGATATATGCTGAATGCAAATCAGTGGGCAGTTATACAGTGAGTATAATGCTGCAGTTTATATAGCTAAAAGGTTGTGAAAAAACACCACAAAGTCCATGCAAGTCTAGCTTTGTCTTTTTTTTTTTAAGCGTTTTAAAACACTTCAGATGGGCCATTTTTAAATTGAATTTAAAGGTGTGTGCTTGAAACCAAAGGAATAAACCTCAAAAAACATCTTCTAAACTCCAAGTCTTGTAAGCTATTTTGAAAGATTAAACCACTGTCATTCTTCCTGCTATGGCTGCTATTTTCATGTTGCAGTGTTTCGAGAGGCCACTGATTCTCTTAATTACACACTATTATTATTTTTTGTTTGTTTGTTTTATTTTTGTAGAATCTTAGAAGTATTTTATAAGGCTTGAAGTCAGTCTTTAATGCGGTTTTATATAGTTGTTTTTTTGCAGCTCTTTGTGTGTCGTGGAGAGGAGCGAGCTTCTGTCAGAGGCATCATTGTAAAACCCTGTGAAACAGTCTCTATTAACTGGTCAGGCCTTTTCTCCACAGACAGAGCTCTGTTGGTTTGTAAAAAAAAGCTTTTCATATAAAAAATGTACACGTAACCATAGAATTGTTACTAGCGTGTTTGTCTCGACCAGCCAGCTACAAAACCCTGCTGTAAAATGAGTACAACTAATTGGTCACCATGGGTTAAGTAAATGTTTTAAATTATCAGATGCAGGGGATGTGTGTAAGAGAGTCCTGTAAAATGTGCATAAAGAAGTGCAGGCTGTTACACAACTATTGAATTCCAGCTCTTACGGGTCTCTCCTTCCTAACGTGGCTGTAATTGACATCGTATGGGTTTGGACTGTGAAGGGAGAGCCATATTGACATTCTTAATACATTTTTTTTTTTTATCATTTCCAACTGTGGTTATTACGAGAGCTGAGTGGACCTTAAAAAATAGGTCCTCATTTAATGTTTTTGTTCTCCTTTAGTATGTTAGGTTTATAATTTTTGAGGCCTGTACTTTGAAGGCTGCTTGATGCAAGGCAGTCAAATTAAAAAGTGAGAAAGTGTTCTGTCCTACTGAGGGTACATCTGGGAATTGAATTTAGAGGAATTTTGGTACAGGGGCAGTTATAGTGAACCTTTTTTTTAAGTTTCCCTAATTTGGACCCTGTGAATCCAGGAGCTAAAATTAACTTTTACAGTGTTCCAGTACACACTAAAATAAGATTCCAATTAAATTAAGTCAAAAAAAAAAAAAAATCGGGTCAGGCTCGGGTCTATATTTGAAACACCAAAAAACGTTGTCTGTCCATTCAGCGTACTCGTCTGTAACCCTGTAACAAACAACGTATTAGAAGGTAAATTTATTTCCTGCACCAAAGCAGAGGTGATTAAGGAGGAGTCAGCCGACTAAGTGTTCTCAGTTTGTGTTTGATACGTTGCAAGATCCTTTTATTGTGTCTGCTTGGTGCTATTAAAAATGCCTGTGGACGAGGTGAAACAAAAGATAGCGCAGGGTAGTGGATAATAGTTCGACAGGTAAATCAGAAGTGTGGAATTCTTTTGGAATCATAGCAAATGAAAATCATGAAAATCATGATTCGGTGCTTGTAAAACCTGTCATTATGTTTTTGTGTACGACAGCCACAAAAGTGGTACTCTGCGAAAGCACAGGTGTAGCTCCCTTTCAACTGGTGGCATGAAAGGAATAGACACTAAGAGAGGTATTTTATAGTAAAGTAAGTAGAGATAGTTAATGTTACAATGTTAAAATATATCCAGACCACTAGAAAAAGCTACCATGCTGCATAGCCTATTGTATAAACTGAATCTGTGGAGAATGGTAGAGATATCTGTATGTGAATGTGAGAGTCAGTCGATGCAGGAAGTGGGTAAAGGACAAACACTTGCAGGTCTTATTAAAGCGGGTTGGGTTGGGTCGCGGGTAAGAAGACGGTGCTGCAGTGGGTTGCTAATTCGAGTCGGGTCCTGTAGTAGCGGGTCCAGGTTGGAAGTGGGTCATAAAAGTCTGACCCACACAGGACTCTGGCATATGGTGCCACTATCCTTGTAAAGCGGTCATGTAACACAAATCTTTGATAACTGTGTGCAATTATTAAAGGCTAACAATGCATAAAATGTATTCTAGTTAGTTGAATTCATTTTTTTTTAATTGGCACATAAAAGGATAGCAGTGCTGTAATATAATACTGAATCCTAAGGTATAGCTCTCTTTGAACCAATCTAGTGACCCAGAATCTTTTCAGTGTCTTCATTGTTTACACTTTAGGAATTCACTTTTTATTAAGCATTGTTTTTTTATGTGAACTACTACAACACAACATTTATGTGTAATAAAACAAAAGCTTGATAGTCAGAGCTCTTTACTCCAAATCATCATAGACCTTGTGTTTTTCTAATAGGAAAAATTCCAAAAATACATTCTAATATGAATAGCAAACAAAATACATAAGCTCCTATAAATGTCTGAGTTGTTTGTTTATGGTTTGATTATTTTATTTGGTACAGTTTTCTAAAAAAAATCATGCAAATGGTGATTTTTAGTAAATATCTTTCCAGAATGTAGCCCAACATATGTACAATATTGTATGTATATTGAAAGGATTTAAATATGAAGGGATAAATATTGAACATGAACACTATCTAGTGTATGTGTTATACTGTAACAGACTACTGTGTAAACAGTCGCATGGGTATAGAGTAATAGCTATTTTTGAAATAATTAAACAATGTTAGCACAAGTGTTTAAACACTAAACGGAACACCTCAATCAGTTGTGATGTGTTTCTTTGTAGTGTTTTGCACATTCCACTGTGAGAATTTGTGAAGATCGTTTTACAAAGGTTCTATTCATTTATGCTCCTTGAGCATTTCAAATCTTAATAAACATCTTTTTTTTTTTTAATAAAACAATACATTTGTTACATATGGATTTAGTTTGCCTAACAAGTTATGAAAATGTACTGGCATCAGATGAGAATACTGCTTGAACATGATAAGTCTTTCATTCCCTTGTGTCAGAGTATGAAGTGTCATCGGTGTTGCTTGGCATCCTTGATAGCCACCCGATACACACTTTGCTTGTATATACCAGCCATGCTAGTTCACTACTGGGGCTGGTGCATAATACCATTTGATGTTTTTCTGAGAGTGATATATTTTACTGAGAATGAAATCTGTATAAGACACTAACACCCATGTAACAATAAACACTGGTGAGCACCAGCGAATTTAAAGCACGGCCGCTGCTGCTTGTATTGAGTGGATATGCTGTCAGTTTAATCAGCCTTCTATCTCTACAGGTTCCAAATCCAGAGGGGGACTAGTGACCCAAACAGCTACAAGAGCCTCCGTGACTGCTTCCGGACCATATTCCGGAATGAAGGGTACCTATTTGTCAATGGGTTTGAACTTTCAATCATTGGCCTCAATTGGTTTGACAAGCTATGATGATGTAACTGTGTGGTATTCTGTGGTAATTTAGTAAAGCCCTGTTCCAATCAAGTCTTGGTTGAAACAGTATCCTGGGCTATAATCTACTGAGAGCTCCAGGAAATGACAGTGTCAGGTCATACACTGAATGCCAAAGAAAACAAAGTGAAGAGATATTAATTCAAACACATAAACATGTGCTTACCTCTTTACTAAAGAGCTTGCTGTTTTATATTATTGGTAAGGTGTGTGTCTTTGAACTGTGGGGTTTGTTGTTCACGTCCAACCCTTGTCTCTCCATTCAATTCACTTGTCTGATACCAAGTCATTACAAATACATTGGGGGACTGACAGTGATACGTGATAAGAGAAGAAACAAGATTGAGTTCTAAAGGGTATTCTGGTTTTAGTTCCACCTCACCTTTACCTGTAAACCAGCTGGCAGACTGATTGCTGGTTTTAAGCTGCCATGCGGCTACCTAATTCTATACAGATTCAGCTCATTATTTTCTATAAATGTGCAGTTCATTGTCCAATGAATGTACAGGTACCTAGGAAATGCTACCCTTGATGGCAATACAAGTGTAAAGCACTGACCTTCAGTCCTCTTTGTTTATGCTTCAGCCCTGTCAGATCAGCACTGGATACCCACAGGCTCTTTATTTTTTGCATAACTAAGAAATGCAATCTGTAAACACCTGTTGGGCTTTTAAGATTTTAAAACAGATTTCACAATATTATTTGTTTGTGTGCAGGCTGCTTATGTAATAACATAGAGTGACTAGGGCATTATTGCTTGGTAAGGACCACAAGGGAGGTAGTTAAACATTTCGAAGTGATGTTACCTGGGAGCACTTAACAGACACTATTAGGCTGTATTAAAGGAAATACTCCTAATGATCATTAAATTTGGTTCACTGTCAGACAACTTTGACAGCTTTTTAAATGATTACTGTGTCTGTCAACCATGGATTTACCTGTCTAGAGCTAGATAGCCAGTATTGTAAAAGCTAGCATTCATTTTCTGACTTTTTATATAACTGAGACCATATGACGTGCTGTTTGAGACAAGATTTACACTGTGCAACAAAGGGTGTTTTTAAGCAAGCTAACTTGTGATCCCACACAAAATATTATTATTGTAAATGATTAGTAAATATGTATAAAGCATTTGTAAATGTTATAACTAAACTGATGCCTGATGATGAAATGAGTGCTATTTTATCACCTTATGTATTCAGTCTATAATTCCTCAAACAAAGCAGGTCTTCCATAATGAACTGGTAACAGCTGTGTATACAGGGTTTTCTGGGGCTATACATGCACTGGGGATTCTGTCACTGTTTGATAGGTTAACAGTTTAAGTCATGAGTTCAAGTTCATGTTATCTTGAGTTATTGAAGTCTTCAAAATGAAGTGGTTTAAAATGTACTATATGCATCAAGTTATCAAACTGCTCTGAGCTGTATTTATGTTACCTCGTCAAGTGAAGAATGTGTACTCTTATTACAAACTGAACCCATTATATACAGATCAGTTTGAGAAAGCATGGGCATGATCAAACACTGACGGATTCAATTTATGTAAAGTGTAGATGATATTAACATGTTGTATTGTGTTGTATCTAGTAAGAATAAGAAAGAGCAATGGAAATGAAAGTTCCTCTAGATGTTGATTGTTCTCTGGTGCTGGGAGGTTTGTTGCAACATTAATCCTCTTAAGCTAGCTTATTTTAAAATGTTGGTAGAATAAAATACACAAAGTGGTGGATTCAATGAAACAATACAGCACCCATATTTTGTTCTATTACAACATTTAGAGGTATGGCATCTACAGCTATGGCCAAAATATTACCATCACCTGGAATTATAAGATTGAGACATAATGAACAACCACAAACAAGTTCAATTGAGCATTTCTTATTTTCATGGAGGCAATGATTTTGTTTGAGGAATAATCATCCACAATTTTGTAGTTTAATATATACAGTATGTATTACAGAGTAGTGCACTGTAATGTTTATCTGTGTTGGTGACTTAGCATTTTGAGCTTGGAGAACTGGCCCCCTTGTCATTGACAGTTTGCAGACCTGTACTAAACCACTTGGGAGTACATCTGTTTATTGAGAGCTGACAGCTTTATAGTCTACATAAAACTGATCTGGTGTGAACTGAGCGCAGGTCAAGTCTGGCATCTGACAGTAGGAAAATGCTACTGAGCTCCAGCTCTCATTACATGTATACTGTACATACATTCCAACATGTAAATATGCAAAGTAGTATATAGAGATACATATGGATATCTGTATGATTTAATGTACTAATGAACTTCTCTGTCGATATCCGTATAAATTGGAGAGCATAGTTGTAAATTATTATTAACAATTTGAAATTGCATTAATGCTTACATGTCAATGCATATACATGTGAAACCAAATTCGAAACACCTGACATGCAGTAACACTGTAGGGTTGATATTCTTCAACGGAAATAGAGGGGGGGAGATTGGAATAGATTAATTAGCAGAAAGATAAATAATAGCTACAAATTATTCCTGACACTGATACACCATTTAAACCTACCATTTAAGTGCTGCAGGTAAAAAAAACAAAACAAAAAAAAAACATCATGATACACCTGGATTACAAGATGTGTAATCTGTAAAAAATGAAATTGTGCAACTGCCAAAATGGGCCCTGTCTAATAACTCCCCAGGGCTAAATTTAGTAATAATTTTATGTCAGCTTAACAGGCAGTGTATTGTATTATAGATGTTAGTTGTCATCACTGAAATTGTAGAGGAAACGGTTCACAGACAAGACTAGAGTAGAAATTGATTTCTCAGTAATGCTGGTAGGATCTCAAAATGGCATATTGAAGTGGCAGTCTGAAACTGAACTTACAAGATTCATTCTGCCCACTAGGGTTGCATACCCTCAAAGTTGGGGATAAAATGGAGGTGCCTGTACTTACAATACGTCACCCATTTTTTACACATATCGAGAGAACCGCTTATCTATTTGTGATGAACCTTGCTAAGGACATGCTTTCTCCCTTGTGGTTGAGAGTATCAATATCTGGGGGTACATAGATTCCAGACCACAGTGGATTCAGGTAAAAATGTTAGGTCCTACTGGTAGAGTTGTATAATAACCCAACTGTAGTGGTTGGTTCTGGTTTATTATTGGAACAAGTCCAATGTTTGCTGGCTGTGTGGGGGGAAATAAAAACAACATATTCCGATTGCTGCACCCTCGATCACTCAAGGTAAGTATCTAAGTAAACACGTGTGCATATTCTTCAGTTTGATGGCTCTTATAGCGCGTACAAACAGTGACAATATGGGACAATACTCTACTCTATATCCCATAGAATAATGTAAACTGGAATAGGCCTGACAACTTTTGAAAAAGAATATGTCATAGATTTGTTATCCTCTTATGTTGTCTAGTGCTTGTTGAGAGATCATCTAACTACGCCACAACTAAACTAATTGCATCTAACTCTGTGGGAGCATGTGTTTCCCAAACTAAACAATGAAGGTATAATACACACCCCTTAGTTTTTTTTTTAATGGCCTTGGCCACCTTTTCAAAACTTCTATAGGTTTTCTTATGGTTAACAGTAACTCCAAAATGGCTGAGTTACTAGTATCTAGTTCTAGAACCAGCTCCTCTCTTGCATCACAGTATAAAACAGCAGCTCTCACAAGCTGTCTCAACATCATCTTCAGTCCAGTAACAGTCATGCAAGAGCAAGCAAACCAAATCATATCCTATGTGGAAAGCTTATCTAGGGTTATCTGAAGTCACGTATGAAGCAATGTTGAAGATTGCCGGTGGGTGGGTATGGGTATTCCAGTACAGTTGACTCTGTTTCAAGGTAACTCCCTGAAAAGTTGTCCATTGTACATTCTTTACTGCTAATCTGTCAAGACTCCGGGGTTAGGGTAAAGGGTAAAGGTTGTCTTGTTGAAATTGCTTTAAAATTAAATAAATGTCAACATTTTGAATCCCCCCCCCCCCCATTAAATCGATCAGTATTACCAATCATATCATGTAATGTAATTTTTGTTTTGCTTATTCTCATCCCAACCAACTGTGGTCATATATGTAACCTCAATCTTTATTTTATATAGCGCCTGTCATAGAGCATCACAAAGCGCTTTAAACAGAACACTTTTACGTAAACAGAACACTTTTAGATATAGGCAGCTGGCATAATACCTATTTTGTACAGTTTTCACTTTGTATTCTGTGCAAATGAGAAATAACTATTATAACATTGTACTGCCAATTTAACACATTTTGCTGTTGGGCAAAAGGTGTCCAGGAAATTATAAACTGGAAAAACAAAAGTATGATGACTCTGTTCAAACCAGATCATCATTATACTGTGAACAAATAAAAATGCAACTGACGCAGTTAAACTTTTCAGCTTTGATTAAAAAAGATATTCTTCGCTCCAGTAATTGGAGGTACTGTGTCTAGTTGATTGACATGTAACATGAAAACACCGCACACACGGGTGACACGTACCTCAGTTAAACTCAGTAAATGTAAGCAACTGTAGCCTGTGAAAGAAGTGCAACACTTTGCATTTTTAGCTTTTTTATATTTTTGTATTTTTGTAATTTGTTTTTTACCGGAACTGGGTTACAATGTAGAAATAAATCACAGTCTTGGATAACCCTTCTGGTGTTTTATGCTATATATTTTTACAATGTCATCTCCTTACTACTACAGTATTTTACTCCGTATAGTATGTCGCATTTGTAGACCAACTTCTCAATTCCAGGTAGTAAGGCAATATATACACAATATTGCCATAGTTCATATTTGTGATAGCAGAAGTTTAGGTATTGCAAACTTTACAAAAAAAAAAAAAAAAAGTTTCATAGATGTAATGAAAACAGAAACAAAGATTTGGAAACCAAATTACATGATTGATACGCAGGTGAGAGAATTTATTTATTTATTTATTTTTTACGCCCTATTCTACCGTTTAACATTAGTAAATTGTATTCACACTTTTGAAGCCAATGTCAAATTATTTTATATAAACAGTTTAGGATTCCCTAAAAATCATACACATTACTAAGTTGTTTGTTTCTAGTTTCATAACTTTAATGTTTTTGTTCCATTCACATGCGGGAGCCCTCATACAGATTTGTTTTTCACTCAACAGTCAACACTGGAGTCAGCAAAACCCACCCTGCACTGTGATTCGTGAGAACCCTTTTGATTCCATTAGCTCAGTGTGGGATCAAAACCTGCTTTCTCACATTCATTTGCAGATTTCTGAAATGCTTTTAAGAGGCTTTTTGATAAGCATTTCATAAAACCTGTTGGTAATCAGTCTTTGGGTTAAATATAGAAAGTGAATGCCCCATAATGTGAGTGAGTGAATGAATGGGATGAGGGTTTACATGATGCATTAAAGTGTTTGGAGTTTAAAATTCAGTTGGAGTTTAAAATTCAGTGACTCATAAACGTACCACAGGAAAGAAGAATAGAATGAACGATTAATATATATTTCAAGGAAAACATACCATGTTGATAAACATGTTAACTTAGTGCTTCATGTGTACAATGCGCAAGTCGTGCGTAAAGGGCTCATAGTGCAACAGAGGCCTTCTGTGAAGAGTAGCTAGACAGACAAAAGCCAGTTCTCACAACAGTGTCACTTGTAATGTTGAAATTTTGGCAAATTATCATGCCATAGGCCAATGGCGGAGCTAGATTTGAACATGTGTTCAAATGTATTTTGATTTATTGTTTATGAATCACCCTGTATATCTAAAGAAATGCTTGTCTAATTAATCCAATTAATTCTTATACTTTCAAGTAATTGAAAGTATAAGAATCTGAGGAATGAGGAGGCTGTCTATGCCTCGTCATCTGTTTATCTGTATGTCACACTTATATTTTTACATATTATTAGAGTATTATAGAGCCGCTAATCCAATAGCGATGATACTAGCTTGATTTTATGGTCATGGTAATATACCTTTTTGTGTTACTGATTATTAGTATTTAGAGCCACGGTGGAGATCACTGACATACTTGTTTTGTTTTTTAACCTTGCATCCAAAAGGCTGCCTGAGAAAACCTTAAATGAGGCATAGTTAAGTTCTTAACTCCTGAGGTTTGTTGTTTATGCAAACTGTTGACTGGTGTTCCATCTTTATTCTATTTTTTTTTTTTTTTTTTTTTTTTGCATGTGCTACCAGGTGTTGATTTAAAACAGTTGAAAACTGGACATGCTTCTGAAAAGTTATGCAGCCAGGCAGAACGTTGATTTATCGCAGAAAATGTCTTGTGCATAACTAATATATCTCTTTGTGCTGTGCTCTGTCAGGGCCAGACTATACATGCGAACAGCCTTCTAATTAAGGCAAACTTTTGCTGTCTGATTGTCTTCGCTATCTACCTGCCTGTCTGTTCCACTTTAAAGATGTAAAAACCAAGGAGATCCCTGAGTGGTTCATCTGGGAAAGGAACGACAGCATGGTGTGCAGGGTGAGTCATACAGTCAAGAGAGCTAAGATTGGTGTCCCGGCTGTGCTGTTTGACAGTCATGGCTTTGGATCCCATGGGTAGTTGTGCCTGATGCTCCAACTGGTTTGTTACGTCAGATTGGTAGGTCTGTTTCACTTAACTGCGCTACAGCCTGGTGAGCTTAAATGGACACCTACTAGGCTGGCCTTTGTCCTCCAGTGGCTTGCCAGTATCCGCAGTTGATCTTCTATAGTAGATGTAATAAGCTGATTTTCTTGGTAATGGGATCGTAACGCAGGAAACTAACTGTTAAGCTTCACCTGTGTCCCCAATGCACAAGTACTACCACATGGAGTGCAGGGTGAGTATCTACCTTATAGAGTGCATAGTGATCTTGGCTAGCGGCACTCTTGGGGGTTAATGAGGAAGATCATGTGATAGTTTGCCTCATTAACCTGGAGATTGTGGATGGGATAATCCAACTGGTCAGACGTCTGACGAGGCCAGGCTAAGACGAGCCAGGCATGGCCTGGCCTACAGGGTTAACTGGCCTGGCCTACAGGGTTAACTAGCCTGGCAACATTTATTTTTCAGGATATTTGCTTATTTACTTGCTTTCTTCAGTCATGCATGGATACTAGATAAATATGTCCATGTGATGGATGTCTGTTGTTGAAAACAAACAATGAAGTTATAGAATACACAAAATAATGGATGTGAAATGTTGTCACGATAAAGCAGTTTATATCCAACAAATAGTGGACAGGATGCGCTGAGGTCTTAGAGAACTCAGAATACAACACAAAATACACAATCTTTACAAAAAGACAGTGTGGTTTTTGAGGGGCTTGCTAAATCAGTAACTTGTCCAAAATTACTAGCATTCCTTTATGGTAAAAATGAATCCAGAGATCAGAAAATGAGTAGGTGAATATGTGCGGGAGTATTTTTATGCCTATGATAGTAGTTGTTAAATTTGCTTTTCCAAACAGGATACAGTAATCAGATCCCTTAGATTGAAGAGGACAGTAACTATCTGATCAGCGATTTTTGAAAGGTGTTGTTGATAGAGGCTAAAATGGGTTTACAAGGGTCTCAGAATTGTCTGTTATTGAGTTGATAACTAATGAAGGCATTTGCCTACATTTTCAGTTTAGTTTCTCAGTTTTGCAGAGGTTAGTCTATATAACATGTTCTGTACATATGCAATGTCTTATTTTTTTGAAATAAAATTAGATTTTGCTGCTGTTGTTTGAATTACACACTATTGATACCATTTTGACATTCTGTGCCAACAGAAAAGCTAATGTTAATGCAATTAACAGTAATTGTTTCAGTTCTGTTTCATGTGGTTTGGTTTTAACCTTTTGAACTGCATAGCTATGTACAAAAATAGTATTTGCCTTAAATGGAAAATTGAACTTTACTTCCATAATGTATCTCTTCAGACAGACATACACAGATACTCAGAAACCAGTTTACAGGAACTCTAGGCCTCACTTAAGGAGCTCAAAAAAAAAAAAAAAAAAAACATTCTGACATTCACCTGTTTACCTTGGACTCCATGTGACAAAAAGAAAGCAGTTCATTTGTCATCTTTTGAATGAAGTTTTGGAAACTGCTGGTTAGGCAAGAGCATTTTTCATGAGGGCCTGTCCTGTCAAACCAGCCTCTCTGAGTGTGGGAAGAGTCTGAGAAAGAAGGTGAAAACAGGGCTGTGTTACTCACAGCGTTGGGACGGTGTGGGAACGATCACAGGAACCATTAAAACGCTGAAGACTGGCTGCTGGCCCAGAAAAATAGGTTCCAACCACATCCCAATATAAGCAGGGCCTAAAAACCCATGTAGGGTAATAGCCAAAACATAGCTTTTAAATTGAGGGACAGCAGGTGCCCAAAATCTGTGGGGCACAGACTCCAAACCTTCTGCAAATTTCAAACCTTCCATAACCAAATAAATATGCATTTTATAATTAACACAAGACACAAGTTATAGGTTTGGTTTAATATTTCTATTTCACTTTGAATCTGATAAGATATTTGATTTAGCTGTGTAAAACATAGCTAAGGAGCAGATTTCAGCGGCAACTGATGCTGATGCTGATGGTGACATGAAAATGTTCCTGTCAGATCCCAAAAAATTATAGCTAGAAGAAAATCTTTGTGTCCTGACCAAATCCTTCAACGCACAGCGAGGTGAAAATTGAGTTCTGCTTTTCATTGTAACCAGTAGCATGTTTGAGTTGTTTTAAAATCAAAAATAACTTTTAGTTCCCTCCTGAGAGGGAAACCCAGGTGCTTTCCTTAGAACTATAGAGCAACATTAGCTGTCATTCATTACTTCATAATATAAAAGTGATTTAGTTTGACAGCCTGCAAACTAAGAGACATACAGAAGTTCCTCAATGAGACAATTAGGAAAGCGGGGGCTTTCCTTCAACAACAAGAGAGACTTTAATACATTTGTTAGCTTTCATATGACACTGTTCCCCTTGTCATTTTTGTGGTTTTAATTTTTTTACTTTTTTGTTTCTTTGGTAATGTTGACAAATCTTTGTTTTGAGTCCTGCGCACTTTGTCTGAAGCAAAGTTAACATCCTCTTTTAAATGGGCCTGGGGTATTAGGGTTCCTGAAGCTTGTTTAGAGAACTTCAGTAATATAAAGAAAATATAGGAATTGGCAATTAAGGGGTGTTTTTAAACTTGCAAAATAAATTAATTCAAACACAAGTAGCTAATACTATTAATAATAGTTCATAATAGTGCCTTTTTCATTATCTAAATTTATATTATTAATGATATATTTTACAGTGTTTCGGGTGATTTATTAACATTACTAAAGACAATTAAAACTACAGTAGAATAAGGTTAGTAAAGGAGTATATGTGTAAATTAGTCCAATAAAACTGACCTCGAAATGTTGAGTGCTAAAGAACGGCGCAGAAGATTGAGTTTTTTTAGTGTAACACACAGGCCTACCCTGAATTACTTTGAACAGTTTTCCCAAAACATATTTAAAAAGGTGAAAGGCAGCTGTGAAGCCATTCATGATCCAAATACAAATGTACACAGCTACGGGTTATGGCAATCTGCGAAATCCAGGGAAAGTAGAGCAGATCATTTTCAGCCAAGCAGTAAGCAGTCATGTGATCCATAAAGAGTAATGAGATACTGAGCTGTCTTGATATCAGCCTTCCATGACGGGCTGGTGGAGTGCACAGGATCTTGGGTGCTTTTGCCTTACAGAGCCTAAAAGGCATTAACAGTCTTGGAGTTCAGATAAGGGTTCCCAGGTACTGAGAGAGACGCTCTCTCTCTCACACTCACACCTGATGAAAAGGGGTTGCGTGCAAGTGTTTTCAGCTGCTCTGTTTGCTCAGCAATCCTTCAATGGCAAGCTTCCTATGATAAGCAGCTCCCATCAGTAATGTACATCAGCCATTAAAAGCTGGTAATATTTGCCCTGTATCAGGTTACCGCAAGGTGATGAATGGCATCTGCTTGGTAGTTTTTCTTTGTATTTATTATTGAAGGTGTTGATTTTCACTGGTTTTGAAGGTTAAGGTGCTGATGTAATAGATAAAGAAGCCCTACTTCACTGTACAGCCACAGATCTGTGAAAACGTAACAACTTGCTTCAACACCCCTTTGCTGCTTTACTAATTAATGTGACATGTATATGACTGTAATATTGTTAAACCTTCTGTTTGTGTTGTCTAATATTTTGTAGTTACCCTTAAATGTGTTATTTTCCTAGATACCAATAGTCATGCACAAGAACTATTTTCTCTTCATAATTAGAACTTGAGTAACATTTTGACGACTGGCGCTGTCAACAACACTCATTGGATTGTTTTCCATAAAGTTTGTCCACCAGCAAAAAAAAAAGGGCAGAAGACATTTTTCCTTAGAAATCCACTTAACTGTAATTTAACATAAACCACTTTCTCAATTACACCTAAACTCCTGAATGTCCCCATTTTAATACTACCCCAGTAATGGATTTTAATTAATATACACAATTGTAAAGCCAATTCAAGACACAGTGGCGAAGAAAAGATTACTGTAAAGCACACAGTTATTAGCAAACCAATACACTTTTCGAATTGTGGTACCATCTTGAAATATTGTAGTTTCTGTGTAGGTCATAGTATATTTTATTTGTTCTTTGACGGCTCAGTGCGATCTATAAATACACTTTATGAGTGTGCAACCCCCAAATCACAATTCACCTTATCAGTATTGGTGTACCATAGTATCAGTAGGTTATAGCTCAACAAACCATGTAATGGCATTGTTTGAAAATACAGCTATTGATATTGTAGTAGCAGCCCATTGCCAGAAGGTCTGAGAAAAATCTAGCAGCATACAGGTAGTAGATCTATCTTCCAACTGATTAATATCTGGATAGCTGTAAGCTGTAGAGTAAGGGGCTCTAGTCTCTAAAGGCCTTTTTGTTCATAAATATGGAAAGTCTGACTAAGGGGGAAAACCAATTTTTCTTTAAAATATTTGTTGTTATCTTGAAGTGTTATCTGTTTACTAAAAACTGTACAATGGTATGACTCCCTGTCGCCCTGCTGCTTCAGGTCTGGCTGTGTTTTGGCCCAGACTGTTCTGCAGAGTTTTGACAGCTTCAGTGATAAGGCGATAACAAATGGCTTTACACTGCAAAAAAAAAACTCTGCCTGTAGAATTGGAACGCAAATGTAAATACCTTGTTTAGTGCATGCCAGGGCTACTGAGCAGGGGATTCTTGCCAATTCTACCAGCTCTTCAGAGTGTTTTTACTCATTTATATTTACAATTGTAGGTGTTTGTATTATTAGTAGCTTCTGCCCAGGGACAACATTCTAAAAACATTTGTGCTTTTAAATAAGCATTCACTTTTTTCATGATTTTTTTTTATGTATTTTTTTATTGAACAGTAATTTAAAATAGTCTTGTGACAGGTTGGCCGAGTAGTGACGTTCCCAGACCAGACAGCTGACAGAGGCACACAGGTATTACGGGTGGTGCGCCGTTTTTATTCAAAGAAAAATAAAATACATATTTAAACAAAACACTGTTCACAGAGCGAAATAAAAGGTTTAAGCAAAAACAAATCTCGACCACAAATCCAACAAACAAATACTGTGCTGGTCTGCCCAGCACTAGTAGCAATTGCTTTTTCTTTCGTTTTACTTTTGGTATTGTTTTTCTCGTCTCTCACTCACACACACACACACACACACACACACACACACACACACACACACAAACACAAACACACTCCTCCTCTCGAACACCCACACCAAATACACAAACATACTGGTTTATATAAGAACATAAGAACATAAGAAAGTTTACAAATGAGAGGAGGCCATCGTTTGGTTGTTAGTAGCTTATTGATCCCAGAGTCTCATCAAGCAGCTTCTTCAAGGATCCCAGGGTGTCAGCTTCAACAACATTACTGGGGAGTTGGTTCCAGACTCCCACAATTCTCTATGTAAAAATGTGCCTCCTATTTTCTGTTCTGAATGCCCCTTTATCTAATCTCCATTTATGACCCCTGGTCCTTGTTTCTTTTTTCAGGTTGAAAAAAGTCCCTTTGGTCAACATTGTCAATACCTTTTAGAATTTTGAATGCTTGAATCTTGAGTGCTGGCTTTCTAGAGCAGCAATGTCCTTTTTGTACACGTGGCCATCTCCGAATTAACAACCAATTTGGAGACGGCCACATCATGCACTGGGTTTTAGTGGGATGGGGCTATAACCTCATCCATGCTGCCAAACAATAACAAAGAAAACCTTGTGTTTTTTAAATAAACACAAAATACATTTCAAGTCATACAACACATTAAATCACCCATTTAAATAAACAAACAATACATTTGAAATCATAATACATTCCCAATAAACCCCATACACAACACATTTATCAGCAGGGCTTTGCCTTGGCTCCTAATTATGTGCATGGATTTTCTTCTGCCGTGCCACAAAACTACATCCTTTTTATGCAACAGACTGGAATCAATGCAATTCATATACATAGATTTCAAAAAGGTACAATAAAGAGCATAATGTTTTTCAAATAACAAAAAGACATATTCGTTAATGACATCAGAGAGATAGAATGTTATCTGCACAATGTACAGTATGTAATCTCAAATGCCATTTGCACAAGTGAACACCACTTCCTTCTGAAAATAAGGGACTGACCTTGCTATTTGCTTGTTACTAGATATTCTCCAAGTCATTGGAGTATAAATAGTTGTGATTTCCTGCCGGTTCATTTGCACCAGTGTTAAACCAGATGCTTATGGCAGATATATTTATTTTAAATGTGTTCAGTATTTATTCCTGAAATGTAATACACTATATTGTTTTTAATAAGTTCCCTCTGTGTTTTCATCTTTACAAAATGAAGCCCATTATAAGAATAATATGTGGGATGGTTTAGTAAAATGTCCCATTTTGTTTCAGTCTTAAATGTATTAAATATTAAATGGCTATCAGCTGTTGCATTGATTACCTTGACTAGCCTACTCTGCATCAGATTTGTGTTTATATACAGTGCCTTGCGAAAGTATTCGGCCCCCTTGAACTTTGCGACCTTTTGCCACATTTCAGGCTTCAAACATAAAGATATGAAACTGTAATTTTTTGTGAAGAATCAACAACAAGTGGGACACAATCATGAAGTGGAACAAAATTTATTGGATATTTCAAACTTTTTTAACAAATAAAAAACTGAAAAATTGGGCGTGCAAAATTATTCAGCCCCTTTACTTTCAGTGCAGCAAACTCTCTCCAGAAGTTCAGTGAGGATCTCTGAATGATCCAATGTTGACCTAAATGACTAATGATGATAAATAGAATCCACCTGTGTGTAATCAAGTCTCCGTATAAATGCACCTGCACTGTGATAGTCTCAGAGGTCCGTTTAAAGCGCAGAGAGCATCATGAAGAACAAGGAACACACCAGGCAGGTCCGAGATACTGTTGTGGAGAAGTTTAAAGCCGGATTTGGATACAAAAAGATTTCCCAAGCTTTAAACATCCCAAGGAGCACTGTGCAAGCGATAATATTGAAATGGAAGGAGTATCAGACCACTGCAAATCTACCAAGACCTGGCCGTCCCTCTAAACTTTCAGCTCATACAAGGAGAAGACTGATCAGAGATGCAGCCAAGAGGTCCATGATCACTCTGGATGAACTGCAGAGATCTACAGCTGAGGTGGGAGACTCTGTCCATAGGACAACAATCAGTCGTATACTGCACAAATCTGGCCTTTATGGAAGAGTGGCAAGAAGAAAGCCATTTCTTAAAGATATCCATAAAAAGTGTATATTACAGTTTGCCACAAGCCACCTGGGAGACACACCAAACATGTGGAAGAAGGTGCTCTGGTCAGATGAAACCAAAATCGAACTTTTTGGCAACAATGCAAAACGTTATGTTTGGCGTAAAAGCAACACAGCTCATCACCCTGAACACACCATCCCCACTGTCAAACATGGTGGTGGCAGCATCATGGTTTGGGCCTGCTTTTCTTCAGCAGGGACAGGGAAGATGGTTAAAATTGATGGGAAGATGGATGGAGCCAAATACAGGACCATTCTGGAAGAAAACCTGATGGAGTCTGCAAAAGACCTGAGACTGGGACGGAGATTTGTCTTCCAACAAGACAATGATCCAAAACATAAAGCAAAATCTACAATGGAGTGGTTCACAAATAAACATATCCAGGTGTTAGAATGGCCAAGTCAAAGTCCAGACCTGAATCCAATCGAGAATCTGTGGAAAGAACTGAAAACTGCTGTTCACAAATGCTCTCCATCCAACCTCACTGAGCTCGAGCTGTTTTGCAAGGAGGAATGGGCAAAAATTTCAGTCTCTCGATGTGCAAAACTGATAGAGACATACCCCAAGCGACTTACAGCTGTAATCGCAGCAAAAGGTGGCGCTACAAAGTATTAACTTAAGGGGGCTGAATAATTTTGCACGCCCAATTTTTCAGTTTTTTATTTGTTAAAAAAGTTTGAAATATCCAATAAATTTCGTTCCACTTCATGATTGTGTCCCACTTGTTGTTGATTCTTCACAAAAAATTACAGTTTCATATCTTTATGTTTGAAGCCTGAAATGTGGCAAAAGGTCGCAAAGTTCAAGGGGGCCGAATACTTTCGCAAGGCACTGTATATATATATATATATATATATATATATATATATATATAATATATTTATATACAGACAGCTCTGGAAAAAATTAAGAGACCACTGCAAAATTATCAGTTTCTCTGGTTTTGTGTTTGGGTAAAATGAACATTTTTGTTTTATTCTATAAACTACTGACAACATTTCGCCCAAATTCCAAATAAAAATATTCTCATTTAGAGCATTTATTTGCAGAAAATGACAACTGGTCAAAATAACAAAAAAGATGCAGTGTTGTCAGACCTCGAATAATGCAAAGAAAATAAGTTCATATTCATTTTTAAACAACACAATACTAATGTTTTAACTTAGGAAGAGTTCAGAAATCAATATTTGGTGGAATAACCCTGATTTTCAAGCACAGCTTTCATGCGTCTTGGCATGCTCTCCACCAGTCTTTCACATTGATGTTGGGTGACTTTATGCCACTCCTGGCGCAAAAATTCAAGCAGCTCGGCTTTGTTTGATGGCTTGTGACCATCCATCTTCCTCTTGATCACATTCCAGAGGTTTTCAATGGGGTTCAGGTCTGGAGATTGGGCTGGCCATGACAAGGGTCTTGATCTGGTGGTCCTCCATCCACACCTTGATTGACCTGGCTGTGTGGCATGGAGCATTGTCCTGCTGGAAAAACCAATCCTCAGAGTTGGGGAACATTGTCAGAGCAGAAGGAAGCAAGTTTTCTTCCAGGACAACCTTGTACTTGGCTTGATTCATGCCAAAGCTGCCCGATTCCAGCCTTGCTGAAGCACCCCCGGATCATCACCGATCCTCCACCATATTTCACAGTGGGTGCGAGACACTGTGGCTTGTAGGCCTCTCCAGGTCTCCGTCTAACCATTAGACGACCAGGTGCTGGGCAAAGCTGAAAATTGGACTCATCTGGGGGTGCTTCAGCAAGGCTGGAATCGGGCAGATTTGTCTTTGTGAAGGACGCATGAATTATCAAGGTCTGACAACACTGCATCTTTTTTGTTATTTTGACCAGTTGTCATTTTCTGCAAATAAATGCTCTAAATGACAATATTTTTATTTGGAATTTGGGCGAAATGTTGTCAGTAGTTTATAGAATAAAACAAAAATGTTCATTTTACCCAAACAAATACCTATAAATAGTAAAACCAGAGAAACTGATAATTTTGCAGTGGTCTCTTAATTTTTTCCAGAGCTGTATATATATAAATACAGTAATGTTTTGAGAATTTCATGGAGTTTGCGTACATTATTTTGAGAATCCCCCCCCCCCCGTATGTCATGCTGCATTAAAATTATTATTATTTTTTTTATGTCAAAGAAGGAGATCTGTTATCTTTCGGCATCAATACTTGTAAGCATTTACTGCTTATTTTTTGTTTTCATAAAAAGGCACTTATTTCCAAATGACTGTTTGCGTATTACTGCATGTATATAGGCCGATGGATTATCATTAACACGTTTTAAATCAAGCTTCATTGATGGATTACAATCCTCAGGTACAAAACAGTAGATTGTTGCCAGGTATAACTCTGGTAGATGTACTTGTATAATATTAAACTTTAGACTGTGTTAGTTTCCCTTACACTCCCCTTTCACAGTTGTATGAAGCAAACTGGCTTAACCACTTCAGGACTGTAGGAACTAATCCACCTGATGACAGCAGGTTTACACAAAAAAAAAAACCCTGCATACAGTGTATTTTTGCGAAGGTGTTCATTACCATGTGTAGCAACTAGGAAGGGAAACAAAGCCAGCCTCTTTAAACCTCAAATTGTTGAAACCTAGTTATTATTAGTTAAAAGAAAAATATCAAAGACTTACTTAAGTCAGTATTAGAATAGTAAGCCTAATAAAGCAACATGGGTCACAGACGGTGATGTATTTGAAATTTGACAACAAGAAGTGTTGACCGTGAGATATCGCTTGCATTACATAAAAGAACAGCAGATAGCAGCTTTGAGACCGACACAACATCTTGATTTGAAGGCTGCCATTCAGGGTACAAGAGTGGTCATTTTATGCTCCTTGCAACTATAGACAAAACAGATATTTTTTGGTATAATATGAAGTTCCCTTTGGACAGGTTACACAAAACCCCAAATATAATCCTATAGTTAAGTGTTCTGTGCATTTAAAGAAAACTTGTTTACCAGTGTTTACATTCCCCAAAGGGAGTTTTTTCTGCAGGGATACAAGCCCCCATCCCTTGAAACCTGATTTTCCTTGAAGTCCTGGTTTGTGACAAGCTCAGTTTACAAAGGTTGTAGCTCACAAAATTATTTCATAAGTCGTACTTGTGTTCACTTTCATTAAGTATATAGGTCTCAACTGTTTTGAAGGTATTATTAGGACTGAAGTCATTGTATTTTGTATCTTGCACTTATGATATGATATGAATTTTTATGATATGATATGTATTTTTTGTATACAACTGTAACTCGCCCTGGGTAATGACGTCTGCTAAGAAAATAATAATAATAATAATAATAATAATAATAATAATAATAATAATAATAATAATAATAATAATAATACACATGGTTATTATTATTATTATTATTTATTTCTTAGCAGACACCCTTATCCAAGGCGACTTACAATTGTTACAAGATATCACATTATTTTTACATACAATTACCCATTTATACAGTTTGGGTTTTTACTGGAGGAATCTAGGTAAAGTACCTTGCTCAAGGGTACAGCAGCAGTGTCCCCGACCAGGGATTGAATCCTCGACCCGCCGGTCAAGAGTCCAGAGCCCTAACCACTACTCCACACTGCTGCCCCATGGTTACAGCAAACATCCATTTTCATTTTAAAACATGATATCTGGTACAACACTAGGTTAAAGACAGTTCTCATTTTCCATGCCTTATTCTTAGGAAGTATGTTACACTTGCACATCCAAGGTCATTTTACGTCAGTAGTGTCTTATGGGAAAGAATGTCGGTCAACTGCACATTTGAGACATTTATAACCAATGGAAGATTTATGATATGTTTTTGATAGTTACGAGCACTTTAAAGAGAAGATCACCATTAAGCCCACTCTCTGTCAGTTGAAGAGCCACTACATCCTCTTTGAGGCTTCACATCAGTCAAGGAGCTCTTGTTTTAATCTCTGTAAAGCCACAGCAAGTCTTTTAAGTATAATGGTTTATTGTTAGTGTTTTGGGACTTTATGTTCATTAATTGCAAACTGCTGTTCCCCAAAGAGAGTTAATGGAAGAGAAGATTATTTGTTGGTAACATAATGCATGTCTCTGGAAAAACAACAAACAGACACGGTTTTATTCAGTTCTGGGTCCATGCTGCACAAAGGTAAATAGTTTCACCAAATACCTGTCATGTATGTCTTCATTTATGTAGCTAGTCTGATGGAACTTGATTGTCCTTAAAGTTAAAATATACTTACCAGTATCACAGCTGGGCACTTGGTTGTTTTTTTTTTTTTTTTTGTCAAATAAGTGAATATCTTCAAAGGTTCCTTAAAGTAGTGTATTAGTTTGGGAGCATTTCCTTTCATAATAAAATTGGTTTTAAAAATGCAAACTGTCCCATTTTGTCAGGTTGTAATTGACCAGCAGAGCAAGGGACCATCCTAGCATCTTTGTGACATCAATTAGCGCAACAACCAAGTTCAGGCAAATCCTTTGTGGTTCCATAGCAGTTGGGTGCTGGTCGGAGAAAACAATGACAATTTTCTCTGGATTAAAAGTGTAATGGAAATGGTGTTTAATCTCATACATTAATATCCACTTTATTGGTGCAATCTTTTTTGAAATTGCAATGAATAAAATGTAAAGCTGTCTAACCGTTTTGGATTAAAAAAAAAAAAAAAAAAAAGACATACTGATTACCAGGGAAGTTCTTTGAGTTCTTATTGAAACATATTACCAAAGACTCTTGGGTACCATTCCAGTTGTTTTCTGCCCATTAAAGATGCATGTTGAAAACCCAACATTAAAAGACTGCATTTTGAGTTGCTTCTGCATTAGACTACAGATGAAGGATACATCAAAGAGCTCAATGTGCAACTAATGGCTCAGACGCCATCCATTGAACATTATATACAGTATGTTGATTTTTTTTCAGTGGTTAATGGAGCAAGGTAGACAGATTTTTCACAAATGTATTTTATGAAGATGTTAGTTAAATTATGAATTTGCTAAAATTGTAGTTTCTTTATTTCACATACTTATATACAGTGAAAGACACATGCATACATACATACATGCACACATTACCAATGTCATCTGTATTATAAGTGACTGACAGAAATGTCTGCTGTTCATTTCTGTTTATGTGTTCTTTATTGAGAATCTTTATTTGATTTGAAACATTGTCTCCTTCCCTTCACACACAAGGCTGTACTTGAATCTGCAGGTAGACAGGTGTGTTGTCTAGAAGCTGACATTACTGTAAGTTTATAAGCGGTTCACTGACAGAAAATCAACAAGAAAAAAAAACAACAGGTTCATTCACTCCATTCACACAGCTGGCACTGTTCAAAATTCATATTTTAACAGGAACAGCGAATTTGGATTGTAAATGTGAGTTTGTTGGAGCCATCAGTTTTTTTTCTCTCCCTGTGTATTTTACTTTTAAATCAAAGCAAGATTCAAATACAGCATATTCAAATCTCTCGCTCTATCGATTGAGTAGTCTGCGTAACCAGTGCAGGTGTACAGAGCTTAAAGACGGATATTTGGACACCTGCATCCGGGATCCAACAAGACACTCACCAAGGGGACAATTTCAGGCTGTTTCTCTTTCAAAGAGGGCCTCAAAAATGCTGCCTTGTGTCGTCTCCTGTAACCACTGACCAGCTACTGCAAAATATGGCTGGGTCAAGGAACAAAGTTCTATAATTTTTATGTTTTTGTAACTTGTTCCAAAGTCATTAAATAGAGTGTAAAGTTTGTATATACTGCTTAAGTAGAGATACTAATGAACTATACAAAATCGGTACATCAAGCAGCCACAACATTTGATTGAATGTTTTAAAGTTATGGATAAATACTTATTGTTAAGGTACATATATGATTTTGCTAAACTGATCAGGGAATTAACTGTGTAAACAGCTGTGCAGCACAAGAAAATAGACCATCTATTTTCTTGTTTGATTCTTTGGATGTTTCTTTGAAAGCTTGTGACTCATAACTTCTAGACAATCCGTTGGATTATCCTGACATTTTGCTTGCAGGTTCATAGTGGTGGTGGAGTTAGAGATTTTTTTTCTATGAACTGAAAATTGGATGAAATAATTGCCCAATCTACACATGTGAATTTGCTAGTGCTAATCAACTGTGGTTGCACTCCTACTGGCACAAGAGCTCAATTTCTATTTAGTTTATTAGAAGCTAAAGAAAGCCCAGTAAAACACCCAAGAGAACTAATTCAATTAGGCTCTGCCTATCTAGCAAGATATACATGTCCTGACATCTACTGTCTATGGTTTATTGAAAATTAATCTTTCATTAAGTGTTTATGATAAATAAATATTTGCAACTAATGCCCTATCTAAATGCATACATAATTTGCGATCAATGTGTGTTGAAACACTGCTTGTCATTCACGTTTTCAAACCATTATAATGGTGCATTATATAGGTAGTGTGAATAGGCTATAACTGAAGAACCATTTAGACAGATATATTAAGGTATTTACATCAACATGTAATTTGCACCATTGAAATGTAAATTAAAACTGTTCCTGTAACATTACAAGTCTTTCCTGTCATCAAAAATGGTGCAGATTTCATTTTGGTTTAAAGATCTTGATAAATCATTTGACCATTCAAACATAGTTCCTCACAATGGCAGTTAACAGTAAAGTTAGAAGATTGAAACTAATTTGATTAGTAGTCTCACCTTCCTGTGCAAGTATCACTGTAATTAAAAAAAAACACATCAGATTTGCATCTTGTTAGCAGCAGAAATGAACTCAAGTAGCCCATCACAATGCACTTATTAGCAGGGAAGCTTGCACAAATATAGAAGGTGACCAATGGTGAAATTAGTCTCAATCTTTAGTCTAACATTGATGATCCAGAAAGCTCTTGCAAGGAACTACCTAGAAGCATGTTTTAATGTTTTTTTAGTAGAGAATATATTTCTATGAACCAAGCAGAGCTTAAACTTCTTAAAAATAAGTTTCAGCGATGTAATGTAAAAAGGAAGCAATATAAGAATTGGAAACTAAATAACATGAATGATATGTGGATAAATAAATCATTACATTTTGTACACTATTTATACTACCTTATAATGACAGATACCAATGCATTCAAATATTTGGAGAAAGGTTATGTTCTCATTTTGAAGTTTTCAGTGCAAGACTACATGATACTGTTTTAGTGTACAGTGGGAGGAGAGTTGAGTTGGGAGAGACCACTTGAGCATGATGAGAAGAGGTTCAAAAGGCACAGATGAAGCAGGGGCTCAAATGCAACATGTAGGGCCACCAGCCTTAGCCACAACCCTGCTGTTTGCAGCCTTACCTGTTGCAAACAGCAGGCACACTAGACATGGTTTGTTGAAACAGGAAATGCGCCTTTGTAAGGCTAATTGGAATTCTATTGAGCATGCTTCTTCGTTGCCACTGGTGCGTTCACTGGTGAAAATATTTCCTATGGCAGGGAAATAAAAAAACATTATGGTCTAAGGCCAGAAGGTTAAAGAAAAAGGAATAACAAAGAGAAAAAAAAAAAAAAAACTGATAACATTAAAAAATATATATCCCTGACACAATGATTTTTTTTTTTGTCAGATAAGTTCACACAGTGGAAATCTGGGACTCTGTTTGGATTTAATTGTTGTGTTTTAGATTGTTAAAGTTGTTTCCATTTCAAATATCCACTCGATAAAGAGAATACATGCATATCCCACAGTGAGACTAGAGATGACCATAGTAATTACCTTTCTTTCCACTGCTGTTTTTCAGTAAGAACTAGTAAGTGGTGATGATATACTATATATAATAATATACAGTAATCTGTCGCATATCCACCCATCACATATCCGCCCTAACCGTTTATCCACCATGATCAAGCTCTTCAGCAACATTAGGTTATTATTGAACAGAGAAGATTAGTTCACATATTGTAGATTCTACCAAAGTTTTTGTACACTGCGTTGTATGTGCTCCATGTGCTGCTATTGATGGTAACGTTACGTGAGCTGTTCAGTGTGTTAATATGTAAATAAATCCTGTTCGCCAGTGGGCTGTATCAACTTCAACCTCTGTCTTGATTGCCTGCCTGTCACTCAGCAGCAAATGCACACATCCACATGGCTAATCTAAACAATAATTGTGTGAATATAGTAATTGTTATAGCTGTGTATAATGTTATTTTAAAACAGGATTCATTCATCCGCCTTTTTACATATCTGCCCTTACTCTGGTCCCACCGAAGTTGGATATGCGACTGATTACTGTATTCAAATAAACTACATTTCAGAATTGGCCTTGTGTGCACACTATTAGAAAATAGTTACTATGAGGCCCTTCTCTAAGTAGATGTATTACAAAATGAGGCCACCCAAATTCTACCACAAACAGCACAGCATAATCATTTGACACGTAACTTATCATGACAAGTTATTATTATTATTATTATTATTATTATTATTATTATTATTATTATTATTATTATTATTATTATTATTATTATTTCTTTCTTTCTTAGCAGACACCCTTATCCAGGGCGACTTACAGTCGTAAACAAAAAATACATTTCAAGAATCACAGTACAAGTATTAATACAATTAAGAGCAAGATAAAATACAATGACTTCAGTTCTAGTAAGTACAAGTATATTACAAAATACAAATCAATATCGGAGCAGATAACAGTGTCAGTGATAGTTACATCAGGATACGATTAAATGCAAAATACTACAGCTTGAATAACACTTGTGGCAGATTACAGTACAGTACTCTAAAGTACAGGATTAAATGCAGTAAAATAGGGAGCAGATAAGTGCAAGTAAAGCGCATTAAGGAAGAGTGATAAAGTGTCCAGAGAGAAGAGGAGTTCTACAGGTGCTGTCTGAAGAGCTGAGTCTTGAGGAGGTGCCAGAAGGTGGTCAGGGACTGTGCAGTCCTGACATCTGTAGGAAGGTCATTCCACCACTGCGGGACAAGGGTGGAGAAGGAGCGGGCTCTGGAGGCAGGGGAGCGTAGAGTGTAAGTTACCTGTTTTGTTTTACTACATATGGAATTCAACCCATAGAGTTTCGGTTATGCTGCAGATTTCTACCTACAGTACGTCACATTTTACATACACTACCGGTCAAAAGTTTTAGAACACCCCAATTTTTCCAGTTTTTATTGAAATTTAAGCAGTTCAAGTCCAGTGAATAACCTGAAATGGTACAAAGGTAAGCGGTAAACTGGTTAAAAAAAAGTTTAGGTTACCAAAAACTGAAAAATAATGTACATTCAAAAAGGCCTTTTTCAGGGAATAAGTAATGAGTTAACAACTTACAGCTGTTCTGCAGCAATGGAAGTAAATTAAGCCTTGAAAGTTGATGCTAACAATTCCTACAGATTTCCCAACTTTTGTTGATTTCTTACAAACCCTCTGTCTGTATAAAAGCAGTGTTGGAACAGACTGTGTTACTACACCCTCTTAAGCATTATTTGGACAGTATTGTACTGCAGGAAGTAGTATATTGCTCTCATAATGGCGAGAAAAAGGCAATTAACAAAGGAAGACAGACAGACCATTATAACCCTTAAAAGTGTAGGTCTTTCCTTTAGAGAAATTGCAAAGAAAGCCAAGGTGTCAGCGAGTAGTTTCCTACACCATCAAAAGGCACTTGGAAACTGGAGGAAACTCTGACAGGATGAGGTCTGGCAGACCCAAAGCCACAACAGAATCAGAAGACAAGTTTCTGAGAGTCAACAGCTTGCGTGATAGGCGGCTCACAGGACAACAGCTTCAAGCACAGCTTAACACTGGTCGAAGTAAGCAAGTCTCAGTTTCAACTGTGAAGAGAAGACTTCGAGCTGCAGGTTTGACAGGTCGAGTGGCAGTAAGAAAGCCATTGCTAAGATGGCAAAATAAGAAAAAGAGGCTTGCCTGGGCCATGAAGCACCACCAGTGGACTACTGAAGACTGGAAGAAGGTCTTATGGACCGATGAATCAAAATTTGAAATCTTCGGTTCATCACGCAGGGTTTTTGTACGCCATCGAGTAGGCGAAAGGATGGTTCCTCGGTGTGTGACACCAACTGTCAAACATGGAGGAGGAAGCATGATGGTCTGGGGCTCTTTTGCTGGATCCAGAGTCGGCGACTTGCACAGAGTGAGTGGCACCCTGAACCAAAACTGCTACCACAGCATTTTGCAGCGCATGCAATACCCTCTGGTATACGCCTAGTTGGTCAGGGGTTCATCCAGCACAGTCTCCAGACTTAAACCCCATCGAGCTGGTTTAGGATGAACTGGACAGAAGGGTGAAAGCAAAGCAACCTACAAGTGCAACACATTTGTGGGAACTTCTGCAACAGTGTTGGGAAGAACTTTCCAAACAATATTTGATTTCCATTGTAGAAAGAATGCCACAAGTGTGTTCGGCTGTTATATCTGCAAAAGGTGGCTACTTTGATGAGTCAAAAATTTAGATTAAATTTTGTTAAACAAAACGATTCCATGATTTCTTTTTTATCTCCAATTGTTTATTTGTTCTATGCTTTAATTTCAGAGTACATTGAGACATTAAACTGCGTAAATTTCAATAAAAACTGGAAAAATTGAGGTGTTCTAAAACTTTTGACCGGTAGTGTATATCTGGGGAACCACATATCCAATTATTATTTATTTATTTCTTAGCAGACGCCCTTATCCAGGGCGACTTACAATTGTTACAAGATATCACATTATTTTTACATACAATTTCCCATTTATACAGTTGGGTTTTTACTGGAGGAATCTAGGTAAAGTACCTTGCTCAAGGATACAGCAGCAGTGTCCCCCCACCTGGGATTGAACCCACGACCCTCCGGTCAAGAGTCTAGAGCCCAGAGCCCTAACCACTACTCCACACTGCTGCCCTTGGTATTAACATTATTTAGCTTAAGTTAAATCCATCCACCTGTATGTCACTCATATTGTGATTAAACATTCCATTGCTAATTCTTATTCTATAAGATTCTGTACATACTCTTGACATATGTCACGGTCAGCTTTGTCTGAGGCAGCACAAAGAAAGTGGGTTGGGAGTACATGACATGCTACAGGTGTGCGATGGTCGCTTTGGGTGTTGAAAGCTTTAAGTAGGTGACTCTCAATGGTATGGGGGACAGGATATAGGGGGAGCCCCTTGGTTAGTAGGGGTAGAGTTAGACAGGACGTGGTTGGCTGTTGATGTGTGCCGCTGACCAGCTGTAGGAAACACAGTGTTGTGTATTGGGAAGAAAAACTAAATGAAAGTTCATTGCATTTTTGATATACGAAATGTTGTCCCGACTTTCATTCCCAAATGCCACTGCAGTTTCAATATCTACCCAAATCACGACTTAGTTTAGAATGCTCACCTAAGTGTGATTATTACGTTAGAACTTGAAGCTCAAAGACAACTCCACACTGTTGCCAGTATTGTATACAGATCAATAAAGTAAGTAAGAAGGAAGCTTGATTTTGTAAAAAGCAGAACTGTTAACAAACCGAATTTTTATGCAAATTATAAAAATACAAAATATAAAGCATTGTAGGCCTGTCAAGTGTAAACGTTCACTGTAGACTTCATTGTAATCGGAACTCTTACAATTTTTTTACTGAAATTCTATGTGTTTTATACTTGGGTGTCAGGGCTATACTTATTAAGGTACTTACAACAAAATGCTTTTAACAGATACCTTAAGCAGACATTTGAGTCACTAAATAAACCTTCTGATTTTGTATTATTTATAGTTGTATTTAAAAACATCAGGCCCAATGTGTTTTATATAATATAATACAATACTCCCTTGCTAATACAGACACTGTTATGCCATACATTTGTATATGCCTGACACAACGTATGTCCCACCAGTAATAACCAATTTAGTGTTTAATTCTATGATCCAAAGAGACACACTCCAAAAAAAAAAAATACGTCTGTTATACTGACACCAAAGGCAGGAGTCAGACAAAAATAAACGGAACAACAGATACAAGTTTCTTAATAAATCGTGATTTAAAAAAAAAAACACACACCTTGTTATTTCGGACAACTTGTCTGTCTCCGAACATGTCCTGTTTAGCAAGGGATTACTGTATGGTGCTTTTCATAGGGCTGTGTACATTATACAGAAGAGTGTAACAGTCATGTTATACACAGGGTGTGTGTTGTGGACAAGGTGTATTATTATTATTATTATTATTATTATTATTATTATTATTATTATTTATTTCTTAGCAGACGCCCTTATCCAGGGCGACTTACAATCGTAAGCAAATACATTTCAAGTGTATGATGTATTCAGTATATTCTTCAGTTTATTTTACTACTACTACTAATCGTTTAGCTATTCTCTAAAAGTTTAAACTAAACTCTAATGACGTGAGCCACTTAATTCATTTAGTGAATTATGCATTGGATTTTTTGCTACCTGAACAGGTTTTTTTGTTTTTTTTTCAGACTGCCTTCTGTGTTCTATGTCTTACTACACTCTTTTAGTAATGTCGACTTTGATTACACAACAAAAAACAAGGCCAAGAGGTAGAGAAAGTAACCCAAGGGCATATTATTGATTGAATGTGAATTGGAGTTTAAATAGATAGTTAATTCTAGGTCACAGAATAGATTTTCAAGAAAAGGAAATGGTCTGTGACAACTCAAAATAGAAACAATGATTCAGTTGAGTCAATCTATATATTGTGAAACTTTTTATCCAAAGCCCTCTGTCCAACAGTATTATCTTGTGGTTTTTACAAGTTGAATACATCTAGTAGTCTTAGTCAAATTTTTGAATGGGTAATGAAAAAAAAACTTTAACAGAAAGTGAAAAAATCTTGAAAGGTGCCAGCTTGACCTACAGTAATTTGAATACTCCTATCAATATCTGTTTTAATAAACCTTTCATATATATATATATATATATATATATATATATATATATACACACAGTACTATGCAAAAGTTTTAGGCAGGTGTGAAAAATGCTGTAAAGTAAGAATGCTTTCAAAAATAGACATGTTAATAGATTATATTTATCAATTAACTAAATGCAAAGTGAGTGAACAGAAGAAAAATCTAAATCAAATTCATATTTGGTGTGAGCACCCTTTGCCTTCAAAACAACATCAATTCTTCTAGGTACACTTGCACAAAGTCAGGGGTTTTGTAGGCATATAGTCAGGTGTATGATTAAACAATTATACCAAACAGGTGCTAATGATCATCAATTCAATATGTAGGTTGAAACACAATCATTAACTGAAACAGAAACAGCTGTGTAGGAGGAATAAAACTGGGTGAGGAACAGCCAAACTCAGCTCACAAGGTGAGGTTGCTGAAGACAGTTTACTGTCAAAAGTCATACACCATGGCAAGACTGAGCACAGCAACAAGACACAAGGTAGTTATACTGCATCAGTAAGGTCTCTCCCAGGCAGAAATTTCAAGGCAGACAGGGTTTCCAGATGTACTGTCCAAGCTCTTTTGAAGAAGCACAAAGAAACGGGCAACGTTGAGGACCGTAGACGCAGTGGTCGGCCAAGGAAACACTGCAGCAGATGAAAGACACATCATGCTTACTTCCCTTCGCAATCGGAAGATGTCCAGCAGTGCCATCAGCTCAGAATTGGCAGAAAACAGTGGGACCCTGGTACACCCATCTACTGTCCGGAGAAGTCTGGTCAGAATGGCCATCATGGAAGACTTGCAGCCAAAAAGCCATACCTCCAACGTGGAAACAAGGGCAAGCGACTCAACTATGCACGAAAACACAGGAACTGGGGTGCAGAAAAATGGCCGCAGGTGCTCTGGACTGATGAGTCAAAATTGTTTGTTCGCCGAAGGGCTGGAGAGCGGTACACGAATGAGTGTCTGCAGGCAACAGTGAAGCATAGTGGAGGTTCCTTGCAAGTTTGGGGCTGCATTTCTGCAAATGGAGTTGGGGATTTGGTCAGAATGAATGGTCTCCTCAATGCTGAGAAGTACAGGCAGATACTTATCCATCATGCAATACCATCAGGGAGGCATCTGATTGGCCCCAAATTTATTCTGCAGCATGACAACGACCCCAAACATACAGCAAAAGTCATTAAGAACTATCTTCAGCGTAAAGAAGAACAAGGAGTCCTGGAAGTGATGGTATGGCCCCCACAGAGACCTGATCTCAACATCATCGAGTCTGTCTGGGATTACATGAAGAGAAAGAAGCAACTGAGGCTGCCTAAATCCACAGAAGAACTGTGGTTAGTTCTCCAAGATGTTTGGGCCAACCTACCTGCCGAGTTCCTTCAAAAACTGTGTGCAAGTGTACCTAGAAGAATTGATGCTGTTTTGAAGGCAAAGGGTGGTCACACCAAATATTGATTTGATGTAGATTTTTCTTCTGTTCACTCACTTTGCATTTTGTTAATTGATAAATATAAACTATTAACATGTCTATTTTTGAAAGCATTCTTACTTTACAGCATTTTTTCACACCCGCCTAAAACTTTTGCACAGTAATGTATATATATAATGTGTATATATATATATATATATATATATATATATATATATATATATATATATATATATATATATTCCACAGAAGCATATCACAAGCTGGGATGTGATGTCAGAGAACAATCCTTTTTTTTTTTTTAAATATCAACTGTGTGATGGCAGAGGGCAATAGTTACAATCCAAGAATTTAGTAAATAATACTATTCATATATTGTTTTGTATTTATAACACACAGCCTGTCTAATGCACTCATGTCCACCAGGCTTACTATACATGTGTATTGTCTTCTTGGGAAGGTTGATAGCACATGTCTGGTCGGTTTTTGTGGCTGGCTAACCATGTGCAAATAGAGCAACGTCAATAGGACTGGATTGAAACATTATGCTGCTGTCCTGACATCATTTGAATAGATAAGGGGTTGTTTTCCATTTGAATAATTCTCAGAACTATTGCAGATGCCCACACATGCACCTCTTGCAAGCTCCACATCAGCAATTGCTTACCAGCTGAAAAGTCCAGTTGTTGAGGCAAAAAATAAACATTGTGTGGGAAACATTCTTAGTAGGGGAAATATTATGGAGGCTTAACTAAAACGGTTAGACTGAAAAGGATCTTAAGAACTCAAAAGTGTGACTTGGTTGTGTGTTACTCGTTTAGTAACAATGTGATCTTCATTTCAACAAACAAGGGTACACATTGCCCTTAGCAGTAAACACCTTGCTAAATGTATCCCTTACATTATTAAAGAGCCCAATCAACAAAGGTCTACGTGTAACTCATTCTGAGCTGGAGCAACATATAGCTGACTTTTTTTTTTTTTTATGAAAATATAGCATCAACAAAAGGAAAGATCAAATACCTTGCCATTTGATAGCTACTGTATAACTTCAGGATGCATTGAGTTATTGCAGACAATTATCTCTGTCGCTTGTGCAAAATTCTCAACACTGTCTTGGATTTTATTATGCCTTTGTACAATTGTAGTTATCGCCTACATTTAAAGATCTAAATGACAGAAACGTCTGGCCACAAAATAACAAATACAGTGTACACAGCGAGTGGATAGGGTGTCTGGATGACATGTAAGAAAGAGAGTCAGTATATGTAAACCTCTAGTAATAGCTGCATTGGTTTATCTCGTGAGTCTTGAAAGGCAAATTTGTAAAGGAAATCCTGTATAATTTGATATATGACCAGCTGCAGTATTTGCTCAGCACAGTGGTTCAGGACATTGGTATATTTTCAAACGTCAAGATACGGTACATTGAGCGTATCTAAGTCCAAGCAGGTGCTGAATATATTTCCCTAAATGGATGCTAGAAACAGAGACTAGAAAAACTTACAATTCACATCTCCTAGTCGTCCACTGTAGTCTCTCTGAATCATTTTTCTTTGTTGTTCAAATGGCTTACAGACGTCTTCTATGTACAGCCTCTTTTAGCTTCTAAATGACCCTATTAAGGTATACAGAAGTTTTATTCCTTAAGTGGCACTTGAGCAGTGGCCTGTGTGCATTTATAGAAACACAAGACACATGTAATCAACATATACTTTCAGTTCTTGCATTCATGTTCTGTTATTGTGTATTCTAACCGTGATGGTGTGCATTCCCTGAGTTAAACAAACCTAAATGAATGGAGAGATTATTGATATAACTCTATTTTGTGTTCTATCTATCATGTTTTGTAAATAAATTCTGTACAAAGTGTTTTTTATGCTCCCGATATACTTTCAATGTTACCAATTTTTAAAAGCTAATTGTACCAGAATTGCCCCTTGGTTTAGGTTTGTTTTCTTACTCAACAATAGTAAATAAAGCATATTGCATACCTTGAGGGGTATGGTATCTGCCTTGTTGGTACGTTTAAGCTAACACTAGGTTGAAATTGCCAGAGTGTCTGTATAAAGAGTTTTGTTCTATGGTGTACACTGGGCCACAGGTAGATCACAAAAGCACTCCTATATACTTGTATATTTTTTAATAGCATAGTCTCTGTTACAATTGTGTTAAAAACTGAAAGCTACCTACAGAAAACATTCCCCTTCTCTGTTTGTTTTAATCTGTCAGTGGTGGGTGTTGCCTGTGTTTAAAGTGGCAAGTTACCT
The DNA here is from genome assembly GCF_902713425.1 of Acipenser ruthenus. Lineage (NCBI taxonomy): Eukaryota > Metazoa > Chordata > Actinopteri > Acipenseriformes > Acipenseridae > Acipenser > Acipenser ruthenus. The sequence goes on from NC_081206.1 coordinate 21,114,390, forward strand.
GTTGTACCTGTTCTGACAAACTGGTAGACTGTAGAAAAAAAAAAAAAAACACTTTAGAATTGTATAACAGCAGCAAGTAACTTGAGCACATAGCAATTCTTATTGGTTTGGATTTATGGATAGTCCAAAAAGGAAAATAAATCTCTCTATATACCAATATATATTCTGCAATTGCTTAACATGTGGGTTTAATTTTTTTAAATTTTCTTTTAAAACTAATGCTGTAAATACAGTGTTCAAAAAACCCCTTAAGAGCTAATAATAAACCTTTATTGCAGTAGGACCTGTATCTTATATCAGGTTGGCTACCAATGCGTTGTTTAATGCTCTTCAAAACCATTTCCGCACAATTCTGGCATGGGGTCGCCATCGTCATTTGAGTACAAGTGCTGCACTATTGGCTTGATCCACAGCAATGCTTAGATAAACTACTGCAGATTTATTGTGCTGCAGAGATCACATGTAACATCACATGGTCAACTTAATTTGCATCTCTAATTTAGGGCAATGCCAAATCCAATCTGGTGGACAGGTCCTAATAAAGTGGCCAGACTAACACATAATTTGGTCTTGTTATTTTCCACCAGAATAGTAGCTGGCAGGCAGTGCATTATAACACTGTATAATCCCATCTAAGAGATATGATGGAGATATGTGTGTAGTTGTGAAATGCAGCATGTTTTATTTCCTGCTGTGTTGCTTTTACTGGTCACTAAGGAAAAAGCTGCACACAGTAAAAAGAAACAATGATGACTTAAATAGCACAGATACTGGCCATTGGGAAGGTTGTAGAGGTCCTGTGAAGTTACCTGATCTTACACCTTTAAACTACACCTTTAGATCACATTAGACTACAGTGTACACTAAATGTTCAAGAACTCTTGACTACCTGAAGGCAAACATAAAAAGGTTGTTTGAGCTAAACGCATTCCAGACATTGTGCAAAATGTCCTCAACTACCATGATGCCAATTTTCTTTATAATTGCTATTTATAAAATAATTCCCCAACCTCCAGTATTTGACAGTGTAATGTAATCCCAGTCTTCTGTTATGCCTACATATTATTTGTTTCATTCCACCACAAATCCTGCTAGGGCTGACAGAGTCCCAACTGAAATCAATTGGATCTTGATCTGCTACTGATGGAAATGAAGTCCTGATTTCAAATCGCTTTTAAGTCAGTCCCAGTGGCAGATGGGAAAGTGGTATAATATTGTTGGAAAACTCAAATTAAGCTTCCTCACAAACCTTATTCTATTGATTAACACCTTTTAACATTTTAAATTCATAGGTAGATAAATAGGTACAGTGCTATATATATATATATATATATATATATATATATATATATATATATATATATATATATATATATATATAGGTAGTTGGGGATAGCCTAGTCCTTATCTAACTTTCTAGCTATTTTTTTAATGAATCCACCTCTCCCAAGAACAATGCTTTTCCACTGTTGGAATTCAAGTAGGGGTGGAGGAAGCAAACAATCTCTAATCTCTTTAAATAAACCGAGCTGGAGTTGATGATTTTGTGCCTCTCATTAAGGACACCCCTGCCCTTTCTTTTCAGAATACTTGGCTTCTACAAGGGGATCCTCCCTCCGATCCTGGCAGAGACCCCGAAAAGAGCTGTCAAGGTAAACACATTTATTTTATTTTGTTTTAAACTTTGAAAAAACTTGCCATATTGAAATCCTTGTAAGAGGCTTAGAAGTGCAAATACACTATACTGTTGGTAAATCTATGCAGTCAAGTCACATAGAAGTAGCTGTGATGTATTGTCATCATCAGCAAATTATATATATACTGTATATATTCATACCAAGCATTGTGATAGGAGTGTGTGTGACATTGCAGCAATTGGCCAGACCAGCATGTAAGTGCAAACATGGCCATTGAGAATCAGGCCATGCCTGTTGTGTACCCTGGCCAAATAAAAAAATGGCCCATGTTGGATCAGATTGCATTTCCACGCAATGCCACTCCATGAATGATGGTTTACTAAACCCTGACTCACTTTTCTAAAGTGGAGCTTGTCGGGAGGTTGGTAGATATTTTCATTTGCTTAACAAAGTACAAGTGAAATGTTTTCTATTTTCAGGTTTATGTATTAAAAACTGGCTATACATGTTGATTCTTTCAGAAATGTCTGTATCTTTAAATATACTGTAAGCATAAATCAACACAATGCTCATTATTTACACATTTTCACTTTTCTCATGCAGTTTTTGGCTACCTACATACATAATGACATAAAATTATTTATTTCACACAATTAGCCTTAGGAATTCTTGTATTTGACAGACTGTGTATAAAAAACAAACAAAAAAGAAAAACGCTGGACGTGAAAATCGAACTATACAATAGACTATAAAACAATAAACAATTTGAAAAAACGTACTGAATTAGTGCGACCCACAGACACCCAGCACACAAAGTAAATATTAGGATTACAGTCCTGCTTTCAGAGGACAATATAACACAGTTAAGAATTGAAATAGAATCATTAGTAATGACAGTATTGAGTGCCCAAACAAAGAAAGGGGCACAGGTATTTGCCTTCATGCAGCCCTTTGTGTGTTTTACTTTGTTATTGTCCAATATTGGTTTACAAGGCTGGGGAGGGTTTTTTTTTTATATCTGAAGATGCAGTACTTGTTTACCCATTTTTATTCAGTGAATAATCGTTGTTACCATCATCTCTGCAAAATCACACAAATGCTACTGTATATGAAACAAAGAAAAGCAAATGACACCAGTAAAAAAAAAAAAACATAAAGCTCTGTAGTACTTGAAATCGAGTATTGTTTCTTATAAAAAAGGCACCTGTGTGAAATGTAAGGGTCTCACAGGATGGCTTGTAGTTTTGACGTCAGACCCGGAAGAAACACACAGTACTGCAAGGTGAAACGGTGATTTCGGTTTATTGCAAATAAAAGGTTTAAACAGAAAACAAAACACTGAAAATAAAGGGCACAATGGCCAAACGAACAGACAGTCAAACAAACGGTGGACAAACCCTAAACAAGTATAGTGCAACTATTTATACAGCTGTGCTGGGATTTAATTACTAATGAATTATTCACTTGAATCCCAGCACATGAACTCATTTGTGCACTCCCCGTGCTCACATATTAATACACATTTTATCTGCATGTGAAGTGATTGTGCAATCCCTGTGCCTAAATACAACTATATATTTTTAATCACTTGTGCTTCACAGACCCATTTATATCCCATGCACCACTATATCCACACATAACTGACAACATAAAACACACCACATACAACGTAAAACACAAAATACACACAGGGCAGAAGTAATTCAATCTTAAGCTGCTCTGCATATTAAATGCTGACTCACGACACCTCTAAAAGTATTAAGTATGTCATGCTGGATTTTTGCATTATTTTGAGATGTTTTTTGATGTTTTTATACTATTTTGATGTCTACACACTACATCTCGTTTATAATACCGAAAGATTACATTTAAACCACGGTGATGAATATTATGACATCAGCAACACTTTACGGATGCCCAATAGTGCCAAACTTAATGCAACATGCAAATAGCGTTCGATACCTAAACAGCAATCAATGGAATAAAATGGTTAAATAATACTTGTGTGTGGTGTATATTTGTCTACTAGACTGATGATGATTGGTATGTATAGGATTTATTGTATCTTATCTCATATACAATAAACTTGATTTATACTGCGTTTGTATTTTTAGCAGTATTAGCGAGAATTCTAATTTTTTAAATCCTACGATATCACGATATGGAAATGATTATCTATATCATATCAAAATATCGATATTGGTGCCCATCACTACTTTTTAGATTCATCACATCTCATCACACTAAACAACATACTGAAGAATGGAGTTGTTTAAAGATGGCATGCACATTAAAATATGGATGCAAAGTAAGAAAAATGACCTTCAAATTAACAAAATTGCAGAGAGATGAAAATTGAAAAAAAGTGTTCTGATTGGATGACTTTTTTTTTTTCTTGGACAATATTACATATCTACCATCTTCACCAACATTTGTTTTTTTAAACTAGAAATAAAGCACACTGTTTGCATTAGTGATTCTCACTTATCCTATGTGTCTTATTTAGACAAGGGATCTTGGAGGCCTGTTTGCTCAAGGTGTATAAGCTAACCTGGGATACGGAATACACTTCCTGCAACTGACAGTTAATTAATTCTTGCTTCCTTTTCTAGTTCTTCACCTTTGAACAATACAAGAAGATATTGAGTTTCACCTCATTACATCCTGGCTTGGTAAGTAACAAACACCATTGATGCCAAACCTTTCTTTTCTGTACAAACAACACCAGAAGCTGCACGGCCCAGTAGCTGCTTTATGAGGGTAGTAACTGGATAGCAGATTAAACTGATTTTCAAAAATAAAGGTTATACATATATTCAGAAACATTTATAATGTATATAATAATAGTTTGTGAATTAAGTTTTTGTTTTTATTGTTGTTGTTGTTGTAGTAATAGTTTTGCATCACCTAGAATATTAGGATTGAGACATAATTATAAAAAACTACAAAATGGTATCGCAAGAGACTACTGGAAGCCATACTAGTAAAACAGTATTTTGTTACATTTCGAAATGTCACATTTTTCCATTTTTTGTCAGTTCTTCGTTAAGTATATGGAAAACAACAAAGCAGTATGTAATTCAATATGTTACTGTAACATTATTCAACATGTTTCGTTCGACTTTATGAAGCAAAATTAGTTAATTCTATAGGGTGATGCAAAACTTTTGTCCATAGCTGTTCAGTATAAGCTTCAGAACAGAACAATCAACTAGTAAAACCAGCAGATCAAAATGACGTCGAAATTTCAATTTATTTAGATTTCTGAGGGGGTAGGAAAAAAAATTAAACTTCATGAAAACAATGCAACAGTGAAAAACTTTGAGCGATATACCACAGTAATAAGAATGTCAGAAACCGGAAAAGCTGGTGAATTTCATCAAGTCGTTTACATGTTACTACAACACATAAATTACTGTATATATCTGTCCGTAATTCATCTCAGGTTTGTGGTTTTGGTGACATTGATAAATCACTTTGCTATTCTTGTCTTAATATCATTGTAAAAACATTACTAGCTATCACTTTGACATATTACATACCATTGTATAATACTATGAGTCATGAGTTAATGTCACGCATCATGTGATTTATTAGTCACTCCTAAATAGATTAAATTCTTAAGAATTCTTAATTCTGTGCAACATTTTAATCAAATCTTCTAATAATGAGGAAAGATTCACAATGTGTGTTTTTTTTTTTTTTGTTTTTTTTTTTACAAAAGTTGTTGAGCAGTAATTATCATTATTAAGGGCTTTGACAAAATGAGATTCCTGTGATTCATAATGACAGGGACCAGTCAGCACAAATAACAATCCAAATGAAACCCATTTTGGTCATAATGAAAGTGCTACAACTTATCTGAAACAGGTAGAATTGTCCCAGCACAGTATCCGGTACTTGCATTTAATTGTTTTGGTTTGTTTTTTTTGTATCCAGTGTTTTACATATTAATCTCCAAAGAGAACATGGTCCTAATGTGGTGTATTCTCACCATCTGTGGGAACCAAACCTCCATGAATCTTTCCCACCAGAAATCCCTTTAAAAAGGCACAGACTTTGAGGGATGAAGGATTTTTGAGAATGGGGAAATGTAAGCTCCAAGCTCTGCCTACAGGGTTACAGTTAAGAATAAAGGACAGATTTTCGATCATCTTAAAAGACGGGTGCTCTGCGAAACATCATGTCAGTTTGGCAACAAAAGCAGCTGCAACCGCAGGAATTAATCTCTTGAGTTGCAATATCCATTGGTAAATCTTATTGATAAATTGGATTAAAGGTGTGTCTTTACAAACCCCAAGATAACCTGGGATGATGACCACACAACCTGGTTAAAAAATAAAAGGACCTTCCTCCTCAGCATAGCTCATGTCAATGGCAACATATTAGGAATGTGGTGGCTTTGCTCTCCTTCACCAATTTAACAACAAAGGGATGCAATAGCATTTTAGTTTGTAGCTGCACTGCAGTTGCTTGAAGATACCCGCACACTAAATGAGCTGAGTAAAATGGCCCTCATAAAATGCTTAAAGGAGAGTTACCTAGCTTTTACAATCAGTTTTATATCCTCTTAATAGCTTTATTAACATTATTGCTGGTCCCCCTTTTATTGTGCTCAGAATCTTTTGGTTGTTCCCTTAATTCAGCATATGCAAATCTTTCAAATACTGTACAATACATTAGATGAACTGCTGCATCCTGGTACATTTGCTGCAGGTCACATCTGATTGCAGCTTGAACACAGGAGTGAGTTTGAACTACAACACATGGCGTGATTGAGTGCCAGGAAGCAGCAGCATTGTCTTTAAGAAATCTGCAGATTCCTATTTTAAGTTAATTGTGGAAGGGGTGCGGGGGGTGATAATATTGCTAATTAGAGGTCAGATAATTGATTTTAACAGCTGGCTGAAGGATTGAACCCATGGTCACCCAAAAGGTGATCTATTTTGTAAAAAATGTGCTTGGACTTTTTGTCCACTCTTATGTTTTTAGGCCCTTTCAATCGCCGGATTAGGAGCAGGCCTGACGGAAGCAGTGGTCGTCAATCCCTTTGAAGTTGTCAAAGTCAGTCTACAAGCGAATCGGAATGCATTTGCAGAGGTGAAACATTTTTCCCAGTACCAATACGTTTTAGTCTCTACAGCCTTCACTGTTACATTTATTGTCTCATTTGTACATCACTGAAGTTCAATCAATGACTCAGATGTTACCTAGGGCTGCTCATTAATCCCTCTATGACAGCTGTACTTATGAAGTTCATTTACTGCTGTTAAAATGTTAAAACATGAATAGGGCGCATTTCAAATCTGAATACCGTCAAAGTTTTATTTGTCCATAATCAGGTGAAATTTTATACTGAAACATGAGTGAATATTTAGTATGCCACGCCAAACAATATTTAGAGAGTTATTTACATTCAACTATATAAATCCCCAAATTCTGTTTTGAAATAATGCCCAGTCCCCCTCAAGATTCATTATTAAGGTTCATATACACATACACAAGGTCATGTTGGATTATATAGTATTACAGAATGGGATTGGATTTGGGAAGTTCCGGCTACCTGTCCCCAGATTCAGACACAAAACCACACACTGCCTTCCCTCTACGTCCTTGACCCTGCATCATGGACCTACCTTCTCTAGTCCCCCGCAGCTAGTCTGCTTCAACCACTAGACCACTCTACTCTAACCTCTGTCACCACTGCATTGTATTTAGCTGTTGTGTTAAATTTAACAGATTGGGAAAGGTGAAGCGTCACTTGTTAATGCCCTGAATTTCTACATTAAAAGAAAAAGTAGGCTTTATTTTGTTATTGTGGTTAGGTTAATAATAAAACTCTGAACTGAATTGTAAATAATGGTGAAAGCACTGTGCTTTAGATAGACAATTGTATCAGTACCCCTGTGACGGTACAGTTTTTAGATTGTTTTTTTTTTCATGCTGTCTTCTTCAGCAACCCTCAACGTTTGGCCAGGCACGGCACATAATCAGCACCAATGGGTTTGGTCTGCAAGGCCTCAACAAGGGGCTGACCTCTACCCTGGGTCGTCATGGTGTGTTCAACATGATCTACTTCGGGTTCTACTTCAACGTCAAGAACATGTTCCCAGCCTTTCAGGTATGGTTTTTTGTTTTTTTGTTTTTATTTGTTTTTTTTAAGAACCTAAGCTGAATAAACAAATATTTTGGACATTGTCTTTGTCTCTGCTCATAAAACATTGTCTTTGTCTCTGCTTTTAAAATTCAGATTTCTCATTAGCATAATACATTTTTCTGTAGGTTTTTAAGTTTGAGACTTTTTGCAGTAATTTCATATTGAAGCCTAGTAATTATGCCACGATGCTTAATAATAATAATAATAATAATAATAATAATAATAATAATAATAATAATAATAATAATAATAATAATAATAATAAAGGACCTGGTTAATTTTTGCACACATGTGCAGTCAAATGCAGCGCCTACACAATTCTGTGGTTGATTTCAGTGTCCTACCTATGCACTCTACAGAGAAAGAGATATTCTAAAAAAAAGATGTTATAGTAATGAGAGCCTCCGGAATCTTGTTCTTACCTGTACCGTTTGTAAATTATAAACAGACAAAAAAAGACCAAAAGGTTCAAATTATAGATTAAAAAGGTCTGACTTTTAAACAAAGCTGTGTTAAGTGGAAATTTTAGGATCATCTGTGTGTGTGTGTGTGTGTGTGTGTGTGTATGTATGTATGTATATATATGTATATATATATATATATATATATATATATATATATATATATAAAAACCAAGAGCATTATCTAAACTAATTAGAAACAGACTCAGATTTCATTTTGGGGGATTGCAACTAGAGGTAGAAGAGAGTTAGAGCTGTTTTTTGCAACAAGCAGTGAAACTACAAAGAGGCATATGATATACAAAGCACACAGCTATTAATCAGTCCGGATGCTGTGAATACTGTGACCTGATAAGCTGTTTAACCAGTATATAGCAGCAAATCAGAAAAATCTCATGGCAATGCTTTTCTTCTGACCTGCATAATGTGGCTGTACCTTATACTGGTAGCAGCTGTTGTATGTGTTGGTTACAATAACAGTGCATTGTGTGAAGAGAACAGCGAGGTAGAAAGATGACAGTTACTCTTAATACTGCTATAAGTACGTTATGAATGAATTCCCAGATTTAGTTATGTTTATCCTTTTAAATGATCTAATTCACCAAGAGACAGATATTGCTATTATATACAATATTCGGGTCATTATATTATTAGAATATAAACCACATAACAATACATGACAAAATTACGCTTTCAAAGTTTTGGTCCCCCACAAATAAATTATTCATTTCAGTTGCCAGGATAAGATACCTTTTTAATTTTTAATTTTTAATTTATTTATTTATTTTTTATGATTTCATTATGAAAAACTGTTATTGACTAAAGTCCCCAAGAGAAGGGACTTTAATCCAAAAATAGGGTGTTTTACTTGGTTGAGAAAATCCTTATCAGCATCGATGTCTGTCTGTTGTTTCATATTATTGCTCTGAGAATTAGTCAAATCATGTTGCATATAGTTAAACATTGAATTGTGTATATGCAAACTAAAAGGGATGTACTATATCAATAGAAATGTGATCCTGCATTTGTGATCCAAGTCTGTGGTCTTCATGAAAAGTACCAAACACTATCAAGTTGCCTTATCCTTATTCCTTATTTACATTTAATCCACGACATCCTCATCCTAATGTCCAGCAATACGAACCCCGGTTAGCTTTTTGTCAAACAGTCAAATGCTAATGTTTGTATTGAAAAGGGTTGGGTGTCTTTTGAAGACAGCACTCTGGTAATCTGTGGTAGAAAACCTAGACTTACAAAAACATTTCAAATCCTAGACATATGATCTGAGGAAGTTGAGTGAATGGGACTGTATGTTACGAAAGATGCTAATGGCACAAGATGTAAAGACATGATAAAATTAATCTGAAACTCTTATTAAGTAATAAAAACCTCATATACAACCATCTAAATATAATCTAGACCTTAGAGATACAGTATAAGTAGTTGATAGTGACATGTTTTTTTTTTTCTTTTTTCGTGGGTTAGGTATCTTTTTAGATGGAACAGCATACTCATTTATATATAGTGTATACCCAAGTTACCTCAATAAAGTGCCAGAGGATTGGGAATAGCGCACTGATAAATTGTTAATCAGTGTGCAAGCACGAACGTGTGCTAGCAACACCAGGATGTAGATTGTGAACAAGGTAAAGCTGGGAGTTTCTCAGTGCAGTGATTTCAGTTATAGCTGCATGCTAGCCTCAATTTTAAAAAGCTGCTGAGAGGGGGAGGAGGAGTGGGGGGTGGTAAAGGGCATTCAGAAATAAACAGCAGACTGGGATTAGCCCTTCATTTACTTGTACACAAACAAGCGCTTTAGGAAGGCTATGTGGTGGAAGCTCCTGTCATTTGTAAAATATTCTGGCCAATTAGCTAATAGTACACTTTGGATCTCTGCTGTTTTGATACAGTAATACCCCTGTACGATGTGGAGTCCAATTATACAAATGATCCCCATATGCCTTGCCAGCCTGCCTTTATGAACTGTGTTTATAAATCCTCTGCGAGGAAATGTGAACTTCAGCAATTCAGACCATGTGTGAAAACAGGGCCAAACAGATAGCACAGGAGAAAAGGAAGCATTAATGTGCACCACTATTATAAAATGACTGTGCTTCTATGCAGGCTTTCCACTCATTCGGCATCGCTGGGTGGTGTAGGGGATCAGTGACCATTTTCAAATTAAATGTACGATTCAAAGGAGCTCAAATGTGCTGCAAGAAAAACCTCTGGTACTTGAAAAGTCTAGGTTCAGAGTGATATCCAGTATCACTGTTGGGGTATTTCCTACATTTAATCAGAATTATAGACATGCTTAAGCACAAGGAGGTGGATTCACTTTCCCCCTTCAGCTTCAGACACGGTGACATGCAATCCAGCAACAAGACCAACTGGTTCCCAGGCCTCAGATTTAACAGCTACTGTACCGCATTTCCTTTGTTCTAAGCAAACCGAATTTCTCCCATTCCTGTGGGAACATTTTGCCCCAGAGAAGTTTTTAAACAAACTTTCCAGATGATATGCCATTAGGAGTGCCAGTTTTTGTGTTGTTACGTCAATTTAATGTTGTTCCCTGATGATGCAGAAAATGTATTATTTGTCTCCTGCCTCACTTCAGAGCTAATTGAACCTACATTTTGGGTAATGTTTATAAAATTACGCAAAATAATTAGAAAACGGTTGTTTCACATGAATACATAGTAGAACATGCAAACTCACAATAATAATCCATCAGTGTAACCAATAAAACCACAGTATGTGTTACATAAAATGTATTGTATTTATTTAATATTACATTAAATTAAATATATGATTTTCACAATACTTTATAAGAATATATTCTGCAAGATAACGGATTGTGACATGAGCAGAGGAGCTGGAGAGCAAGAAGACACTGAAGACCAGAGGTTTTTAGGCTGAAATGCCGGTTTGGCACAATTTTATTGATTATAGACTGGACACTATTAGAAACGTTCCAGCTCAAATTGATTATTTTCTTTGTTTTCTCTTTTTCCCACTTTTATTTTACAACAACAAAGGAATTTTTTTTTTTTCTTTAACAAATGAAAAGAACAAAAAACAATACCTGTGAAAAACACTATGAAATAAAGATGAATGTGGCTTGCTTAAACACAGTAACCGCCCCACACAATAAGTATAGCTATTTCCCTCACTATACTTGTTTTATCTTCACTAGGCCTTCCCTAAGTACCTTAACAGCACATTGGTTCAATTTTAATTTTCTCAACATTACCAGTCACTCACTGATTAATTGAATTCCCCACATTTCCTACTGAAAACATGGCATTTCTGGAGTTTACATTGGCCCAGCCTTTTTTAACAGCAAGCAGGCTATGTTCCTGGTCCACTTTGTTTACCCTGCAATAACCATTGCCATCCCTACTGTTACACAATTCAGTGTGGTACAGTGTGGTATTTCTAGCAAAATATCATTAATTCCAAGCTAACATACTTTATCATGCATATTTAAATGTATATTTTGATTGTTAAGCAGAAAACTTTAGCAAAGTTATATTTATGATATAAGAAGCTATGAAGATTCACCTGTTAGTGCGATCAGTGAATATATTACCTAGAGCTACTGAGACCAAGTTAATCTCTGTAAACTTTGTCTCAAATATTCCCTAATTTGCATGCATACATGTAAAAACGAATCATTGATCAGGTTAGGAAGTAAGAGAAAAATGTAAACTGTATGTAAATGGCCTTTTTTTTAATACACACAGATACATTGATTTACTCTGTGCATTGCTGAATAGGATATGGTAGATTTTATTTATTTATTTATTTTTTTAAGTTTTGAGATCATAAAGTTTCCCTCCAGCAAGATTTTCAGGATTTAAAAGAGTTTATACAGTTTTTTACTGCAGTACCAATTTGCAATAATACCAGATAGTTAGGGGTGACCTTAGCTTGAAACAAATGTCACTGTCTGAGGATGTGTTCAATCTGAACACTGCTGTGTGGTTAAATCCTGATTACTCCTAAATGTATGTCTTTGTTTAAAATCCCAGCAGTGTGGTGGCGATCCAGTTTCTATCAGTGCCTTTGTTCTTTCTCTAATGGGTCTTCCTTGGAACAGTTTACACAGATTACAATTGGTACAAGGTTTTTAACTGCATTAAGGCTCCTTTGTATCTATCAGATCCAAGTACTCCCTGCCTACCAAGGCTCTTATCTATAGCATTGTCTTGATTGTCAACAAGTAGTAATGCAGGATAAAAAATAACTCTAAAGAACGCTTCATGTTTACAATGCTATAGAATTGTAGTTTAATAGAACTAATAGATTTGTTTCTTCAAATATAAAAAAAAATCTTTTTTTTCATTTGTAGGACCCGACTTTGGAATTCCTGCGGAAATTTGGAATTGGACTGGCCTCAGGAACCATCTCTTCTTGCGTCAACATTCCTTTTGACGTGGCCAAGAGCCGTATTCAAGGCCCACAACCTGTCCCTGGAGAAATCAAGTACCGGACCTGCTTTCAGACCATGGCAGTTATCTACAGGGAAGAAGGGTAATGCTTTGCTCTTTATATACTGTTGTACATCAGTGTGAGATTCACAGGCGCACCACATAAAGATACATTTAGATTTATTGAAATATTTATAAGACAAAAAACGATGTATTTTATAAGAATATAAAACATTGCTATATTCAGTATGATTCAGTATGGTACATAATAGACTGGATCTTTCAGCCTTTCGAGTTCCAGTTTCACCTTCAGCACGGCACGACATCGCAAAGAAACCCCATTCAAGACCTCGACCGAACTATACTGAGTTTGTACTGTGCTTTATTCTAAGTATATGGTTGACGTCACCTGCTTTAAAAAAAATCATACCTGAAGTCACCACTTGGAATTCAAAATGGTGACATCACAATTGGCCATGTATCTCAGCCACGAAATGGTGTTCTCTTCTAACATTTGCCATTGTTTCAATGAAAATGACTTTGTAACAGTAAAGCAGTACTATATAATATAGGATGGTGAGTGCCTTTTTATGGGTTATATTAGCCTTGGTCTGTTCCCTTCCACTCATGCCGATACTCCCTCATAGAACAGTTTTCGTCATCCTATATCACTGTGTTTTAACGGTTATTGATAGCAGAAGAGCTTTTTTTTTTGTCTTCAAAATAAACATTTATTTGTAATGAATTTCCCCTTACTCGCATGCCTAAAAGTAAAAATGAACCCATGACATTGGTCAGATTAGGAAGTAAAATAACTAAAATAAAAGACGCTGTATACAAGTGCATTGTGCAATTAGAAGCCATTTTACTGAGCTATCAAATGGACATTGCAAAATTAGCTCAAATCAATGGCACGCGAATAATAGGAGGTTCACAGTATATTAGCTGGGATTAAATACTTTAGGTAATTGCTACCATATTTTTGCTAAAGGTATTTATTTTGGCCGTATTGTCTGTAAATAGCCTTTCCATGTTTAGAACCAGTGACACATGGCAAGCCATTTCAAAAGATGAGATATTTGAACACCAGGAAGTATACATGGATTCCTAAATAACGTGATGTTGACTAAATATCTGGACTGAATTACATACATAGCCCCAAGAGGCAGTACTCTGGATGAAGCTGATAAGTGTTTATATAAGCATCTGAAATGTAATTGAATATTTTGTGCCATATTGCATTTATTTTATTACTGGTCCAGAAGACACACATCTTAAAAGCTAAGGTTCTCATGAATTAGCAAAACACAGCTGAGCTTCCTTTTGTATAAAATTATAGTAAAATATATATCTTTTTATTTTGTACTCGATTAATTGCAGATTAGATTGTCACAGAGAACTGAACTTGAATATTATTTGTTCAAGTCAATACCCCAAAGCACGTTTTAGTTTGTTGTTTTTTCCTTTCAGACAAAAATCGCTCTCATGATTTGGAATATATAGCTTTGAGAATTGAGCCCTATATTGCACATGTAATATACACAAATATGTTTACAATTGTGAAATAGAGAATCAAAGAAGGGTGTATTATTGTACTTCGTACTCCTGAAGAGTACAAATTAAAATGCTACTTTTCAGAACAATTACACGTGCATTTGTTGTCCAACTCTCAAGGTAATGGCAGTGAACCTGTATCTGGTTATGTACGGTACTGTACCCAAGTGATAACGTCAGTTTTTTTAATATAATACAGTCTGCGCTAATTACTGCACTCTTTAGGAGCCCAGCATTTTGTAGGTTCTAATGAGCTCTACAGTACAATTTTAATAAGATTTGGGGAAGCATGATACAGTAGCCTTATTAAGAGCCTTGTGATCAGGAGGGAAATGGTCTAACTGCCTTAGGATGAAGGAAGGAGTATTTTAACCTTGAATATAACCCAAATTAGCCTTAGAGCTGTAAAGAGGTACGTGGTTAACTACTGTAATAGCTCATACTGGCCAGAGAACAGTATAATAAGTGCTAAAACTAAAAATTCCAATGTAATTAAATTGAAGCTAAAACAGAACACTTCTGTGTTTTGTTTGGTTTCCTGTAGGAAATGTCAGTGGGGAGTGGTGAAAATTATGGTCACACACAGCCACTTATTTAGATATATAGATTGACAGTCAGAGGCCGAAAAATGTATGGCACCAAACATCTTTGAATAGTTTAGTTTATGTCTGTTTTTAAAATGTACGCTTCTTTTTCTTTGGAGCAAATTCTGTTTCATTTAAAGTTGTTTCGTTATCCAACACTTGTGTCAACACCAACATCTGTTTTTAAAAGGTGATGTGCTCCATGTAATTTACAAATATATTTAAATGTACAGTAAAACCTTACTTTAGGGGCACCTCACAATTATGGCCACTTTACAGTCCCGCTTTACTCCTATTAACGACAAATATAAAGCCAACTTCAATATAAAGGACATCCCTATATTCAGTATTAAGGCCACTATCAGCAGTCCCTGGGTCTACTTTTTTAATCCTAGACTCTGCACTTTCAATTTTCATCCCTGGGAGGGATAATAGATTTTGCACTTAATGTCTTTCTGCTGGAAAATGTCATTTATATTGATATTTAAGCACAAATACATTTCTGCTGCATCTCGTGCATTGCACTGTCTCACTGGTTCTCAGTGTCTCGATACACTGAATAGTGTTTTTCTAAGCAGTTTCAACCATGCAGACACCAGGAAGCAGTGAATTTCTTTGTGTCCCTGCAGCTAAAACTCCATTTAGGGGATGTAAATACAAACAGTAAACAAGCTGGTAAACAAGGTCTGCTTTCTGAAAAAGGAATACACAGAAGGCTTAACTATGAAATACTGCAGTCGCAAGCTACAGCTTTTAAAAAACCAAACACTTTATGTATTTGGCTTAACAACAGGTCTCTGATACTAAATGAAGCATGTGTATGTGGTTAATTCGTGTTATGAGTGGATAACCCA
Organism: Acipenser ruthenus; assembly: GCF_902713425.1. NCBI lineage: Eukaryota > Metazoa > Chordata > Actinopteri > Acipenseriformes > Acipenseridae > Acipenser > Acipenser ruthenus. The sequence goes on from NC_081206.1 coordinate 21,130,070, forward strand.
GCTGATGAACGTTTTTGTTTCTTTTTTTTCACAGGTATTTAGCATTGTACAAGGGATTGGTACCCAAGATTATGAGACTCGGACCAGGTAATACAATTAAAATGATTAAAAGACACATTATTGTATACACAAGACCTACTGCCTGTATTTAAAACAGGGCACCTGTTGTTCTGCTTTGGTCCCACTGGGATTGGGAACCATTCATTTACATCAATCTTAAAGCATTCTTTGAGAGATGATTGGTGAGTTCATGTTTAGTTTACACTATTAAAAATGTAAGCCTTTTTGAAATATTAAACACTTAACTCCTTCCAAACAATGCTGGGTTTAATGCATTATTATAATAAACATAATACTCATAATATTTGATTCATACAAAACCATGATTGATTCACATCACCTGATTCTTTGTTGATAAATACCACTAATAGAAATGCAATTGCAGATTGCATTTAAAAGTGGTGAATGCACTGACTACAACAGCTTTGTTCCTTTTATTTGAAAGCTTTGTTTTAAAATAACATTAAAGCCTCTAGTTCTTAAATGTCAGGTTATTCCCCCATGCAGTTCATGTTGAAGTAATGTGCATTAGTATTAGTATTACTAAATGATCTCTGTTCTTTTCTGTCCAGGAGGTGCAGTGATGCTGTTGGTTTATGAATACACATATGGCTGGCTGCAGAACAACTGGTGAAGGAAAGCCAGTCACCCAGAGGAAGTCTTAATAATTTGAAGATGTTACGAGTGAATTGTTAGTCCACAAAAGAAGCGACCATTTTTACAATTTTAAAGCTGTTGAATACTGTAGAAATTATACAGGAGATGTTTTGTTTCATATACATATAGAGATACAGCATCCCCTTTCTTTACCCAAAATCAAATGATGTATTCTGGAAACTAACACATGGTTTCCGTATACCAACTTCTGTATACAGCGTCTAATTCCAAGTTTGGCATAGCTGTGTAAGTACTTAATTGCAGTTGATTAAAACACATGCCAGTTCCAGAAAACGTTAGTGCAAGTTTAAACAAATGAAAATGAAATAACTCATGCCAGACAACAATGAACTTCAAAGTGCTGGAGTTCCAGCTTTTGATATGATTTTAGTTTTTAAGCAAATCCACTATTTGCTGTGTTAAGTGGGTGCTGCCTGTTTAGATAAAGCATTGACTGAAACTTAAGCCATAAAAATGTACATACACAGTATGTTTGATGTAGTCTCTTTGCCATGTTTTTATTATGCTGTACTGTAGCTCTCTTGGCTTTATTATGCTTACCAGTGGTTTACTATACTTTCACTTTGCTTTTTTACAGTTTGATATAAATAGTGACAGGGTGCTAATATGAATAAGTGTACGTTCCTTTTTTTTTTTTTTTTAAGTGGGCCACCAAACCACAGCAGATTTAAAAAAAATGCAATCTGCCATTGAGCAAGCCTTAGCAAAGAATCATCTTTGTTACTCCTTTTGCTTCAGAATGATTCATAAGCCAAACATCTAGGCAGCAGTTGACTAAAATAACTGCTGTGAATAAAATAAATCCCTGTGAAAAACTGTGCGTAGCTATGCCTGTCACAGTGAGTTACCTGCATGCATCTACAAACTTAAATGTATTTAGTACTGTTAAATTAGTTTTAAATTGAGACTTTTCCTTAAATGAATTCAAGCCTTTTGCATTTACTTGCATTGAATGTTTTATAAATATGGGCCAATTAAATTTGAAACTAACTTATTTGTAGTATGTCATAACTTTGAGAACAGGAGACAATTATGGACGTATAAGTCCTGTGAGTAACTATTCTAAGTTTCTTGAATAACACCTGATTACTAATTGCATTAGAGAGATTTGTTCTGGTCTTTGAAACAAATATCTGTCTTTCAGGGCCAATTTTAGCAACAAACTTTGCAACAAATACATTTAAAATAAACATACAATATTGTGGCAACAGAACACAATAAATTGGTAATATCATAAAAAAAAAAATTAATCTGAAATAAATGATGACCTTTTAAACTTTTAATGTCTAATGGTTTCTGATAGAATCCTTAAGTTTTTTTTATTTGTATTATTTATTATATATATATATATATATATATATATAGTCTTTCTGAAATTCCTTATTAACAGTATTTTGTTAAATACTACTATGCATGCATTGGTTTATTTGTTCAATAACATTGGGTTACAACAGCTCCTAAACAACCCCTCACCTCTTTGATAATCCCGCCACACAAACAATTCCTACCTGCTAAGAAACATTGATAAACATTCTTTTCTATGCCAAGGTGCTATATGAACCATGTGAATCATCATTCTGGAGGTAGTTTTGAGACTGTCCTATCAGAACTAGCTTTGTATGGTCCACGAAAAAAAAGCTGGCCTGGCTTCTGATCTGTTGAACCTATAAACCATAAAGTCAAGTACTGTCAAGTACTGCTATTTGAGGGTAATCCCACTGCATTACCTAATTGTGTTATAAATGCATCCCAAACTCATTCACTTCAAACTACTAATGTAAATCTAATTCTGTTTACTTTAAAAAAGCTCCCCAGAGCTTTTTTTTCTTTTAAGTAGCCTCTGAAATGCAAAATCCCCAAAAAATAAGTCTCTTCACCTGCCTGCACAGACATGTTTTTTTTTTAGCTGTACAAACAACATCAGATATATTTCCATATCCCCTTTCCATGAAAGACCGTTGGAAAGTATCAAAAACTTAACTAAGAAAACAAGAGTGTGAGCCTCGGCTCAAATAAACGTCAGCGCTGCTAGAGACTGTGGAGTGGAGTTGAAATAAAGCAGTGCTGAAAAGGTAAGGGGAAGTAACTAAGCCAAAGTAAGGCACCCGCTGATTTCTGAAGTAGGTAAATCTAACATGATAAAGCTGCAAAATGTCAAAAGTTCGTCCTGTAGTGAAACCACAAAAGATCATAAAGGTGAAAATCTGCAAGGAATAGTTGCCCTTTTCAGTCACCATGTGTTGCTCTTAACCTGTCGACCAACTTCTAAGATATCCCTTAAAGAAACGCATGTCTTTTAAAAGCTTTATGGTTCCACAGCTATGCAAACTTTGAAACCACAGGTGTGAGGAATTGGCTCCCTGAAAGTTCAATGAAGAATTTTACATTTTAGCAAAATTGGAAGGAAATACATCAAACTTAGAGTAGAGCTTCAAATATAATTGCAATTTTTTTTTTTTTTTTTACATATCCCTTCATATTTTGTGGCATTTGCAATCCTTCCAAATGGGTTTCTCTGAATCTGCTTTCACCCGGCTTTAAGGTTTTATAAAGCTTGTCTGGCCGCTGGCTTATGCTGGGACTGAACAGTCTTCCTTGTTCCATTCGAATCATGTCACAATGTAACCTTTGAACTCTGTCAGCCCCACCCACTCTCGTTCTGTCTATATATGTATGTGTAGAGTAGGTGGCGCAGAGTTGCCATTGTCACATGATTTGAATGGAATGAGGAAATCTGGTCCCTGCTGGTTCATAGGATTCTCCAGACAAGCTCAAAAAAAAAAAAAAGCTCATAGCCTGGTAAATACTGATGTAGAGCATCCGTAACCACTTGGATGATCGCAAATACCATAAAAAGCTGTTTCTACCTATCTTGATTCCAGATAGAGAAAAGTGTAAAATAATGTATCGATGGGGGGGAGTCAAAATGGAATATTTTGGTTGTTTGCCAAAAATAAATACTTGATGTTAGTGCCAATTTTGCCATTTCCATTGAAATTAATTTATCAAGAATTCTGAGTCAGTTTATTGCATAAAATATATTCTATTATTTTGGTTTATTTTTAAACTCCCTATAAACAGTGTTATACTCTACCTGCTGCATTACAAATATTCTTGAAAGGTCAGCAGATTTATAAATGTCAAAGTAAAGGGCCCCAAACCGTCAACAGTGTGAAGACAATAATAAACGAGCACATTTTATAATAGGTAGTGGAATTATGTCTTAGTCAATTCATTTTTAACTAAAATCAATTGATGATGCCTTCCGGACATGCAAAACTAAACCTTTTTTAACCCCTTTTTTGTTGCATGCTTTAAACTGAAACAGCAAATGTCATCATAATTGGACAACTCCCCCAAAACTCCTATCTAGGTCATTTTTCTCTTGTCAAGAAATACATAAGTTTTAAAAAAGAGAAAGCTACTATAAGATGATCAGCATAAAAAAAATAATCAAGCGCATCTTACTATCAACATTTTAAATCCTGAAGTGAAACTCTGGATCAAAAGCAACAAAGGTTTAAAGTCTCAGTCTTTTATTATGTGTGCAAACCGTACACCATCCAGAAGTACCGCATAATCAAGAAAAGATGACTAAACATTTATCTTTTGTTATAGGGAAATAAAAACAAGATGCTCAATAACTCTTCCATTGTTTTTAATTTAGAGCATTTGAGATATAAAAATAAAAAAGGCTTTATACATATATACAGATACAGCCTTATGATGTACATCCAATAGAAACATGATTTCAGCTTTGAATTAGACACTCTGGCTTATACAAAGAAAAGTTTAGGATTACCATAAAAGCAAGAATCCTCTTTCACAAAAACTCTGGATTTTGAATATTTTTCTAATAAAATTCAAGTATGAACCCTTTGAGAACTAAGCAATAACATTTCTATGGCTCTGACAGTTTGACCCCCACTTTTCTTTACCAATTATTTTGTTCTATTTCTGACCCAAAATACAACAGTGATTTACTCATTTTTTTGTTGCAATACCTTAGTAATATACTGTATTATGGTCAATTGTAGGTTCAGCAAAGCACTCAAATAAAAATTTCTTAGTTGTTTACTTTAAACTCACATGCATAGCATGAAATGACTTGATATTTGACTGCACTCTCTCTTGTTAGGACTAGGAGTAGGCAAACCAGTTGCAAAAATCCCTTCAATAATGTGCACCGGCAGTGACATCACTGCATGGGCTTCCTGGTCTATGGCACCCTAGCCTGTCACTTTCTGAGAACACTTTGTAATATTTAAGTGAATAGAAATGTTAAATAAAAAAAGAATGACATTCAATTCTCATAATTAAGAAGTTGAGACTACACCTTACTGGGGTGTTCCTTGTATGGGAGGAACATAGTGTTCAAGCAGCTAGGATTGAAAACCAGAACTGCTGGCAACAAGTCTTTAGTTTCTAACCAGCAGTTGTGAATGTAGTATATATGTTTTGACACAAAAAGGTCATAGCATGGCCTGTTGAACTGGATTATATACTATACAGAAAACTCAAAACTGGAGACAGATACCTTTATAGAAATTTTTTGCTGGCGTTTGCCCAGACGATTGCTAACAGAAAGGAATTGCTGTACTCTAGTTAATGAAAATTAACTTGCTAGTCTAGTTACTGTGAAAAGTGGTGACCAAAACTGAATCTTAGCTGTGCCTTTCCTTAAATTACATATATTCCAGACTGTTCATATTATCTCAGTCTACAGCCATTGCAGCACTACTGATCTTGAAATGGTGTACATTTCATAATAATGACAATTATTATTATTATTTGCCTTTTTACTAATATGTGTTTGGTCAAAAATATATATTTGACGTTGTTGAGATTTTGTACAAATAAAAAATGAAATAACTACTGTACACAATGCATGAACTGACGATAAATAATGCTGAGGATAAAATAGCTAGACAACCAACGCATACAATAATCCAGATTGGAAAGTAGAATTGGAAGTAGTGATGATGATGACGACGGCAGTGTCTTTTTGCTTCACAACTCTATGGTCTATAATTCTGTTACAATGTTAGTTTCCATATTGGCTTGATTGTCCATTGACATCCTTTCAAATGCAAGCTCACCTGGTGTTTCTCATTTAGAAACCTTTGAAAAAAGGTATGTTTTAACCTCATGGAAAATCTTTATTCCATATGTTCTACAGGAATGTCAGCAGTACCATGCTATTTTTTCATGAGATATTTTATAAAGATATCTTTGTGTTATGTGTAGTTCTCAAAGGGTCATTCTTTTCATTCTATAGTGTGAAATGTCAAAAGGTGCATTTACTGTACATGGCAAAAGATTTGCAAAATTTTGCAAAATGCTAGTTGATTTTGTACCAGGGATTTTGAAGGTGGTGGATATGGACTCAAATTCTGTAATCTGTTCATCATGAAAAAAAATAAACCTAACATCTTCACTTCTAAACTAGAAGAATTTCAGAGACATTACATTTTCTATAGATTGAATTGGATGTGGTGTGATACAATTAAATTAAAAGCGTTGAAAATACCCATGGCTGAAAAGGCATTACCTTGTCCACTTTAGTTATACCTTCAGCATCTGGATAGACTTTCTGGGTCTCTTGCTGTGAGTTAATTACATACAAAGGAGATCTAAAAGCACACTGTTTAATGCAGAGTGCTGAAGAGATTATTATTATTATTATTATTATTATTATTATTATTATTATTATTATTATTATCATTATTATTATTATTATTATTATTATTATTATTATCATTATTATTTACTCTTAGTTGAAATCCGGTGTCCAGAATCTGTTTGGGCACTCAGAAATATTTTGAAACCAATTCTATACAAGACTGCAAATGTTTTTACAGAGAGAGAATACATTTTAAACCCTCTTTATAATCACCCTAGAAAGGTTTCATGAATAACAAATCGGACTTAAATAACTTTTAATAGAACTTGAGTACAATTTCTTTTGCCCAATTTAAGCATGTTTGTGTCTCTAAATATACAGTCAGACCTGTGTAAATGCACCTTTTGTGTGGATTTATAAACTACAAATGAAAAAAACGCAGAAACTATATTAAAAATAATAACTAATTACATTTAAATAACTCAGTACTCAGCACCACCACCAGTATACATACACACAAATAAATATTTACATCAATGTAAACTTTACAGCGAGCTGCCTTTACATTCATTTAAAAGCTATATATTAAAGGAAAAGCTGGAAATTAGTATTTCTGCTTAAATATGTTCAGGAAATGTTGGCCAGAAAGGATCAGGCAGCTCAGTTTCACAGTGGTGTTGGCAAAAGTCTGCTTTTGGTCCACATTTAGTTCACATTAAGGTAATGTATGGATAATTAATTAAATAGGTATGTAAAATGCCATTATCCATTTGATGTTCAGGTATTTTCCAGTCATTTGTCTTGGTTGCATTCTCTAAAGTATGCAATATTTTAGAGAATTATACTTTTTTCTAAATGAAAGAAAATTAATCATTCAAAAAAATGATTTCAGGGCCATATTTCTTTGTGAAGCAGCATTCAAAAAAGAATGTATTTACTGGATTGATATGAATTTCTAAAAGAAAAACTGAGACTTCCACAATGTGATACTTCATATTGGGAACCCCTAATTAGAGGCTTCAAACAAAAGCATTGAATTATGGAACCTCTAATAGTTCTATTAATTGCTGATTAATTTCCTTTTGTGCCCCTGGGGTGTCAGTGGTTCAGCTTTTGTTTGAGAGGAGAGCAGGTTTGTCTGTCAAAGTGTTTGGGCCGCCCGCCACCTTTGCAAGACAGGGAGGAGTAAAGCTGTAGAAAGGGAGTCGGGGAAAGCGAAGCAGAGACTTAACGGCAGTTTAAGAAAATAAATTTGGTCCTTTGTATTTACAAACAACATAAGATACATTATCGTTTAACCTCAGTCAAGTACAACTTAGAATTCAAAAACGACCGTCACAGTCTTTCTGCTAAACAGTCTTCACAATTACATTATGGTATTTACACATAAATAGACCATGTCACTTTTAGCTTTCATGCAATCTTTGTATCTTGTATTTTCAGTGCAAGGTAATGTTATTCTTGCATACAAACAAAGGTTTTAAATACAGTGTACTGCATAGAAAAAACCTGTAGTATTTTACCAATTCCTTGTTGCATTCAAAATGTACTGTAAATCTTCATTTACATGTAATATACTTTGTGTTTGGGCTGTCACTGTAAAATACTCAGAAAGGTGGATTTTAGAAAGCAACAGCACGATCAGATTAAAACAATCTTGATATCACTGTTCTTTAATAAATAGTCTGATGGTGGCATGCAAAGTTTGCAGATAGGCGACTAACTAATATACTGGATATAAAACCTTTGCTTGGTGTCGCTCAACCATAATTGCACTTATTTTTCAATGTTTATTGTATTCCATAATAAATAAGTGTGACCTTGTGAAAACAAAAATCCAAAATGGACCAAGTACCTGTAACCCTTTGAGGAAACTGAATTCAGAAGCAAAATAAGGTCCCCTACATGTTGTTTGTTTGTTTGTTTGTTTGTTTGTTTTGGTAACCTTGAAATCAAATTTGAACTTTAAACCCATCAGTACCAGGTGTGCAAAAATATGATATAACTAAACTGATTTATGGAAGGAAAGTTACATTATTGTTTAAGTGCACAAGGGCTAAGAACAAGATATTCAGTTTTTGTGCACCGGTATTCCACACAGTACAATCTATCAGGTCACCTTCACATAAACACTTTGATAGTACCACCAATATTACTTTCTAATGAGACATCAAATATGTTCTTTATACTATTTTCTGGGTATAACGTGTGCTTTCGTAAATTTACATACAAGTCCAGTGCTCAAACCTGGAATTCACAGGTAAACTCACTATATAGTGCTGCTCTGGTTTGTAGGTCACTTGGCTTGGGAATTGGACTGGGCAAAACCTCGGTTGCGCTCAAAACAGGGCTTATTTAAAAAGCTTTCTGAAGGTCCTCATAGGGTGTTAGAATCATTGAATCAGAGAAGGCAAAAACAGTGGACACCTCGTTGTGCCAAGTATGGGCCCCCCAAAGTTGTTTTGAGTGGGGAATGTGTGTTAGAGAACTGAGGCAGTGACAGGGTGGCTACCTTCTCTGGCTGTCAGCATGCTTTTGAAGCGCAGTGATGCTGGGATGTCACAGCTGTGGGGAGAGAGAGCACTGCCACTGGGGTGCTGCCATGTGTGACCTGTCACATAGCCCGACGTGGTGGCGCTGTACGCCATGTAGGGTGACACTTGGGTTGGTGGGTGGTAGGGCGCCATGCTGGGTGCCGAGACAAAGCTGTTCACTGTGGGCAATCCATTCAGCGTCTGGAGGTAATAAAAGAGGAGGGAAATTAGAAAATGCATTCCTGGGGTTTTTTATAAAGCAGGGATTTTGGCTTTGAAATATATTTTCTTATATCTTATTAGCATTACTAACAATATCTCTGGGCACCTGGTAGCTCAATGCCTCCCTCCCTCACTCTAATAATCCCAGCTGTATACTGAAGCACAGGAATTAATAAGGTATCAGGAAGCAGCACTTTCTGTGGAAAATGTGCCTATTTCATAAATAAAAAAATAAAAAAAGATTAGTGGTAATTGTGCAACATGACGGGTAAGAAAAATAATTATTAAGCCTAGATTGTCGCTTTAAGAATGCACAAAATGTTAAATGCAAAAAATGAATGGCCTATGATACCAATGCTACTCTATTGGCCCAGTGCCTTCATTTAGGTTAACCTCTGTTAGCTTTCAATAAATCCAGATTCTAATCTACATAGACACTGGTGCATTCAAATGATCTTCATTTTCTAACTAGAGAATTGCTGCTACAACATTAGAAGTTAATTTTGAAAATAAGAGAATTGTTTGACCTCACGATGTAGAAAATGAACGATAATGTATATAATGTTAAATGGCACCCTGTTTGCTTTCTTAACAGAATTAAGTAGGGGTAAATGTTGTTGCAGTTCTGGATACTTTTTGATATGCAAATATTGTTATTGGGAAAAGGGGAACTGGCATGATCCCTATATCTAAAGGTTATGGATAGTAATAATACAAAACAATACTATACTCTTTCTTTCATAAATTATATTTCAGGCAGTTAATATTATAATTAAAAAAATGTTGTCATGTATTTTCTGAGAAGGTTAGTGTTGAAAATTATAATGAATTTGGAGATACAACAAATATATTTAATTTAACTGCTGATTAACAATTATATATATATATATATATATATATATATATATATATATATATATATATATATATATATATATATACTACAGCTCCAGTTTAGTCACTGCATTACAATCATCATAAGGAAAGTTTGATTCTTAATTGGTAAAAGAATCTATATATATATATATATATATATATATATATATATATATATATATATATATATATATATATATTATATCTGTAAGTCACCTTAGATAAATGTGCCTGTCAAATAAATAATTAATTAAAGAAAGTTATGTACATGACAGTTAAGTAGGTTATTAATGACCTGAAGATTGCATGTCTATTTAACATTCTATAACAGAAAGCAATTAATGTGGTGGTGCTTTTAAAATGTTATTTTCCAGTTGTCATAAACAGAGTCAAATTAAAATCACGAGAGTATGTCACATTGCCAGTGGCCCAATGTATGTAAAAGGAACACAGGATCTTTAGTGTTGACAAGATTATTAAGCCCTATTCTGACTGAAAAACAGTAGGTCATGCTTATATATGCACGCAGTATATATAAATAAACTGATGATGGTGTTGATGTGCTGGCATTGGTGAAACGATGCATTTTTCTATGCATGCCTCTGCCCTCTTTTGCCCCTCACCCCCAGCCCCACTCGAATGGTCTAGCAATGCCACTGCTAAAGCTTAATATGTTGTGTTAGCTAATGAGCCGTGTATCATTATTGCACTGCTCAGTTTACAGGCAAAGAAAAGGATCTGTTTCAATGTGATTTATATGCTCTATTTATCATCAGCATAAAAGCTAACGGAGACTTTCTGAACTGGCCCTCGGTCTTCCTAACAATGAGGCACATTGCAGATATGTATAAACATTTACTTGAATGGCAGTCAATATATCTTTAAGCGCTGCAGCAAAGACCTGTGTGGATATACAACAACATGTTGGCTGTTTTACCAAATACTGGTTTGCCCTTCCAGACCATCCACTATTTGCATTTGGGGTTTTGCATATTTTAACATAAAAGCTTCACCTCTGATTAGATTGCCATCCATGGCATTTTAGTAAAAAGGAAACATTACCAAAAAATAACAACAAAATAATTAAGAAGATTTCTGCCAGACAAGCAGTGTACTGTGAGCTGCAGGTAGGAAACTCATTACCAGCCTGTTTAATTGCAGATTCAAAATGGGATCTATAAATCACAGCAGTATAGTCCCAAGGGATGAGTAATCTACATGTTGAATGAGAAAGCAGCAACAGGCATGACATTGAAAACCTGTTAATTAACAATAGCAGTGAAACCAGGAATCTGATTTTAGAAGTATATATGCCGGGTCATGAACGACAGAATGAATATATAGTGGTACGAATGAAAACGTATTTATGAAATTAGACTCTTAATATACCGGTACACACATTCATCTAGAATATTGACTCTCCCACTACAGTTTACTACTCCAGCCAGGCACAGACAGACATAGACGTTTATAGTGACAGAGCCCAAACGTCAACATCAACTATAAAAGGAAATAAACAATAGGGGACCGGGGACACATGTCGGAATAATGCTTTATTTGTTTTTCATTTGTTAAAAACAACTAGCTATTTAAATTTACCCCCAGGCATAAACTAAATATCGTTTGGAATAAAATTTTACTGACGGAGGACAAAAGGCCAAGGTCACTGAGCGAGTCGGTGGCGTTCACACTTACCTTATGTTCCTCAAAATATCTGAATACTAGCATGAATTGTGGTGCGTATACTAATTCTCTGCAGTCTATCTGCGGCTTTCTGGTGTAATATTTCACAGAACCTGGAAAGTGATTTTTTCGTTAAGCTGTTGGGGCTGTCCTAGTTGATAGTGTAATTCATTGTAGTTCAGTAGGCTATAGTTTTACACAACGGTTTTCCAAAAATACCAAATCACCTAAATCTTAACCATGCGTAATGAAAGAAAGCTATCTATCTATCTATCTATCTATCTATCTATCTATCTATCTATCTCTCTCTCTCTCTCTCTCTCTCTCTCTCTCTCTCTCTCTCTCTCTCTCTCTCTATATATATATATATATATATATATATATATTATGTTATGGATATATAAATGCTATTTATTAAAACATTCAAATTTCTACCCTACAAAAAATATTGTTTTAAAGATATAGGTTATCTTGCCATTAAACATTCGTTGGCACAGTTGTTATAAAGAGCAAAAATATTTCTTAACCCCGAAACTAACACTATAAAAAACGAACTAGAAAACACTTCATAGCAAATTTACCAAAATATCTTCATTGCAGAGACGGTGTTAAATCGCAACTATGAGCATTTTATTATTATTATTATTATTTTGTTTTAATTATTTTAAACATATTGCTTGTGCTTGCTGGCTTTTTTCACATATGTGCCCCCAAAATCCCATACATGCGATGTATGCAATACACAAGCAATATGTTTAAAATAATAATAATAATAATAATAATAATAATAATAATAATAATAATAATAATAATAATAATAATAATGCTCACGGTTGCGATTTAACACCTTCTCTGTCATAAACATATTTTACATATGTTTAATAAACTACATATCAAAATGATGTAATCTATCATTATAATTTTCCTGTATTTGCCTGTATAGTTAGTTCACACTTTTACCAAATAAAATGTTTAATTTTACTTGACTTCTGTGAGTATATTTTATCATTGGATAGATACGCCTTCGCGTCAAAACTAAGCGGTTTTGAAACGTTTAAATGATGTAATTGAGATTATTATTTTATTATGGGGATATTACTCTCTACTGACAAGTTGTATTCAAACTCCATTGAATATATGAATTCCACCTTTTCTAAGTCTGAATTTCATCAGCGTGCGTGCGCAATGCCATCTAAGACAGCATGCTGTTGCACATTGAATTAATAACGGCTCTTGCCAAAACTCAGCTGCCTGCATGTAACCCAACGATCTCACTGAAACCCTTTTTCTGCTGAAACAATACGACTTCCCTAGCCAAGACTTGCCCTATCAAATATTTCTGAATCGTATTGTTTAAAAATGTCACGAATACTGTATATAATAATAATAATAATAATAATAATAATAATAATAATAATAATAATAATAATAATAATAATAATAATAATAATAATAATAATAATATTTGGGAGGATCTGCTAAGTGACCTCCACAGCAACATGAACAGGGAACATCCCTATGGTCTGATGTTTTCTCCTGTAACAAAGATCAGATTTTATAATTTATTTGAACTTTCCAGCAGTGAGAGAAACATACAGACCTGCAATTTGGAAGTCTCTGTTTTTGGCACAGACATCTGCCTCTGCTATTTTTTAAACAAACAAACAAAACAAAACAAAAAAACCCAATATGCATTGGAATTGAGTTTCAAACATAAACCTTTCTACTTAAAGATCTTTCTCATTCGACAACATTGCGATTGTATCGCTAAATGTAATTCAACTCAAGTTGTTTCATATATTCTTTGTAGGGGTATACAAGCAGAGAAGCAATTCAGAAGGTACTAAATGTAAAGAAAAAAAGCGTTTGGGTTACTTTAAAAAAACAAATCTTAGATTTCTCATTGAAGGCATTACATTTAGAAATGATTAATTGCACCGTTTCCTATAACCATTGTGTGCAATGTGCAATATATGCATATTGCGTGATGTTTAGACGTTTTCTGCTATTTTTATTGCATGAAAAACATTATTTTCTCCTGAAGAGTTCCTGACATTAAAACAGTGTTGACCTATGGTTTAATTGAGCGAAATTGTTTGGACATGTTCTATACAATATATAATACCACTGGCTTAAAAAAAAGTAAAATCGGATTGCGAAACGGATTAATAATACTTGGCAAAATCTGTGATGTTGGTACCTGCACATGTCTAACACATCATCGTTGTGGCGAGACACAAATACACAACAATAAGTCGAGTTCGTCATTTGTACTATTCATTACACACAGCCCATTTTAACAGGGCACCATCTATGTGTTTTCTTTCCTGTCCTTCGTCATTCTGGTATAAGAGACAGTCTATTCTTTATTATAGCGGGCCCCGTTCAAAGGGATAAGCAGTACCGCCTTTGGAATGTAAAAAAATGTGTCTATAGTAGAGCATATAATTTGCGGCATATGTTAACCTCAGTGAATTATGTTCTTACATGAAACAAAAAAGTTTAGCACGCATGCCATTTCAATCGTATAAATAACATGCAACCTAGGTTGCTTTTCATCGCTGAGCGCTTTTATTCTGTCAGAAATAAGCAGTTATCTGTATAAAGTATTCTGATGTGCAGATTGAGTATATTGATTCTAAAAATATACCCATGCAAATATGCAGGCCAATCTCTGAATGACGATAAATGTGAAACGCGAACTGATTTTCTGGTAAACATTACCTTGTGTTACCAAACGAAACTGTTGTAATAAAATAGGCCTTTACAGTGACACGTCGAGCTTTTTGGTTTTGTTGCTTGAGAGTACAGACAGGATCTATTTATTAAAACGTGTTTTCTATAGCTATATTATATCTATTTTATACCCTCTGTAATTTTGCACATAGGGCTGGATATAAGCATTCTACGTGAATCATTTCTAAATAATGTCCCTCGCTTAGAAACCTTTTGAGAAAATGTGAGCAGAAAATGTGGTAGAACATCTATCGCTAGTTTTTCTTTGTATTATTATTATTATTATTATTATTATTATTATTATTATTATTATTATATAAAAGCGAGATTATTTAATAAATGATCACATTAAACGTGAATAAGTAGGCTATATGTTGTATTGAATTATAGGTATTATAGTATCACATTTTGTATGAGATATTACGTATTATATGATCTTTATTTTTGTGCAATATTGCACCAAATGAAAACGAATTTGTAAAAAGAGCACTAAATAAATGCATAAACATTGGACGAATAGAAATATATGTCATGCAAGAGGAATCTGATGCATAATATTGGCGGTCAAGTCTAAAGATATTTGAGTGTGCGACCAAACCTTGTCTCAACGAACGTCATCGAGCAAAGTATACATAGCTCAGTGCTGAGACATAGGCGATATATATATATATATATATATATATATATATATATATATATATATATATATATATATATATATATATATATATATATAATTACTTTAATTCAGAGGTGAATAGGATGTATTAGTCACACGTCAAAAAGATGCTGGTATTCACAAACTTGTGTTTCCAGATTTAAAAAAATGTTATTTTGAACTCATCATGTTATAATAATAATAATACTAACGAGTGTATTTATTTAGATATGTATATGTATTTTACCTGTGCATGTTTGGCTTCTTGTTCTAACTGGGCTTTATCCATGCCATTGACTACAGGTGAGGTTGAAGGATGAAAATTACTTCTGTTAAGTGTGCTCCAGTCTTCTACTTTGGCGCTGGGATAGGAAGAACTGTCACTAACTGGAGGTAAAGCACACACACAAAACAAAACAAAACAAAAAAAGGATAATAATCAGTAATCAGTGAAAATGTTGTAGCTGTTCATATCATTTTAACACGGGCTTTAAACTGAGTTACAAAAGTACTCAATTGTTTAAATGGAATTTTAAAAAACGCAGTAGTATGGTATAGTAACCTTGTAGACAGTAAGAGGAGCGGGAGTTTAACAAAATTACATTAACGTTTCACTGGCAGTCATTGTATATTTTTACAGTATTTGTAAGTCATACTTTCCCAGAGGCGCAAACGTATTTGTAGCCCTGTATTTTAAGTTAGAAAAAGCAAGCTATGGTATTATTTAGGAAATTAACAAAGAGTCGTTAATGGAAGCACAGTGTATAGGCCTACTTGTATGTATTATTGCTATGGGCCTAACTACATGAGCATGATTGACAGGCCTTAGGCGATACACAGAAACCTTCCTTTCTGAAAATATTAAACACGTTAGCACTATTTGATCGTTGATTTGCCTCATTAACAGAAACCGAGTTTCCTTAAATGCCATAGAAGGATTTTAACATATATATCAAGTTGCCTACATACATGTATCTGGTGTATAGGCTACATGTGTGTGTGTGTGTGTGTGTGTGTGTGTGTGTGTGTGTGTGTGTGTGTGTGTGTGTGTACAGAACATATAAACAGATATCAAATGAATGGTTCTGTTTGAGCCCTCAAAAAACGTGAAAACACTAGGCCTTGTTAAAAAATCATTAGATCGACAGGTAATTTAAAATGTTATTTACAATATTTGTATGTCCTTTTCAATTATTGCTCTTTTTTAATGTAGTAGATGTTATTTTTCTTAATACCTTCAGACCCTTAACTACTTAGCCAACAAAACCCATTGCTCTACCTACTCAGTCCACATTAACGTTTTATTTCAAAGAGCTTATTTGAGCTGTAAAGTTCTAGAACAAAAACAAACATTTCCATCAAGCTAATTGAAAAGCTAATTTTGCGAGTAGACGAGCTGTTTGGAAAGTTATAAATGTATCACTTTAATTAGTGTAGAATAGAATTTATTTCGGCTTTCAAAACCCACAGCTAACATCTGCAAATCATTTAGAATTACATACATTGTTTATAAAAGTCTCCTTGGAGAAGCTTTTTGTTCAGGACGTTTTTTGTCCGGTAGGAATGACTGAGGATTTCTATAGAATATTATGGCTTGCGTTAAGTTTACTGTTTTTAATTTTTATTAATTTTTATTTTTTTGCCTTGCCCACTTCGAGGCCTTGTATGTTGACATAAAAACGGTGACATAGTGCATACACTATATATTAATAGAACGTTCGCGTGTATAACTTTAGCATACGAACACTGAAATGTCTGTAAGAGAAACCCTTGCTTAAAAATAAATTGATATTTGAATTCAGAATAATACAAGAGAATACATGTTTTTCCTCTAGTTTTTCAAATTGACAGTTAATAGAGGACAGTTCATTGGAACCATGTAGCATTTATATATGATAAAATAGAGCTAGAATTGTTCAGGTTTACTTTTTCAATTAACACAACAGTTTTTGTGTTTTCTGTTTATATTTACATTCTTGTATGCATGGTATCTATTTTAAGCCTGCTGATTTAAAACTGCTGAACATTTTAACACTAGGCCATAACCCTGTTTTATGTGAAAAGAAATTTTGAAACACAACACATACGTCGTTCTAGACTGTTCTACCAATCATGTGAAGTTGATCAAATAAAAGCTTAAAATATTATGCGTGCTATGCATTGTGTGACATTTGACCTCACTAACTGGACAAATTTGGATTGATTACTAAAAGCAAACAACATGGGGACCCTCATTTCCTTCAAAGATCTCATGCAGCTACACTGTGGCAGCGTTTTAAACACCTCATTTTAATTTTCAAAATATCTCCTGTGCTCTGCTCTTTCCCTTCGTTATACCGGTACTAATATTCTACATCCGCTACTTAATTATAACTTGAAGCCCTAAACCATCTGTTTTAATGTAACTGTTTGAACTATAGTTACTTGAGCACAGCTTTCAAATTGCACGCAATGCAAAAAAAATGCTAATTTCTATAAAGTGTTCCTCTCGGGAAATCTTTGTTACAGCAACAAATTTCCAAACAACACAACAGTTGTTAGAATGTGTAGAATCATTGATCCCATAAGTATTTAAAAATAAATTAAAAGAGAGAAATGGTTTAGAGACTGGGTTATTTTTCATGGGCTGTTCTGTTAAGCTAAAATAGCCAGTTTGATTGCTTACAATGTGGACTCGACAACACGTATGAAATGTCTTACTTTGTTGCTCTGTTATTGATCTGATGCCCAGAATATCGGTAACAGAATGTGATGAAGGCCAAATCCTGTGCATAGCCATGTGTCCTGGAATGGCTGGTACCCCGGGGGGAGTTGGCACTTTAGCACCAGCTGCAGCGATGGGACTTGGGTATGAGTAGATATGATTGTACGGGTGACTAGGTTGAGGTGGAGGGTGGTGCACCGCCTTGTTTGATTCGTAATTATTCTGCTGGGACAGATTCCCGATCTTGTTGCGAAGGATCCGACTGATGGAGCTTACTGAGGGGAGGTTGAATTTATCGCACACACCGTCAGCCAAAAGTCGGTCCCGGATCTCCCAAGCGAAGATACCGGGGTCCCTTTGCTTGTATGTCCGGATATGTTTGACCACGGTCGGGGTCGTCACCCTGGGCTTACTGCCTCCGATGGCTCCAGGTAAGATGGAACCAGTTTCGTTGTAGCGGGCCAGAATCTTGCTCACACAACCATGGGAAACCCGCAGTTGTCTACTGATGTCACAAGGTCTGATGCCCAACTGTGCAAGTTCAACAATCCTCAACCGGATGGCATTGGGTAGGGGTCTGCCATTGACAAAAACACCTCCTAGCTGATTCACCTCCCCAAAGGCGGGCTCTGGTATGTAGGGAGGGGAAATAAAAACGTGGATTATTATTGTTATTATTATTATTATTATTAGAAATTCAGCCAAATCTGAGATTGATACTGTAATACAGTTTCCTCATTTTATGAGCTGACCATTTCGGCAAAAATAAAACAAAATAAATTACATTCTGTAGTATTTAAAGAAAATAATATATAACTTATAAATACAAATCATAACATTTTACACTATAGCTACCTACCTTCCCCCAACTGTACAAAACATGTCCCATATTATTGTATTCATATCGGAGCTTTGAAAAACATATGGAACTGATACTAGGACCAAACAGGGATGTTAAAAAACACATAGGCTGCAGCGTCTTGTCTTGTGTTCATTTCTGTAGTGGGAGCACTCGAAGTTCAATAATCAATCAAGTACATGTGTTTGTTCTTCTATCAGCATAATTAAAAAGCGCAACCAATGTATTTCTCAGCACACTGGGTTGGTGACCCTTAACGCTTGCTTCACTTGTATGAACATGAAGTGTGTAAACACCCCCGGCTCAAGGAAAACTCTTAGTATCGGCCGCCTGTTTTGTTCATCCCAATGACAGTTTACAAAACTTCTAATTAACTTACCCATTGCGTTTAGTACACCAATAATGACAAAGTGGTGCAGTTTCCAGAACTCCTTCTCTCCAGGGTGCAAATGAAAGTGTAGGGAGAAAGTACGTTATCCGCTGTACGAGTAATAAAGATCGTAGCATGAGGGGTAAAATCAGGATCTGTTTCCTGATGAGAGAGACGTCTGACTTACATTACAATCTAATACCAGAATGGGCCGGACTTCTGTAACTTTGCCTGTCACTCACCGCTGAGTAGCCTGTAAACAGAAGGGACTTACAATAGACCTGCTCCTATTGGCCAGTGAAGTTGACATGACAGCGCAATGGTGATTTCTTGTTCTTTATTCGAACAGGCATGCCCAACATAGACTGCCAACCTCTATGCAAAGCTATAGGCTACTTTACAACGTTCAGTAGGAATGGTAAGTCTATTCAAATAATGTAACGCTTTGTATTTATACTATAAACAGTCAATACATATATGTTACTCAAATATATGTCTGTACAGGCACTGTATCTATCCACAATTTCCCAAACATCAATTAGGTTATCTTAAGCAACAAATTACCTTTGAAAATACAGATCTAAAACATATAACACTTTAGTTTACTGCACTTTTTAATTCATTTGGTTAATTGTACCAATTATAATAAGAATAATTAAAATTGTTGTGCATTTATGTGTGCAATATATAGGCGATATTATTGTCAAACTTACTTTGATGATTTTATTTGTCATGATAAACTTTCATTTTGACTTTACTGTGTATTGTAATCATGATTATTTAAAGTCATATTTTGTTTTTTAAATGTAATTATTAGATTTTAAATTGTTGAAATTCAGTAAACACTACTCTTCTTATTGCAAGACAACGGGTTATCGCTTCATGTTACATCTTAGTAAGTTGTTTGAAATCAACGCAATAATGATCGACTTATGTTTTTATGTATGTTGTTTTATTTTCATCGGCAAGATGATCTTCGTGAGTAATTTAGCGAGGTTAGCATACATATTCCCTGCATCACTCTTAGTTTAATGGCCGAATGTTAGACCAAGTTTGTTTCATGCCGAGGTTTCATAATGCAACACTTGACGAAGTAACATTGAGTTATGCCAAGGATACTGAAAAGTAAAATTAAGGATGGCAAGAATTGGGTTTCTTTTTAATTAATTAGATTTAAGTAGTACAAATAATGCAACCGGTACACAATACAGTTTTCTTTGTTATAAAATATTAACTATAAAAACGTTGCTTTGTTTTTACAAATGTAACCATATGATTTAAAAACGTGATAAATGCAATTAAAACTGACTAGGCATTTCTTGGAAACGAAATTGGTAAACCCTAGTAATATATATATATATATATATATATATATATATATATATATATATATATATATATATATATATATATATATATATATATATATACTTTAGTTAGTCTAATTTTTAAACCTGATGCAACATGTATACACATTTTTTTTTAAATGGTAAATTGGTTGGCTTGTATTTACTTCGTATGTAGATTTTTGTGTATTGTCTTCTGTTTTTTGTTGATAAAACCCCAACACTTAGAATCCCACTTAAGTGCGGCGAATATAATCTCCATGAATACAGCCAGTATAATTGGTATGAAAAATATTCTTTGTTGCCTTTCCTCTTACTCTACGCTTTGGGTTGAATCGTGCAAATAGTCCAGTATATCGCTGCCACACTTCATAATACATTAAATAACTTCAACCCTTATCCAATAAAGAAATATGCATCCCTTACAAATGAAACCATGTAGCTAGAACACACAGCCCTGGGATACAGCCCGTGCGTCGACTTAAAAGAAAAGTCCTTTCAATGATTATAAAATTGCTTGAAATGCATGGTTTCTGTTTTTGCGCGTTTGACTGCATAATAATTGCAGTGTCTGGGTTCAACCTATTTATTTCTATGTCACTCAAATATTGTCTTGTTTCCTGTTTATACTGGTATTCCACCACCCTCCAGGTTCATACATCTGTCGTTTAACTATTATTTATTCTTGTTGTTTCGTATTATTTCTTACCGCTCTCTTACATATTTGTTTCCAAGTATGTAGTTCTTACTCGCTCATTGCGTTGCAGTTCAAAATAATCTGTTGACTTAAGCACGTCCTTTGTGTTCTCATATTACCCTTATGAAGTAGTTTAAATACAATGTCAATTTATGTAGCTTACAATTTTACTGTCTTTCACGAACTCTCCCCACACGTTGCTTCCGCACAAACCTGTTTCTTGTCTAAATGCATTGCAATATGGCCTTCCTTTCAGCTGTGTTTTCTTATGGATGACTTTCTAACCTTCGCTGCCTATTTTTTCTTTATTTCTTCCTATCTGTTTCTCTCCTTTCTCTCGCTTGCTTTCTCACTGTGTGTTCCTGACGTGCCCCTGTCGGAACAGCTCGCTTTCCTTACTTCGGTCTCCAGTGGTTTAAGGATAATGTTTATCAGAAATGAACGTGCTCTACTTGTTTCCATTGAGGTGCTTAGTGTGGGCTGAAATAACAAAGGTCACATCCACAGTCAGTCTGTGGCGGGGTAGGGGTCTCGGCTGGGCAACTCAAAACAATCACGTTTTGATATCAAGGAAACTTGTTTGACGATATTTAATTCACGTTTTCCTGTATTGGTGGTCGCGGCGCTGGGTCATTCATTTGCCATTATTCCTTGGTAATATGCAAATCATTGGCTCGCGCGCGCTTCATGTACCCACTCACTGTTCAGTAGTAATTTCATTAGGTACTTAGAGGCGTCCATTGGCAAATAATTATATCAACAAATACACCTCACAATACGGATTGTTGTCCGGTAAAAGGTAACTCTCCAAAACTGTGATTCAACCACTATCTGGTCACTCTGCGATCAGAAAACAATGACTCAGTTTAATGTAAACCAGCTTTATATCATTAAGCAGCAACTTAAAGTAGCCTAACTATAGTCCAGTAAACTGTTCTGTAATATCAGATTTGGTTTTTCCTTAAATGTTTTGTGTAAATAATTTTGTGGTTGTATAGTGCTGATATATCGATATGATATTTTCTAGGCGAACTGTAAAAAAAGAAAAAAACTTTACAAACTGTTAACACGTTTATTACGTATAATAACAGTACAAATTCTAATTTTAGTTGCAGTTCATTTTGTTTTGCTACACTTAGCTGTATCACATAACATCCACAACCAGATTAATTCTGTATTATATGCTAATACCAACTAGACTAACTCATAGTATAAGAGCCATAGATTTGGCTGTTATTTTGCCATTAATAAATGCCGTTATACACCGGTTTCAGTTCTGTACAAACACTATATTTTACGTTGTACAAAACATAAATAGGAACTCTATAAATGTATGGTATAATGGCAATATCATGGAGTCTTAGGCTACGTATTTAATGCATTTCATAATAATAATACAAACTGATTAATTTTGCATCATGGTATAGTGTTTTCCATTTTTAGCCACGTAGGCTACATTTAGAGCCCAATGTTTAACCTCAATAAAGTGTTTGAGTTTTCTTTTGTTATGGTTGCTAACAATAGCAAATATAGGATAGTACATCAATACTTTTAGATATCATCTATCATTGTTCGAGTAGTAATTTAAACGTTTTTTTTCACCTATACAAATGCATCAGTCATTGAGCGTTATCAAATGATATACTATTACATTTTAATTTGATGGCAGGAAAATAGCAGTAAAGGATTCGTAATAGTGTTACTTACAGATGTCTAAATCAGCTTTGAAACAGCGGCCATGAATGAACTATACATTCCAGTAAGAACTGCTTTTTGGGTTTACAGCCATTTTTCTTATTTGTTTAAGTGTTCAGTTCGGCATTTCCGTATTTATTTTTTTATTTTTTTAACTATATCATGTATTAAACAGACCTTTTTTCTGTGTATTACTGGCACAAACGACGAACATTGGGGAGTTGGTGGTTATTTGGTGACTATAAAGACACATGCGGTAGCTCTGTGTATTTATGCAGAACCCCATTAACAGTATGGTGCGTTTTATTCCACCAGATAGTTGATATTGTGTGAGTCCTTCGAACTGTTTTCTCTCTTTTTCGTACTTTGATGACGTCGTATTGCCTTTATTTAATCATTTATAATAAAATAAATAAATAAATAAATAAAAACATGAGACGTCCGTATTTATTTATTATAAGCACTAGGGACTGTGCAAGCGGGGTATGTATAAATATCACACCTGGAAATATATTTATTTCTTGGAAATAGATACACCATATGCTGCTGTTTGATACATGTACATTAGAGCTACACTTTTCTTAATTTCATTCTTGTCATTTTAAAACAAAGTCTAAACCGCAAAGCATTGCTAGTGTTAAAGCTAACTAAATATTGAGTTGGAGTCTTTGCAGGATTTCTGGATAAATCCCTTCCGTTGAAAACTACCGTCCCGGTCTTTCAGCAACACAAGGACTTCTGAAAGAGATGTGTGAATTCCGAGCAACGTAAGAACCAAAACATTTACTTTGGGTGTAATCGTGTTCACACACACTCCAAAGTCTACAAGCGACTTTATCAAAGTTAGGAGATCATGTTAACAGTTCAGACTTCAGATGACTAACACGCTTTAGACTTTGGGGGTTATTTGGTTTTAGTCTATGTATTGCCAGCCTATGCTCATTTGTGAATGTACAGCAATATGTCCATGCCTATGTAGAATGCACGCCTGCGGATAATTGTAGTAGGCTACACTATATCACTACATTATCTCTCAGTGTGTGGTATGTCTTATATGCAAGCGTTATGGAAGTGTCTGGATTTTGTTAAATGGCATGTATTGCTTTCTGTCCAATACATTTAGACCGACGCACTACACATAGAGAGTAACGTTTTTAGGCACTAGAAAACGTTACCGTGATAACGTTTCCACAGTAAGACCAGGTTGCACATAGGTATATTTTGTTTAACATAGAAATGTTTCGCGATAAAGCATTACTGTTTTTGTTTGTAAATCGATAATGCCAAGTTGTACCCAATACACATTAATAATTGTGAGAATCTCAAATGTTCATAATATTGTATATTGATGATTTCCATTCTAGAAAGCTGCTCTGTAACCAAGTAATAGATTACATTCATCTTTGATGCAAAATTATCCACATCGAATACTATTTCAGACCACAATCCCACCAACACGCTACCTCAAACTATTGACAAAGGTATCTGGGAAAAGGCATTGCAACCTCAAGGCTATACACCATTAAAAAAGCTTTATTTAGCAACAGTTACATTGAGCCACTTCTAAAACAAATTGTAACGCAGTTTACATGCTGCATATAACACACTGCGTGTATACAGGCCTACACAGGTCGGTCATTTTCGAAAATGAATGTAGCATCCTTGCCATGGAAAAAAAAACACATACTCATTTCATTACTGTAAGAGTCATATCTTATTAATTCCATTTCTAACTTAAATTAGTCAATAACATGTAATGTACCTGTTTAAATATTTATTTCGTTTAAATTAATCTCTCTCTCTCTCTCTCTCTCTCTCTCTCTCTCTCTCTCTCTCTCTCTCTCTCTCTCTCTCAGGAAACACTAAAATATATCACCTGCCGATGTCTTACACACACAATCAAAATGTTTTCGAAATGAAGACGAACAATGATCCTAGCAATTGATGTTATTACAACTACGACTATTGTTTATGAGAAAATAATTTCCTCCCACACACCCCACTATTTCTTTATTATGTTTTAAAACTATATTATTATTATTATTATTATTATTATTATTATTATTATTATTATTATTATTATTATTATTATTATTATTATTATTTATTTCTTAGCTATACCATAGTCTGATGTGTTAACATAGGACAGTAACACAAATACATTTACATGTTGTATAATTAGACAGTGAATAGGTTTATAGTGTTATTACCACTTGACATATTGATTTACATGTATGTTTTTGTGTTAAAGCTGTAAGATTGAAACTTTGCAACCGTAAAACGATTCGACTAAAATTGATCTTTGCAGAAACTGCGACCCCTTCAGGCTAAATTGATACTGCAGTGCATTTCATTATATTTCAAATATGTTTAGTACACAAAGAATAGTGCATAACACGCGATTTCCTTTTAAAAGGCAACACAACAGTTGATGCTCTTAATCGTAGATATTTTCCTTCTGAAGTAAATAAGGATAGTGGCACCATAATTAAAATGTAACCACAGCAAACAATACACCACGTTAGTCTAAGCTAAGTGTCATTTGGGGAATTCGTGCTGGTGGTGTTAATATTCTACAACGTGTTTAGCCTTGCATCGGTCTACACTAGTTGATCTGATGTGTATTTTCGACTGCATAATCATTTGTATTGTTACAACATTAATTTCGTCATATGGTAGGAACAACAAGAATAATTAATCATACAACTCCGACAAAAACACAAAAAAGTCTCATTCAAAATCCCTGACTTGTCTAAAAAATGTAAACATCTAAAAAGGTAAGTATGTGCCCAGAAATAAAGCTAATTTATAAACTTTAAATTGTTTTAATATCTAACCTTGAAGAAAACAGCAGTGGGATAGAGCAGTAATGTACCCGACATATTTCCATAAGATATTTATGAGGTTATATCGATGATTGTTATATGCGCACACTTTTTTTTTTTTAATTCGCCAATGAATGTATATCTGCAGTTTATATCACAAATGCCCACACAGACTAATGATCATATCTCACCTGACAACTTCATCCAAGCAGACCTGTATGACGTCGGCCTTTATAATAGGTAGTATTTTGTGAACCCTTAGATGATAGCAAGGTGGTAAGTGGAGAGTTCAATTTCGGCTTCTCTCTGAGTTAAGATTAGTACTTAGGGTATATATTATTATTATTATTATTATTTATTTCTTAGCAGACTTACAATGGTTACAAGATATCACATTATTTTTACATACAATTACCCATTTATACAGTTGGGTTTTTACTGGAGCAATCTAGGTAAAGTACCTTGCTCATGGGTACAGCAGCTGTGTCCCCACCGGGGATTGAACCCACGACCCTCCGGTCAAAAGTCCAGAGCCTTAACCACTACTCCACACTGCTGCCCTATTCCTATATAACTGCTCTGGAGACAATAACGTTATCTGCTAAATATACAGTAGCACACCACACCTTTGAAGACCTTTTTACTATAGGACCCTACTGTACATGCCCCAAATGTATTTTATTTAATTTTCATTAAACTCTTAATTTTAGCAATTCAAATACAATGACGCTTCTTATACATTTTACATCTGAGTTAGCAGGTCACCCCAGACAAATGGGAGCGCTTATACACATAGAAAGGGTAGATACACCACGTGATTTGTCAGAAATGTAGAAAGAACATAAATAACTTTAACCCAAAACTTCTTTATATATTTCTTTAAAAATGCTATCAATTTGTTTAAACGCAAAACCGATTTTCTGTATTAAGTGGCACATTACGGTATGTCAAAGCTAACAATGCATGGGCTTTTAGTCCTGAAAGTATGTAGGCTATGTGAAGAAAGAATCCTGAAACAGTTGCTTCCCTTATGGTCCCTTATGATTCTCAGTGACAACTATTAGGATAATATATTGCCTCTAAGGTACATCCTGTGTGGTATACAAAACAGAATATCTTCATTTCTGCATCTTCCCCAGAGCTTATTCCCTTTGGATGTATATTCCTGGAATAGCGCGAGCAACAATCCATCAAACTACAAACTTAAATAATGGATTCGTTACCATGGGGAGCGTCCAGGCTTCTGCCAGTGAGAGTAAAACATTGAGGAAGACGAAGACCTTGGGGTCAAGTACAATATTAACGATAAATCTAGGACCGCATTTGTTTTTTCTTCTATCTTGGAGCCAGTGGCGCTGGAATCATTTTATAGTAGGGGTGCTGAAAGCCATTGAACAAAACTGTAACCCCATGCATATGATGGAAGCCATGCATTCGGCTGCTATTATGTTAAACGTGTTTATAAAACGAAGCCAGCATCAACACCTGTTTATCTATTTAAGTAAAAAAAATAAATGTTTTAAACACAGTCCTTGCTATAATGTTAACAACATGCTTACCATAAAACGTTTAACAAATCGTAAAGTAGCGTATAATGCTATAATCCACTTAAGTACTGCAATTTAGAAATGTTTACTTCTAAAAACAGTTTGAACAGTTGTATTTTAGTCGTTGTACACAAGTACAGTCAGAAGGCTCCAAAGGTTGACTTGCGTTGCTGATGAATTGATTTCATGAGGCAATAGACATCTAAGGTGTTCAATAAAAACGCACTCCCCGGTTAATCGGTTAACTACAGTAATAACCAGTGCTAGTCTTTACACAATATGTTGCTGTCTGTGACAATATTCGGACATATTTTGCAGAACACAGCGAACAATGTTAATACATAAAGGAAGGGGTTTGTTTGTCTAATTTCTGTCATTGAAAAAAAAAATTCTCACCAGGTAAAAGACAGCATAGGCTGCTTTATTGTCTAGTATTATACATTGTTTCTTTTTTAGGAATGTCATACGTGTAGTAAACATCATCATTATTATTATTATTATTATTATTATTATTATTATTATTATTATTATTATTATTATTATTATTATTAATAATAATAATAATAATAATAATAATAATAATAATAATAATAATAATAATAATAATAATAATAATAATGGTACAGTATACTGAATTAGTTTACAAGATTGAATAGAAAAAATACTTTTTAACTATAGGCTACTTTATATTCCTTAGCCTTCCAACGTTCTTATTTTTTGTAAAGTATAGACATGTAGACATGTATGTATTTGTATGTCTATGTATGTATGTATGTATGTATGTATATGCATGTATATGTCATCATTGTTACAGCGATTGATGTACTAGACCATCAAATTCAGTTTAAGTTCAAATATCTGTTTGTTCCTGACTGAACTGCAATGATAATTGAATCAATAGGATTCCTAATTGAAATGTTAACCCCTTTATTGATTTTGTTGTAGGGTAGCTATTAAGTCTTCGTGGAAGTTTTAAATTATTTTTATTTTTTCATCTTTCCTTTTGAATACCTTTTTATGGGTGTCTCTATAATAAAGTATACGTTAGGGGAAAAATGAATTTGTTACATTATGTATTTTTTTTAACTATTACACCTTGAACATTATAACGCATCTACATGGTTACAAAGTGAATTAATAGTCATGTGTTTTCATTGCCAATAGAGAGAGTCCTAAACAATAGATTCAAAAGTCGAATGAACGGCAATACAATTTAATTGAATATGTTAATGTTTTTTTTTTTTTTTTTTTTTTAAATACCGTTATGTAGGGGTTGTTAATTCATTCAACCATTTCTACTGTTATCGATATTATCTTAAAATATTACGTTTCTTAAAATTTGAAGAATGAGTGGCATTATGACCCCAAACACTTGTTACGCGTTTTGGCCACGCGCATGTATTTTTTTGGATTCTGAATTGTCACAACAATGTTACAGATGAATTATCAGCTCACCGACTGACCAGTCAAGAAGCGCTTATATTCCAAATCAAATCAAATGTTTTAAAATTAGCGCTTTGTATGAAAAAAAGGACAAGGGCCTCTGAATCTTAACATGATTACCTTAGTAACAATAAGTTAATATATATTATATAATTAAATAATTATTATATTTCATAGATTATCAAAAATAAATCTTTTTAACAAATTCCAGAATATTATTTTGACTAAAACTGTTGTGTCCATGATTAAAGACGTGAGGGATAACGGTAAACTCTACATTATAAATGTAGGAAAAATATGTGTTACAAACGTCCAATTCCTCATTTTCATTAGAACACATTGTTGGCTTATTCAAAACAACGCTGATATCGAAAAGGTATTTAAAAAAATACTCAAGCTCAGGATGTTTTTATTTATTTGGCATGCTAGGCCTACTAGTACACTTGTGAAATATAGGTGAGGTGGGTAATGAAGTGGTCATAGACGCCCAAAGTGTCGCTTTGTCTAATCCGCGGTGTCTGTTGCTATCAAGGGCGCACTAAAACCATAAAGAAAGAAACCTAAAGAACCAATATATAACAATGAAAGGTCAAAGGCGATTGAAGAGTCAGTAACACCCTCTCCCATTTCTAATTGCCTTTATTTTCGGTGCAAAGACACGTGAGGGTATTGTATTTATAATAACAGTGGTGTTACATATATATATATATATATATATATATATATATATATATATATATATATATATATATATATATAATGTTTAATGTAAAAAGATGGTCAATAGGCCTATACTGTAAACCTTAATGAAAGTCCTATGCAACATACTTTATAGTTTACACTGTAATATTTATTTTGGTAACCCTAGTTGATTTGTGTGCATCTAAGGTATATTTTTTGAATAATTAAATTAATTACTATTAATTTGATTATTAAACATTTGGTTTTATGGTGGAATAACATCCTCTTGATTTTTTTATTTTTATTTTATAATTTTAGCATAGAAGCTATTTGTTATTTGAAAAACATATTTATGTGTAGGCCTACTTTTTTTAATAATCGTTTTTTACCATTCAACCAACAGTATTTTTTTTACACAAACAAACAACATTTTAGTATTTATTTTATTTTGAGCAGTAAGTGTTCAAATAAAACCTAAATAAGGACTGGTGAACTAATGACATGCCTCCTAGTTTATTACAACTTTTACAACTTTTGAGTCGCCATAACTTTCAAACGATCATCAATAACATTTTATTACAAAAAGGACGCCATGCGTCTGAAGACTTTTTGCACATATTCAAGAGTTAGTACCTTTGTATGTTAACCCATCACGCCAACGGGACCTTTTCCATCACTCAAAATAACTTAACTTTACCTATATATCTATTCAGAGGGTTACAAAAGTTTAATTCAAGGATAAACAAAGCCCAATCCATGAAATTCAGAGAAGGCTAGTTGCAGTAATCTTTTAAAAATAAATTTTGAAACGGTACCTTTAAATGTGTTATGTAAAACCATTATGTCTCGTGTATGGTCTATCTATCTATCTATCTAGCTATCTATCTATCTATCTATCTATCTATCTATCTATCTATCTATCTATCTATCTATTATCTGTCTATCTATCTATATCCATCTGCATATACTGTTTTACGATTTCTTGCAAACGCATATTTAACGTGGGTATTAGGATTACAAAATTACAAAGAGGAGCTATTATTATTATTATTATTATTATTATTATTATTATTATTATTATTATTATTATTATTATTATACACACACAAGATGAATCTGAACAATTACCTTTATATAATGTCCCGTGTTCAGAATAGGCTTTTCTTCTTTGCTATTCTTTTGAATCAGGGTTTAGCAAAGCTGTCCTGGGTCTTGGATGCCTTAACAAACAAATGATATTTTGACAGCTTTGACTCAGTTTGTTCTGCAGAATGCTCTACAGAATCCAAAGGTTAACGAAAACCGAGAACTGGAAAACTTACAACCGTCTGCATTTTGTTTTAATTGCCATGTAGCTACATTTAAACAGTTGGCCCATGTTTCGTTTAAAATGTGTTTTTGTGTATTTATTTATTTTTAGAAATGGTCTGTTTTTGATCAAGGTATGTATCTGGGTTATGAAAAGAAAAATGATTGAAAAATACTTACCAAAAAAATGTTAATGCTGAAATGCTAGAGAGTAAATGACAATGTCATATTTGGCAGAATAGATATTATTTGCAACACATGTAATTTACAACATAAGGACCCATATCGGTTTTTCCTACAGCTTTGTGTTAATAGTCAACAATGAAAATATGTACTTGTGTGTACCCTTGGGGTATATCCTTAGATTAACATTATGTGTTATTTATTACAATTTTGAAACATTGGCGCTTTTATTTATGTATTTATTTGCATCATTAGGCCTATTTGTTTTAAAAAGTGCAAAAAATAGTTACATTCCTAATTATAATCCGTATTTTAATATATAGGAACGTAACCACCATGATTCGGAAGAATTTAATTTTGCAACGCATTATTAATAGATTTTTCAACGCATTAGTAATAGATTTTTCAACGCATTAGTAATAGATTTTGCAACGCATTAGTGATAGATTTTGCAACGCATTAGTAATAGATTTTTCAACGCATTAGTAATAGAGTTTTCAACGCATTAGTAATAGATTTTTCAACGCATTAGTAATAGAGTTTTCAACGCATTAGTAATAGATTTTTCAACGCATTAGTAATAGATTTTGCAACGCATTAGTAATAGATTTTGCAACGCATTAGTAATATTAATGTATCATGCTTTGCAAGCTGAAATTACATATTCATATCCTAACATGCAGTAACATCTTCACATATTACGAATCCCGTCACAGACATATTTTAATTTGACTTCCAACTACACTTTGTCTTTCCATTTACAAGCTGCAAGTAAAAAACATCATTGTGTCGATCTCCTGGGGGTCGTTTCTATATGCACTTAGGCTAACGTATCTGGCAAGTCTGATGTCGGGAGAAAAATATACGACAGAAGTACAGTTTCTGTAAAACATCGCACACACTACCTGATCGTATTTCTTCTCTTATTCTATTGACACCAACTTCCTTGGTGTATAGATACGACAGGTAGATCTCACCGTCATTTCCTGTTTCGAACCTTCGGAAACATGGCTGTTTTCATGCGTGCAGTGTATTTAATGCATAGACCGAAATATTTACAACGACAGGGAGCACCGGCTTATAGGGATTTTAGTAGAAGATGTGTGCAAAACATTTTTGACGTGGTTTCAGATGAAGAAATGATTGCCAAGTACCGTTTGAAGAGGGAGGATGTCCAAAATAGTTTTCCATTTCTTGATCTGTTTGTGCGCCGACAAACAAAGAGACATTGCGGTCTATCTACAGAAGTACAAGTGTTAGTCAGGTTAAGATTTCTGGCCAGCGGATCCTTCCAAAATGTATTGGGTGGCACACTGGCGATTAGCAAGGCATCAGTGTGCCGATGTCATGAAAATGTTACAGCTGCTCATAAAGACCACTCTCCACACTACATTAATGTACATTAAGCGGCTTACTGCGCCGGAGCTGCACACAATTAAGGAAGGTGTCCATGCAATCTGTAATTTTCCAAATGTTATAGGAGTAGTAGCCGGTACATATTCAAATACGGGCGCCGAGTAATGATGAGTACCACTATGTGTGTCGTAAAGGCTAGAGGAGACCGGGGACATTTGTATCATGTTTTACCTTTCTCTCCATTACGCACAAATGATTTGAGCTAGTTTGACCAGACTTTGATGCAAACAACTTACATCTGTCCTCTACCAATCACCATATCTTATAGACATATGGCAAGAGGGCTTGAAATGTAAGGTGTCTGATGTTACAGTTGACCCCATGGCCAGCGTCAGTTGTAACGGGGGTGGGGTCAGATGTAGCTTTCTGTGAAGAATAATTAAATAATAACAACACGTTTCACTTAACTCAAGAATTGAATGCTTTATTGAATAAGAACAGTTTTCACATGAAGCAAATATGTTTGTTTTTATTTAACAAAAGAACTGAGTATCTTTATGGAAAAATAAAAATGTTCACATAAGGCAATTATTTTGTTCTACTTTAAAAACGTTTTAACATCCCTAAAATTATAGGCTTTAACAAGCAAGAATATGTCAATCTGAGTCACAATTGTGATATAAGAACATTTTGTTTCTTTCAGTGCAAGATTCATGTGCCTAAATATAGTTCAGCTAATGGTGTATGCGGTCGATTGTAACACGTGTTACAACTGGCCCCAACCCAGGGAGCCATTACTAAACCTCATGTTCCAGCAAGAAAGAACAAAACTAAGAGCAATCAATTGTGTCAATTATAAGTACAGAGATCAGGGATGAGAATGATAAAAGCCTGGATCCATAAACTGAATAACACCGATTATATATATTATATATTATATATCTCACGAAAAGAAAATTGGGGAAAAAATGTACTCTACTAGGTCAGACAGAGACCTGAACTGGGCATGTGTCCAGTGAGTGAATGATGGCGCTCTCGCTTGCTTGTGATTGGAGAAATTCAAGGTGTTATAACCGTCCCCGGTCTCCCCTACCAATCATTGAATGTCCAGATAATATGCGACCACAAACTCATTATTAGAAATGTGGTGGCTAAGTGGCAGGGCGCCACACATGATGCATTTATCTGGTCAAATAGCGGTGTCATTGGAAAGGAGGGTGGCTTCCAAGGTGGCTGGTTGTTGGGAGACAGTGGATATCCCCTTCTTCCTTTTCTTCTAACACCAGTAACCACAACTACATCAAGAGCAGGGGAGAAACACAGCTTTGACCATTGCAAAACTAGACAGGTCATTGAAAGGTGCATAGGTTGCCTCAAAGGAGGAGGCTGTGTGGTCCAGTGGTTAAAGAAACAGGCTTATAACCAGGAGGTACCCAGTTCAAATCCCACCTCGGCTACTGACTCATTGTGTGACCCTGAGCAAGTCACTTAACCTCCTTGTGCTCCGTCTTTCGGGTGAGACGTAGTTGTAAGTGACTCTGCAGCTGATGCATTGTTCACACACCCTAGTCTCTGTAAGTTGCCTTGGATAAAGGTGTCTGCTAAATAAACAAATAATAATAATAATAAAAACAATTCTATTTATTTCGACACTGCAGTTTCATACATTCAATGCAGATTGGCGTCTTGTATGAGGGAAAACATTATATATATATATATATATATATATATATATATATATATATATATATATATATATATATATATATATCATGTTGTGTGTGTATAGACACACACACTATACAGGAAAACCATACAGACTTCGACTTGTCTATCACAAGATTTCAAACAGAAACACCACAATTAATGCATATTAATCATTTTACCTGGATCGACGACCTTCTCCACTGGGCTGCTTTCTGCTGGGGCTTGTGCTATTAGTGTCACATCCCCCCGAAACACGCCCAGTGACAGAGGTCCGCAGTAATTGAATCACCCTCTTTGGGTAGCATGATGACGGGCCTCCACAGGTTTTCTCACTGTCACGCTTCCATTGCTGGTGTTTTTTGCGGGTCAAATTGCTATAGTCAGTCCATTGTTGTTGTTGTTGTTGTTGTTGTTGTTGTTGTTGCCTGCAACCATGTTATAGACCTTTCTTCACCAACAGAACTCAATGTCTGTCCATGCTTGCTTTTTGGAGATACGTGTTACACGATTGTTCAGTTTAGAAAATAAGTACCTGCAAACTAGCCCTGCTGAAATACTTTCTTTTACTTCCTGTCTGAGATGCCATCCTCATCGTCTCCTAACACACGCAGCAACTTTCCTTGTTCATTATGTTTTTATATTGTGACTTACAATGTGTCGTATGTGCTTTGATAGATGTAATAATTAGTATTACATTATTAAATAATTAGTCAAGGCAACGCGATGCTGTGTTTATGGTGCAGTCCCAAACTTTAATTTACATGGGAATACAATAAATAAACATACGGTAGATGGAAAATGTGGTAGTAGGATATTTCAAACTTTAGTTTCTGTCTGTTACACGAGTAATGATTACACAAACTTACTTTTCTAGACCATTAAAAAATACATGGTATCCTTGTGTTGCGTGATTCATGAAATTTCAGATAATACGGCATTGCTTGCCGACCTTTTCGTTTAGAAACACAACACCCACCGATTCAAGTGGATTACAGAAACTGGTGATAACCTATCGAATTGGTAGATGATAAATGGTCGAAAGATCAGTCGTATTTTAATTTGCAATCTCTCAATATAGAAACGACCCGCTGGATTTGCTAAATGCATACACATAGGCCTACAAGAAGATTTTACAGGTCAGGCGGTAACTTAACTAACTCGAACTCAAACTTTAGTTCTGGATTCAGCTGCTTGTTAGCTGCTATAAACCAACTGACAGGGAGAAGTCTCTGTTTCGTGATTTATACTCAGGTCAGTTAGATGTCTTAATTTGACATGAAGAGCAAAATCTGTACCGCTGCCCGTGGTCACAATTAATTAAACAATATTGTATTTTCAATGGAAAATGACGGTTACAAAAATGATTAAATTAAATAACAAAATGGAATATAAAAAGGAAAGCAACTGATTCGCACACTCGCCTATACTGACTATCCTGGATTGATTCCCAGTGTTTATGTTAGCTGTGTCCGCTGCAGAACGTTCAACTGATGAAAGAAGTCATAATTCATCTGTAACTTTAAAAAAAAAAAAAAAAAAAAATAGTTATCTTCAGAACTAGAACATTCAATTACAAATCATAAGTTATTCAAAAGTATAACTTATGAAATTCTGCGGATCATGTGAATTTATGGCAATAATTTTAAAGTAAAAAAAATGTTTAAGAATTATAAAACTTATGCAACATATTGAACTGATCGAGAATATACTTCAGACGCACAAAATAACATATGTGTTACAAAAATAAGCATTACAGTGTAAAGTATATAAATAGTAAAATGTGTTTTAAAAATCTGTTGTATGTTTTATTCCTTTGGTTCACTGTACCGCCATGCATTAGCTTACAATGAAAACTTTTAAAGTGTTTCTATTATTAATATGTTAAAATAAAATATGTTTTCATAATAAATAACTTTATTCGTTATAAAATAAGAGTTCTTAATAGCATACTTTCTCAGTTGTTTTGGCTCTCTCAACACAATTTTTCTCAAGGGACAATTATCCAGAATTATCTTATTGCATGATGTCGCTTCAATAACAAGACTCTAAATGGTCTCACGTTTTGCTGGCTTCGGTATAAAGTTAGTGGAGTTCAGGATTATTAAATATTATGAAAATGTTGCACCATGCATTGTAATATG
Source organism: Acipenser ruthenus (assembly GCF_902713425.1). Taxonomy (NCBI): domain Eukaryota; kingdom Metazoa; phylum Chordata; class Actinopteri; order Acipenseriformes; family Acipenseridae; genus Acipenser; species Acipenser ruthenus. The sequence continues at coordinate 21,166,002 of NC_081206.1, forward strand.
TAATAAATCTCATTGACGACATTTTCTTATTTTTTATAGCTGATTGAACTCTTCTTTGTCCTACAGTTTATAGGTCGAACTTTCCAGATAGCCATACATTTCGAAACAGTGAAGCACCAGAAAGAAAAATATATAAAAACATACTTTTAAACACAAAAAGTCCTGCAGCAGATATGGATGAAACAGATGTGCACGACACGTTCCTATTTTGAATGGGGGGGGGGGGGGGGCAGTTTAGCAGCTTGTAGTCGTTTAATGTATTCCAAAAGATCAGTTACAAACATCATTATGTATCCTATGTGTTCATGTTACATATAGATGTGGTGTGATAGGAGAAGGACAAAAGAAACAATGTTTATGATGTTTTTAACAATCAATCATGTTGACAGTTGTTAGTGCAGTCACCTGGAATTCATTAAAATGAGATATTTTGTCCCTTGTATATTCTAGCAGATTTCTTTTCGAGAATTAAGAGAAATAATAAAAGGAAGGCGTGTAGTGTGTTTCCCACCTCACAGAATCACTTGTTTAATCAGCAACATGCCGGTTCTACAGACACTTTTTTTTAATGTGTTTATTAATACATGTTTAGTTCGGATTTTCTTTTGTACTGCAACATATGTGTATTTGTTGAAAGAAGTGTAGATGAGAAACAGCACCACATGCGCTACAAAGACACGACACTAATTAGACTTATTCCAAATAATGAGCATACCGTATATTGTTAAAATGGGAGAAATAAACGTTTACCTTACATTTACGCACAATGATTAATAAAATGTAATATAGGTTGCTTTGTAATCTAATAAATACAGTATGGGGGGGGGGGGGGGGGGAATTAAAACTATATTCTATGTTGCAATGGAAACATAACGCTATTTTGCAAGAAATATATTCTTGTAATCTTCATGTACATACGTAGGTACGTGCACAACATATATTCCTGTAACAGCGTATACTGTACATATCTGTATGCTACGTCATGACGCTCGCTGGTCGGCAGCTTCATTTAAAAAACAAATCTATTTATCACTCTCGCTACAAGAATCACAGCACAACGGGAAAGAAATAAGTTCAAAATAAAGACAGGGACATTCAACGAAACAATGACGAGAGCTCGGAAACAATGTGGTTAATACCAATAACAGAATAATTTAAAATTAAAATAATATATTCTGACACACATTATTCTGTTTTAAATTAGTAATATTAAACAACACTGGCTATATTTGGTATTGGCTAGTTTCTATACAGTTAATGGAAAAGCACGCCCGTGCGAAGACCCATGAACGTTCTCTCTTTCTCTCCTATTCCCGCCATATGACATACTGTGGGCTGAACTGTCATATATAATTTCAGCACAAAAATGTTGATCATCTTTTAAAAGACCTGGAAGTGCGGGGCACCAGCTATCTCTGAAACAAACAAAAATGGTAACAAATATTTCTGTAATAAATCAATAAATCAGATAGATTTAGCTACTCGATGCTGTGCTATTGTATGTATTCAATTGTTTTAACATCTTCTAACACGTTCTTTGCAGATGTATAGAAAATATCAACATACAACCCTCACCTTGGAAATGCACCTGCAAAAGAACAGTATTCCCATAGCAGATTTTGAATGGGTAAGTGGCACAACTTGACTCCCAGGTGCCACCTAGTGGCAGCAGACTAAAACTGAAATCACCATTATGCGCAATCAGAGGGACCCGCTGCAGAGGAATCCATTACACTGTACCTCCAAATACAATTCCTAAATATAAACTAAATACAAAGGCAATGCCAGGAGTACCATTACCAATTAGAAAATAAATAAATTAAAGATATCACATGTTTTTCTTATTTGTTTTTTTTGTTTTTACACATCTTTAAAACAAGGTAAAGTTTGGTTTATATTTTAACCATTTCATTTTATGAATATGGTATTTCACCAGAATAATCAAAATATTATATCACCTAAGCCTATGTAATCTCCTGGTTCATGCCATGTGCCTTTGAAAGATAAAACAAAATATCAACACCATCAAATCTCATTTGTTTACCAAACATTCTCAGTAAATAATGTTGCATATCATTTAAAAAAAAAAAAAAAACTTTGTATAAACACATTGATAAAATAGATGAAGCACAGTTTCTCTTTCAGTATTACAGAATGCACAGTTGTCAAATTTGAAGATAGCCAAAACACTTTTTGTAGGGTAGATGCTATGAACAATTTTATAAGATACTTTTTAACCTTATTGTTGAGAAGATACCTATTGGGTTTGTCCAAACGTTCTTCCAATCTAAATAACCAAATATTGAACTCCAATATGAACTTGCATTAGGAATTGTAGCACCACTACATAGAGCGTGTGTGTGTGCTTATTGTCACTTTTATGATGCTGTATGTGTACATCACCTAAATATACTGTGAAGGATTTCACTTAATTTAAAGATTCGATTGCCCTTTTGTAGCAGACCCAGATACAGAAATTGAAATTTTAAGCACTTTCGTGACGTTTTTATTATTTACAGAAATAAAAGTCAAAATGTAGCCTTTGTTCCATGTATAGTGCTGTTTTAAAGACTTTAGAAACCTAACAATATGACTATTGCATTACTGTGCTGCAGCCGTGTATTATTAGCCAGATTAATGGTGTAGCTAGCAGGTGTACAGATATATTAAAATAATTGAGAAATATTTTACAGAGTTACAGACATTTCAGCCTTATGAACAACCTCCATTCCCAAGGGATTCGTAGCTCCGAGGGTCTACTGCATATGCTTCCATGCCATCTTGGCAAGCCTATATTGCAGTTAAAAGAATATGCATACTATTTTGCATACTATAAAACCAAAACAGCAATACTGATAAAATAAAAAAACAATGGATTAGTATGAGAAGAATTCAAGCACATCTTACACAAGTTAAATATTTGAAGTTCTTTACCATTAAAGTTTTATTTTTCAGCTAACTTCTCACGGCGGTAAATTCCTTGTGTACAAACACCCGATCTGATGAGATCAGTCGATTCAATGGGACATTATTAAGCAAAAATCATCTAGAATGGGCCAGTACTCCCAACAGGTAGCAGTGTGGAGTAGTGGTTAGGGCTCTGGACTCTTGACCGGAGGGTCATGGGTTCAATCCCCGGTGGGGACACTGCTGCTGTACCCTTGAGCAAGGTACTTTACCTTGATTGCTCCAGTAAAAACCCAACTGTATAAATGGGTAATTGTATGTAAAAATAATGTGATATCTTGTAAGTCGCCCTGAATAAGGGCGTCTGCTAAGAAATAAATTATAGGTACAAGTCCGGATCAAGCGCTTTAATGGACGTCGGACGTAGTAGCCGCTAGAGGGCGCTAGAAAGCAGTGTTGAAATAATAGTAAAAATTACTTTAACAGTAACACAGTTAGGTTTAGGGGTAGAGTGTACATTTAGTGGTTAGTAGGCTAGTAGGTACCTACTGGCCCATTCGTATGGGATGATTTTTGCTTGATAACGTCCCATTGAATCGACTGATCTCAATCGGCTGGTACAAAACATAAATAACACACAGAGAAAAAAATATTTGAACTTTTCTTGTTTTTTTGTGATATGTAATACAGCTTAAAATGTGTATAGTAAAGTTCAATCTGTAATAAGTGCCTTAACCGTGTTTGATTGGGAACCCATGTATTTCAGTTCAATTCATCATCTCAACTTTAGAGTATGTCTTGCTAACATAACAAGAATTAACTGACCAACTGTAAGTACTGATAAGCAGCTTCTTTTCATTCACAGGGTTATGGCGACATCTTCTGGCAATTTATTGTAGAACTTGATCCTGTGCTGCATTTAAACCCTTAACTTTCCCAACATTGGCTATACCATTACAGTAGTGAATGAAAACTCTGTGGTTACAATATTGAAAAAAGCGTTCATTTCATCAGCAGTAATAAAATAACAAGAACTCAAGTTCTTGCTAAACTTTTAAATAAACTGCTGGTTAAATTTAAATGTGAATAGCGTATTACTAACACAAAGTAAACTATACTGTATCTGTATGCTTTCAGTTGAGGTATTTAAGGTTGCATTCAGTCGTATTACTGGTCTGATTTAGAAGATTATTGATCTTGTTGGTTCTGTGCTTGTGTTTTAGTTTTATTAGATTTTTTTTTTTTTTTACTTCAGTACAGAATATGATAATTCATCAAAATGTATACTGCTTCTTTATGCCTTGTTCAGTGGTTAAAGTGAAGAGAGCCCTCTTAGATATATGGAACAAGGAACCAAGGGGAGCTGACACAGAATTGAATTTCCGTTCTGATATAAATGTTGCCATTTAGATCCATTAAATGCAATGTATCATGCCAAGAATTTTGTTCCTGTGCAATATAGCTAGATAGATAGATAGATAGATAGATAGATAGATAGATAGATAGATAGATAGATGTGTTGTCTGTGTTAATTTGTATTGCTTAACCCTTTAATACCCCTTGGTGTAGCACATACAATTTGATACAATACTATAGCATATTGTGTTTCAATATCTGTTTCCTACGTCATCAATACGTTTGTGTTTGGTGCAATGTATGGTATTTAAGGTACATAAATATAATAAGTTTTCTTCATACAAAAATACAGTTAACTATAGGGTTAAATTGTGGTGCTTGTTGAAATTACATTGCTCATCCTCCAGGGGGTGGTATATCTCTTAACTGCTGCTACACATTCACATGGATTCTTTATGTAGCCTTGTCGGAAAGGATGCATCTATGTTATATTTATTTATTTATTTATTTATTTATTTATTTATTTATTTGCAAATGTAGGCTAGAAACTAGCAGATGTAGTAAAACATTGTTAAATTACGGTAACAAATACAAAAGACCACATCATTAAGATAAAGCATACCGCATACATAGGAGTAGAACCATGGAGAAAACCTCTACTGTGTATGTCAAGATTACTGTGCGATGGTAAGCATGTATAATTGTGCCATGTTAACTTTCCTATCTATGCATCTATTTTATAATGCATAATGTTTTTTTTCAAAGTTTTCGCAGGGCAACCTCGAATTCCATAGAATTCACACAAACTGTTTTAAAACTGTTGCAATACGATTAGTTCGCTTCAAAAAGTCAACACAGTATAACATTCGAGTTGATAACAAGCATCTGTTAATGGTAACAGCTGTTTGAAACCGAGTAATTTGATTTAATAAATCTTTTTTTTCCCCCTTTGTTCAGTGTTTTCTTCGCTCTTGTTCAGTGCAGCTTGGAGTACCCATAGGAATGCGAGGCGCAGTCAGGCACCAACAACAAATTGTCTTCAGAACAAGTTTTTTCTTTTCACCCGCAGAATCCATCTTTGTTTGTAATATTATTTCAAGCGCCTTTTCAACACCGAGTGCCATATATTTTGATGCAAGCCACAACTACTAAGACACGACTATATTACAAGAAGGAGCAGTTACAGTATCTGCTATAGTTCAATACTGTTAAAATTGTCTTATTATTCTGAAAATTGGCCTTTGCGCTTTTAAAAAAAATATATCATCCAGAAATCAACCGAAACTGTCAAGTTTCATAACTAATGGAACTTGGTCATTTTAAAATGTCCAATTAATATTTATATTGGCTTTTTTTTCTCTCCAAACGTTTCACCTTGTGCTGATGTCACATCTATTCCGGTTTTAAGATGATTTAAGCTTTTGTTACAAACAGTATAGAAAATCTGGCGGTAAAATCTGACGGATGCGGCGATAAATGGAAAGGGCATGAGAAAGGCCAAAGAAATACAATATGGAAAACCAAATATACTGACACAGTTTAAAAAAAGAATCAAATTAAACAAAGAAACTAGATTACAGTATTATTTCCAAATGAATCTGGAATTACGAACGAAGGTTTAATTACTACGATTTCCCAGTTCTATATGACATTTCCTCGAATGTGGTGTGTCGACTCTAGATAGTATAAAGAAATGCGCACTTTTCCTGATAAACTTTAATTTTCACTGTTTTTCTCAACTTGTAATTGCTACTGTGGTTGTATATATATATATATATATATATATATATATATATATATATATATATATGTGTGTGTGTGTGTGTATGTCTTTAAAAATGATCATTCATTCTGCCTGCCTGGTTGGCTGTAGTCCTATCATTAGTCTGCCTGACCCGTGATGCGTCACACGCAGCTAGGCTATCACTTTGTATTGAGGAATAGCTGCAGCGTAGAACTAAATCAACACTGGAAACTTTGGTGGCCTCAAGACACCTCTTGTTTTATAAATGACACAGAAGGTGAAAGATGCAAGACCCCGATTTTCTGTTTTCCATGGTCACCATCTATCTCATGGTGATGCTTTAGAATAAGAGATACCACTAATGGTAAAATTGCAGGTGCCTCGGAGTCCTGTGCGCTCCAACTGCACTAAATAATTAAGAGCAGTATATGCACTAAAATAAAATGCCGTGTTTAATAATGTCGTGTTTTTTAAAAATTATTTTAGGGTGGACTAAAAAAAAAGCATACTAATAATATAATACTATGAATACAATGATATAGGCCTTAATATATGGAATAGTTGGAAAATAAAATGTTTCAGAATAAAACGTAAATCTCTTAATTGTTTCAGAATATATTTTTAGAGGTTCAAAAACAGATACCGAAATAAACAACACAGTGCAAAGTGTTTCCCACGTTCAAATCAAATATTTAAAAATTCTGAATAAATCTTTTGCAACAGAATTTCAGAGAATTCTTTGTTTATTTCCATGTATTAAAATATGTGTCAGTAAATCTGCATGAAAACAGGTTGATAAATCTTGGCTAAGTGAAAATATAGTTAATATAATAAGGCTAAGAGTTCCATCACAGCCACTAGAAAGGTGTCTTAAAAGGCTACTCTCAATTAAATTATTAATATAAACACAAAACAATTAAATGATTATTTGCCCATTAATACAATGTGAGTAATATCACATTCAGATACAATGAAATGACTATGATCTGCAAATTCAAATTAATCTGCTATAAAAGAAAGTAAGAGAAAATACATACATTAAAAATTCGAACAATTTATTAATCAATAACAAATAATATTCATCATATTCAGTGTTTATTTTGATGGTCATTTTATTCAGTGTAAAGATTTTGCAACAAAACGGCAGGTCGGATACAAAAGGTAATATATATATATATATATATATATATATATATATATATATATATATATATATATATATATATATAGTACGGACATCAAGCTATTGTTTTTAGTGTTCATGTATATTATGTGTGATCAAGGTTCCGTTGTTTATAGCATATTTGGATCTTTGGCGTGAATTGCACTATACCTTTGAAAATGCCTCTTGCAACGAGATCAAATATTTGATCGTGAAGAGCCCTTAATAGTTTAAGAGCACAGTTTACTTATTTCTTCACTGTGGTGTTTGGGTGTTAAATAGATTAAGAGGCTACGAGAGGTCATTGAAGTAGGGCATTTCTTCTTCTGAACATGACTTTTCTACCCCTTGCGAGGTTTTGCACTTAGATTGAGTGCCCTTGGTAAACTTAGCAACACTCGTGGTACCTTGCATACAGTAATCTGTGTGTCAACGAAATTAAGGGCACCAATGAATAAAGTCATTGTCTGCACACTCCATATGTCTAAAGATGTTCTTCTTCACATTGTAGATAATCTACTTCATATCGATTTTAATGTATGTCCACACTAAACTAGGATAACAGATATGCATAATATAGCCTACATATATAGCTTTACAAATACCCAGTCTTCATCTTTTATACAAATACAAATAAAGTCCTAAAATAAAACATTTAAAAGCAATAAATATAAACTTTGTGTATTAATATGGCCACAATTTTATTGGTAAAATATAATACTTGATTGAAAAACACAATTTAATGTATAGACTGTAGTTTGCATCGTTAGTTTTGAAATACGCTTATTTATTTATTTATTTATTTATTCTCATGGTTATTTAAAAGGCGTCAAAATCCCAATATCAATGACTTTGTTTGATAGTATAACTTAAAAGGATCTTTATTCAGTTTAGGAACACATAACTAATAATTCTGTATAGACTTGGCTGCAGTTGACGTGAAGCAGAGTCGATAGTTGCCCAAATCCCATTGAAGCCCATTGAAAACCATGACAACAAGGAACAAGCTCGGATTTATCCAAGAAAGTTAAAGCACATTGTGAGGAGGCGTCAATCATGCATTATTCCAAGACTGAACAAATGCAAAATCTTGACTGGAACAAATGCTTCCAACAGGTCCAGTACGTAGGGCTACATTTCCCGCTTTTGTTCTCAGCCTAGCAGTTGGCATGTATTTGTGTTCTGCTTAGTTCGACCACCCAGGATGCTTGGGACGCTGATCATGCAGCGTGGAAGATAACTACTGTCACCAGGCACACTTGATAGGTGGCTCCAATAAGCACGGCCTGGGAACCTTATCGAATAGTCGTCCACTTTTCAAGGAATATGTAGGAAGCATGCCAAATTGAGCGCTGTGTCCTGTTCACCTACCCCACTGATCTGTCAAAAATAAATCTTTCTTTTTTTTAAAGTCGTTAGTGTTCCATTTACATTTTTATTGACACTTGCAGATATGCGGCGAATCAGGTTTACGAAGCTTTCCATAACGGTCCTGTTTTTATGTTTTATTTAACGCTCCTGCAATGTATGCTTCAGTAAGCGGCAATTCGCCCTTTTCTTTGATTTAAAGGGGAATCAAAAGCAGGCTTCTTAGAATGCAATGCGAAAAAAGCCTTTTATATGAATACTGTAAACTAATTTGGTGTTTTTTATTTGAAAACCATTGAAAAATAAATTATACCGTTCAGCTATAATTATACCCCCCACATCCATATGAAGATGACTTTTTTTTTTATTTATCTCACCATATTTTAATTACCTACTGACAAAAAAAAAAAAAAAAAAACAGAAACATGTCAACATATAGGTTATAAGGATTCATTGCTAGTATTTCACAAGTTCATAACAATTTGCATAACGAAATAATGACGTTTAAAACTATGTTTGTCACAAATACTTCGGTTTGTTTGTCACTAATACAACTGAAAGCAAATATTGAGGTATTTAACTTAGCACGATATATTTCTAGTCAACATGGCTCATGTTCATTCCCAATGTAAACCAAATCTAATTTCTGAAATAGCATAGGGCCAACTGGTATGTCATTTTTACATGAATAATGATTTTTCTTCTAGCATAAAAAACGTAAACTGTGGGATGTCAACTTGGAACAGTAGCACTGTGCTCCTGTGGGATTCCCTTGCTGAAGTATGAATGGAAAAGTAAACAAATAAATAGCTGCAACCGATAAATTAGTGAATGAATGAAACAATCCAATGAATAGGTAAAAACTAACTCTGTGGATAGTACTCTAATGGTTCACTTTCTATGCAAATAGTGGTGATGCTGGTTCGTTTTGGGAGGGGGGGGGGTTGTCACCACTTGCCACCCAAGACGCAATTCAGCAGCAGCAATTACCATTATCTGTTTCCCACTTTTGGCTAATCGGACGGAATATGCAATGATGAAGCGCGTTTCCTGCTGTCATTGGGAGGTAGCAGGGTTTATTCTCCTATGGGGTTACACCTACCGTCATTAAGATTTTGGCACTTGACTAATTCAGGTACTTAGCATCATATAGACAGGGACAATCTGCACGCTGGCCGTGTTTGCCGTGCAGAGTAGTGTTTATATAAACAGCATCACTCTGTAAACGACACTAATATTTGAGTTCCATATTTGATGGTGCTCACATCTCGGCTCGTGCTCCGGAGTCTACAGTTGACGCGTTGGGTAGCACGTCAGTAGCACCACCACTTCTTCTATCAAGGATCGTATGCACTAACGGTTTAGGATCAAATGATGTCGGCGCCTGCTAAAATAAGTTTTACAGTGAGAAGCATTTTGGATTTACCAGAACATGATGCTGAAACCGCCCATAACCATTCTCCAGAAACCTACTCCAGCTTACCCTACACGGAATGGTTAGACTCTGACAGAAGCCATTGCCTCTGTAAGTATTACGATATTTATCTTATTTTTACTCTTATGTGTGGGCTTGGTGTTTGAAAACGACACTGCCTTCTGTATAATGTTCTACATCTGTACTTTGTTATGAAGCGGCCTAATTGAAATGGAGTTTCATGTGCTGTAGTATTGTGGGCACATCCATGTATTGAAGCTTTTTTTTTTTTTCAAAATGTCGTGCCCTGAAAATATATGAACAGAAGCCCATAATATGAAACCATTGAAAATATTTAGTAATATAGTCTACATCTGTTTGTTTTTTTAAATCAGTTACATCTGAATTGTTTGACATAATATAACATTTATATCAGTATTTTATATGTATTATTATTATTATTATTATTATTATTATTATTATTATTATTATTATTATTATTATTATTATTATTATTGAAAGCCAATATTGCGTATCATTTGCTTTACTAAAATGCTTCTTTTTGATTTATTTTTGTTTTTGCTAGCCTCTGACGAAAGCAGCGCGGAGACTTTACCGGATTCGACACAGAAAGATGAACCGTCGTCCGAGACAGAGGCTGAGAAGAAGAAAAAACGACGAGTTCTTTTCTCGAAATCCCAGACGTTCGAACTGGAGAGACGGTTTAGACAGCAGCGCTATCTGTCTGCCCCAGAACGGGAGCAACTCGCCCACCTTCTCAGCTTAACACCAACGCAGGTGAAAATATGGTTCCAGAACCACAGGTACAAAATGAAGAGAGCCAGGGCAGAGGGACACATAGATATCAACCAGTCTCCATTGATTCGGAGAGTGGTGGTACCAGTTCTGGTTAGAGACGGGAAACCTTGTCATACATGTGTCATCAACCCGGTACATTATCAGGACAAACAAAGTGTCAGTCTGCCCGCGTCAGCAGCTGCACACCCCACCTTCACACTCCACGGGTACCAGCATCTGCAGCACCCGACACCACTGGCATTATTTCCCGGTTACCAGCACTTATCTCACCCAGCAGGAACGAGACACCACTGGAGTTGGTAACGCAGACCCTTTGCGTTCAGACTTGAATGAGACTGTTGGAGCTGTTCCTTTTGTGTATGGGGAAGTTATGATTCAATAACAACAGGATTCACACTGTAGATGCTGTTATTGACTGTAACCTGCAACTCTTCCATCACTGCCGACCAGAACTGCTCAATCCCCCCTCCCCTCCCCCCCCAATGTGTAAACCGATGTGGCTTTTTCTGCCATTTTTTGGGAGAAAAAATATTAAACGTGCATTGTAAATAATGGTTTGTTCCTGGTAGCATTGTTCCGGGTGCCTCATAGCTGGCTAAGGCTTTGTATAGAATGAATTTGGTTGAGTCTATTAAGCTAGTATTTTAACATGTTGGACCAAGGCTTAAGCATTTGGGAAAATAATGGAAAACATCTGACACATGCCTCGATTAGGATTGGCTGATGGTTTCTACACAGATGTGTACAGTTACACTTGTATACTTGCCTTGTATCGTTAGTGTATGAGATTTTCTTTGTACTGTAGGCAATGAACTTTGAATATATGTGTTTTTTTCCCCCATTTCGGGAGACTTGTTATGTGAACTATCAAACTGGCAACCAAAAGGATATTGTATTTTTGCAAGTTTAAATGAAATGTAATAAATTACTTTTTTTTTTTTTAACAGAATGATGTGGAAGCGAAATCTCTGTTAAATATTCAGTTTATGGGTGTGCTGCAAACCAGAAACGCATTTTAGTATTCATATACATAGTAATGTTTAATGTGGCAACACTGTTCATGTTCTAAAAGGCATAAGCTCAAACAATTAAATAAGCACTATAATGTGTGAAAAATCTGTTGCATAAGATTTCTGTGAATTCTTAAACTTGTAGTTTTACAGAATAGGCTGGTAATGTGAGAGTATATGCATCGCCTTTCCTCTTACACCCTGTGTACGTTTCAATGTAAACTCGTTGTTCTTTGAATAGCTTACTGTATATGGAGAACCTAAAATGAAGTGGAATTGAACTCGTTTATAAAACATCCTCAGTAAAAATGCACTAACAAAGCAAGTTCTAATATTTGCCAGGATATAAGGCTTAACCGAAGCCAATGGCCCTCTGAAGGAACACATGCATACCGCATATGTGTTTAGATGCAAATTTCCACTGTAGTGGGGACATACTGATGCTAACTAGTGACAGCAGGTTGTCCATTGTTTTGAGAATAAGACATTTGTTAGAAATTGAAAGTTAAGTGGGAAATGTTTTATCAGAAAGAAGCAGGTGTATAGCTTTTATAGTGGAACATATGTTTGCTTCTTTCTGACGGTCCAAAACAAACACCGAACACAAAGAAAAAAAAAACGTGCTGGCTAATTGTTCGTGCATGGTATAAAAATACCTTACACTTCCTGGTTAACAAACAGGATGCAAGATGACATACGTAGGTAGGTGCCGCAATTAAAAACATAACAAAACTACCATGACCAAGATTTACATGGTATTGGATGAAGTAGCTTAATTAAATACGGTAAACATAAAATCAGTGATTACCGTTAATGCACTTCATTATACAGTTGTTGTAAATGTGTCAGAAATATTGAAATTATATATATATATATATATATATATATATATATATATATATATATATATCAAGTTTATCGAACTGCAAGATTTGTTATTAAATTGGCGTTTTAGTTTCAATTCTTCTTCTTCTTCTTCTTCTTCTTCTTCTTCTTCTTCTTCTTCTTATTATTATTTAGCAGACTCCCTTATTCAGGGCGAATTACAGTTATTACAAAATATCACAGTGCAGAAAATCGCATAACAGAATATCACAATACAGTTAAGAGCAGTTCTAAAGTACAATAAAACCAGTGAAAATAAGATCAAATTCAAATAAGAGAAAAGTAAAGAATATAGTAAATAATTACATTTAAGAGCGAGCTCGACTAAGAGCAGTTAACTTATAGTAAAAATGTTTGCTTCTGCGAGTGAAGTCTATTAAGAGCACGTAGTAAGTATGATAAATGAGTAAGAACAATTTCAAATAAGAGCAGTTACCAAAAACGTTACTATGGATATCTAACAGTAAAATCAAGTACAAGATACAGTGAACAGTTATAATTAAGAGCAGTAATAGAATACACAAAGCTATGTAGCAGTTCAATACGTGTACAAGCTGAGTACACTGTAAATCAAGTAATCGACATATTATACGTTTTAATATTGATATAATTTGCAATGTGATTTTTTATTGTTTTTTTTTTGTGTGCGTTTAAAGTATAGTCTTAAACAACAATAAACACTAAAGCCTTTTGTAATAGTGACAATAATGCATTGGAATTTTTTTTATATACAGTGGGAAATTGTAGCAATTGTCATTATTATTATTATTATTATTATTATTATTATTATTATTATTATTATTATTATTATTATTATTATTATTATTAATAATAATAATAATAATAATAATAATAATAATAATAATAATAATAATAATAATAATAATAACAACAACACACCTCAGGCACCAAACATTTTTAAAAAGGGTCCATTTAGGAGTGAGATCAGACTAACCAGAAGTCTTTTAAAAGCAATATTCCAATAGATTTCTGTAAAGATGCAATATATGCTGGTTGTCACGTTTGATCTTTTCAACCAGGGCAAAAAAAAAAAAAAGCTTTATCATTTGAAGGGGTTTATCTTTTTCAAAATAAAATGACTACATACAATATATAGATCTGTATTTAATATTAGTAATGTATTCATTACAAATGAAACACGCGGCCACACGCTAAAGCCTTTACGATGTATTGTTATTTTATTCCACCCGGAAGCGAGGACTTGTATGTGGGAGGTTAAGCAGTTTATTTTGAGACAATGTGCATTAAAAGTGTGAATAGAAAATGTTGTCGGGAGGACGGTTGAAATGCAGTAGGCGTGCATTTTTTGAAGAAGGGTTTCGTGGTTCCTCGACCCCTGCGTTGTTGTTTGCTCGCTGCTGGACAGCGCATTGCACCGTCCTTGTCACCTGGACCCTTTGTCCCAGATGCTGGCCACCTTGTATTCAATATGGATGGGGCTGACTGGGACGAGTCTCCCAGAGAATCGCCTCTTAAACCCCCTTTTTGTGTTCTGCACTGAAAAGGGTATTGTCTGGCCTGAAATGGACGTCTACACAATCCTCAGTGTTTCAATTCAGAGTTGTTTAATCAGTCCCTAGTGACAATTTTATGGGATTTAAGGGCACAATGGTATCTTTAAAAACATTGCGGCCTTCATGATGACAAAGGCGTAAATTGTATGGGCTTGCAGTGGCTGTGCAGACATTAGGGAGGAACGGGGTCTAATTAATAGGCTGTAAATTTGTTAATGCGTTTTTGCCCGTTAAAATAAACCTTTAGGCCTCTCTCAGCAGCAACTTCAGTGTGAAAAACAACTTTTTTTCAAAATTATATATATATATATATATATATATATATATATATATATATATATATATATATATATATATATATATATATCTGAAACAGTATTCTATTATTCTAGCAACACATGGAAACATATACAGCGTGTCTTCATTATTTTGCTATCAGACTTGCACATCATTTATGGCATTGCACAATTCTACAAGTAAGAGAGATTTCACAGTGGAGCTCCTGTAACAATGTTTATTGGCATCCTGTTGGGCTTGAAGTGTTAAGGACCTACTGGAAAATGTCCATTGGTGTCATATCTGGATAGCACAGGAACCACTCCCCACCCCCCCCCCACCCCCCAACCCCCCCCCCACCCCACCCCCCCACCTCCAGTTGCAAACATGGAGTGAGGCTATAATCCTTGTAATTGGAGTTCATCCAGCTGCTCCATGAGCCATCTTGACAACATGTCCAGACACATCTCAGATATGATGTTGCCATCAAAAAGTAGGGGTCATACTACGCTCCACACCAGTCCACCAGGACTTGCATGTCGGTTGTGATCACTCAAGTAATATGTGTGACAGTTCACACCCTTATATGTAAGTACACTACCTGCCTGCAAAACAATATTTTTTTTTACTATAATATACATGTTCCTTCGTCATGATGCTCCCTGGTGGCAGGTTACATTTATATACTTTGAAAATATAAATTATTTCAGAAGTTTATAAATAATCTATAAGATTTGTAACAGAAGAAAAACTGGCAAACAATAAATACAGAAATGTATATATACAGTATATGACAATAATATATATATATATATATATATATATATATATATATATATATATATATATATATATATATATATATATATATATAAAATATATGCCTTGCGTTGGTTTTGAGCTGGTAATATACTGCGACACTAATTTATTGCTGCCAAAATAAACTCGGGATATATATATTCTGACCAAATACATAATCCAATACATTCTGATGATGACACCGATGAAGGCACTAACCAAAACTTTTCTCCACTTACAGTTGTATGTAATTATCAAAAATGCAGAATTTACAATTCATGGGAGAGCCAAGTAGGAAACTGTTACCATGTTGCAAATGTAACACCAAGGGCCCTATTTAGCAAATATGTGCGCAGCCCTTCTGCTCGGTCAAAAACGTTAGCGAACAGCTGCGACAGAGGTCGGGTCTCATGCGTGAGCTAACGCACATCGAATCATGCGCCCAGCCAATCAAAGCACAGCGGGGGAGTAAGGTTACAACCAATAAGGATTCAACATTCACTTTAAAAGCACCTGTGCATCTGCGATAGCAAACGGTGGGCATTTTGAAACAAAAAAGGGAGACAAAATCGCAAAGAAATTAAAAATGTCCAGTAGCCCAAGTGAGTGATGACCATAAAATAAAAAATAATCATTTAGTCTTTGTCAGACCTGCCTGGCACTAGCAACATCTGCAACCTCCACAACTGGGGCTTCAAATTCAGCATCTGCTTCTCTCAAACCCTGTAATCTTTCCTCTGTAAATTCAACATCACATCCATTACGGAGAGCTATGTTATGTAAAACACAACAAGCCAGGGTGATATTTTATTATTTGTTTATTTAGCAGACGCCTTTATCCAAGGCGACTTACAGAGACTAGGGTGTGTGAACTATGCATCAGCTGCACACTCACTTACAACTACGTCTCACCCGAAAGACGGAGCACAAGGAGGTTAAGTGACTTGCTCAGGGTCACACAGCGAGTCAGTGGCTGAGGTGGGATTTGAACCAGGGACCTCCTGGTTCCAAGCCCTTTTCCTTAACCACTGGACCACACAACCTCCTAATATTGCTAATCTTCTGAGGAGTATACTCCCCCAGAGACATCCAAACATCGGAATCGCATTTTGATGATTCCAAATGTTCACTCAGTTACAGTAGGAGCACATTTAAAGGTATGGTTATATTCTGTTCAGCAGGGGTCGTGGGGTTAAGCAGCAGTGCCAGTAGCTACCGCTTCAATGGATACCCATTGTCCCCTATCAACCAGCCTCTCAGAATATCATCCCGTTGAAACGCAGCTGCCACTTGCGAATTAGCGAGGATAAACTAGTCATGAGCGGAGCCAGGGTGGTTTGCATACACAATTCTTGCACGTTGACAGAATAGGTCCCCTTACGATTTATGTGGAGGTGCCTATTCTGTGTTGGTGTGCGTTGCTGCACATGTGTGCAGTCGATGGCTCCCAGGACACCAGGAAACCCATACCTCCCAAGAAAACCCTGCTTTGTATCATGTTGCTAAAGCCGCAGGTATACCATACTGCACATGTCTGCATGTCTGCAGTATACTGTAAAGCCATAATTATTTGCGAGCCTTTTACTATGCGTTTTTCGCGGATGAAAAA
Organism: Acipenser ruthenus; assembly: GCF_902713425.1. Taxonomy (NCBI): domain Eukaryota; kingdom Metazoa; phylum Chordata; class Actinopteri; order Acipenseriformes; family Acipenseridae; genus Acipenser; species Acipenser ruthenus. Next base: position 21,182,885 of record NC_081206.1, read on the forward strand.
AAAAACTACAAACATTTTTGGCACGAAATCAAATTGCACTAACAATACATACTTCGTATATTGCAACAGGTAGCCAACATTTCTGAAGCAAAATAGGTTTTATGGGTGTGATTCTCCAAATATTTGGGTCGTAAGTATTTACGGCTTGACAGTAACCCTCACTCAGTACGTTGGAACGACCCAGTGGAATAAAATGTTAGTGCAGCGGGTACCCGTAGTGCTACAGGCAAACAGTGTGCTCTCCGCATGGTCAGCCTGGAGCAGTTGGCAGATGTCAGTGATTGTTTGTCTGTTGAGGCAAAACTGCTGCATACATTGTGTGTCAGACAGGCTCAGAAAAGACAGATGACTTCACTCTTTCCCCCTCTCTCTTTGTCTAGCTACGTAGAAATCCAGTGTGCCCTCCATATTTCTTCTGTTTCCTTTTTTCCTCTCTCTTTTCTTTACCTGCTTCCCTGGTAGTTACAGCGGTATTTATAGTTGACCATGTAATTTGCGCACAGTTTAGACCTGGTTTACACATGTCAATTGAAACGCAAACGCTAACACTGTTGATGGTTTGCTAAATCACTACATTTGTAGTAAATGAGGACACTCCCCAAAAGTTCAGCCCATGATCAGCTCGCTAACATTCACTTGCCGGATGGGCACTAAAACACAGTTGCTAAATCACATAGGTGGGCAAAGTCTGTTTGCCCACACGTGCGCCTGATTTTGGTGCGCTAACTGTCCGCAGAAGTGTTTTGCGATTGCCTTCAGGGTTTCGAACGTTGCTAAATGGGGCCCTTTACCCGGATAACCTACACTTTAATGAAGCACTTTAATTGTATGTGTCTGAAATCAAGTCCACAGCAATTGACGGGGGGAATCAGTGGCTGCAGGGGTTTGCCTCGTTGATGAGCTCTCCTTGATTTTAACCAGGTGCGCTGTTTTGTTAATTGCTGTATTATTTATAGTTATTTGTATTATTTTATTCTTACATTATACTGCTGTGTTCATTTTAAAAGTGAGAATATTCTTTCTTTTACTTTTGGGTAAATAGTGGTGTGGTTATTTGTCAGTGAAGTTTCTTGTTGTGATTTAACTTTGTGTGGTGTAACTTGGGAAGTGAAAACTTATTTCTTTCTTTCTTTCTTTCAGGCTAATTCATTCACTGTAGGGTGGCCGACCTGCTTGTGTGTGGTTCCTGAAGATGCGCCCTATTGAAGTCCGCTGCCGCTGTCATCTGTTTTTCCTCTCTCTCGGTCTCTTGTTTTTTTCATATGTGGGAGGCTTCTCCCCACTGTGAGCTTGTTGTAAGTCTTAGTTGTTGCTTTATTTAAAGATTTTTTTTTTCTTTTACCCAGACCCAGACCTGGGATGCATATTAAAACGTATCTCTAGTCTATGCATACCTCTTTTTAAAATTATCTTGGCGTTTGTTCGCCCCAGTTTCACAGGTTCACTTTCATTTATTTTTATTATTATTATTTTGGTTCATTTTATTAAGTGTGGATTTTAATTATTATTTTTAGGATAATTCCTATGTGTGCATTTTGGATTCAAGTGGATTATTGTATGCATATTAGGTATTTAAGTAGTATGGTGTTTTCACAAAGTTATGATTTATTTATGTTTGTAGTCATTTTGTGTGTTATAGTTTACCCTGTGGGTTGAGCAGAGCTGCATCTCCAGCCACCCACCCTTTCCTGTTCGAGCTGAAATAAAGCCTGGGTTTTAACTGTTTTATTAAAGTTCTTGTATTTTTTTGATACTGTGGCCCCACCTGATTGAACAAGGACCTGTGGTGTATTTTTCTAGAAGTCATTTTTCCTGGGTTTGAACTCACCACCAAGTGGCGTAGTTGCCTACAATAACTTTTTATACAGCCTTAATTGGCCAGGTGTTACAATACCTTTAGGTACCTCAGCAACCTGTTCCTTTTGAGGCTTCCTAAAGAGCTCTGCAAGGACAAAACAGTAAGTATTAATCTGAGCTGAATAAATCAAAACTGAGCTTCATTGGCCCATTAGTTATTTGTTTTGATAAGCTTTTCTTAACATGAGATTTGCAAAGGGATTACAGGACATAGGGAAGAGTATTTCTGTCTCAATAAGATTATTTTTCAATTTGTCTCTTGAATTTGAGTCATGGAACGATGTTAGTAGTAGGCTACTAAATTGGTACTGACCCACCCCCTCCAGGAATTCTACCCATGGATTGTAAATTTCCAGCATCTGGAAAAGTATGGTATGATGACATCAAAATTCTAGAAAATGAAAGTTCCATTCTGGGTGCCAAAAGTCATTTTAAACAGATCAATGTCTACTCAGTCTACTCAAACAACATATAAATTAAAGACCCGTGTTCTTGCCTACTACTCTCGTCACCACACCGCCCCCTCCTACCTCCAATCCTTCGTGCCTCCCTACATCCCCTCTCGCCCTCACCCTCCTCCTCTACTGGCCAACTAGTCATGTCTTTCCTCCACTCTCCATCCTCCTGTGCCCGCTCTTTCTCTTCCCTAGCACCTGTATGGTGATCAACAAGAGCAAGGAGTTATATTACTTAACATGCCTATCTTTTGTTGAAATGTGAAACACACTGCTTGCCAAATTGAACTACAGCCTAATAAAAAAAAAAATCCTGCAACAAACACAGGACCCACAAAGCTACCCTTATTTACAGTGCTGTTTATTCCCCACTGTGAGTTTCAGCTGCATGGACAGAGAAAAGTAGATGGAATCACACCATGAACATGCCACCATCACCCTCTATGGGTGTCATAAAGTAGTACACAGCTTTCTGAGAATGTCAATGGATTTAATGGAGCTCAAACTGCGACGTTCCTGTGTCATGTAAAATAGTGTCCTCTGCGCATGCTCAATGGAGAGCAGACGCTATTTCTTATCTAAACTACATGAAATATTGCTTGAAGTGAAATAGAGGAAACAGGCACTTATTCGAACACAGTGCAGTTTAAATCTGTTGTGAAAAATCAAGGCTGCTTAGGTTGGTCATGTGATATTCCTTTTCTGGGAAGAACTGATTTGTTAATTAACATGGACCCTCTAGGTGGCAATATTGGATAGCTAGTGATTTTAAGAAGGTGAGCTACGAAGTTTCCATTGACAATACTCACTGCAATACGAATTACACTTCAGACCCTCGGAATTTGTAGTAGGCATAGAACACGATTTTATTACCTCCTTGTCCATGTTGGAAAGAGTACGGGGGTTGGGGTGGATGGGGGAGGACGGAGGACGGATATATGTCTCATGAATGTACAAATACTGTGACATCACATTTAATACTGCCCTTAGAATGTACAATATGTACTGGAAACAATATGTAATTTTACTTCTATATTTATACAGTTTTTATATATATGACTAAGATTATTAGGCATCATCATGACCCGAATGCAACTAATTCTGTATATTTATGAGGGGAGGTTTATTATGTGCTAGTATAAACAACGTCCTAAAATTGCATTGTATTGTATATTCAAATGTAAAAGCATATCCTTTGCTATTTTGTTTGCTAATAGCCTTGCTTCCTCATTTTAGAGAGGGTGGGAATTTCAATGATGTTATGCGTATACCATGTTTTTTTAATGTACAATACTGTAGGTTCCTCTGAGAACATCGGCACTAATTAAAGTTAATTTACCCTAATAAGCTTCTATCATTAGGCTACAGAAAGGGTCTAGCTAAAACTAAGTAGGAGTAGTTATTGAAATTCAACAATTAGTGCAGTAAGATATCTTCACGAGCGCATGCTATAATTGTAATTAGCCTTACCTTGCATGCTGTAATTTAGGTTAATTGTCACTGCTAGGCATAGGCCTACATCTATAGGAAACGAGCATCCAGCACGGCGAATCGAATTACTCGCATTATGTTTCCTCTAGTAAGTTATTGTGCATGTCGCAAGACACTATAATTGGTCGATGGATTTATAGATTATATACCTGGGGCATCAATATAATACTCAGCAATTATTTTGGTTGTTACCCGTTTCTATTTCTTATTTGTATTGTACTGACTATATTACTATACGTCTCTTAAAATAAAAGGCTTTTTTAAAGCCCAAAGCTTAACCTTTAGTCGAGTTTAGCGCTCTGGTGGTGAGTATTGGCATGACGTAGAGTGGAAAATTTGAGCACCCCAATTTAAAGATAATTAATCAAAAAATGTTTCGCTTGAAGCCAAGTCAATGAATACATGTCTAAGCTTCAGTCAGATCTCTTTTGAAATTTACAGATTAGCTATGCAAAGCTGATGTGAAAATAAATTAGATTAATACATCATCCTTACCAAAATTACCATGAAAGCGTACTGTACATTTTCTTTCGTTAGGTCACAGTGGAAACGTCCAATACTGTACTTATAAATTATAACTCAAAAGCAGCAACCTCGAGTGGCCTTATAATCCAACTTTGAAATCACCAAAATCGTCGTATTCAATCTTAAACAGCATTTAAATTAATCGCTGGGGATTGTTTGTCTATTAGACAACAGACCAGCAGTAACAGAGACTGCTATACATTATCTTTACTGTTTTTATCAGTTCAGACTCCTAATGAATTGTCTGTTTTGTCCTTTAGTTATATTCAATGTACACTATAGAATGAAATTGCAATGGCAGTTTATCACATATTTATGTTTCAATTACATTCAACTGTATTTAAAACACATGGGGCACATTGTCTGCCGAAGTAAATTAGAGGAGTTACAGCCGGCAGGTTTTACAAACACAAATACTTCATATCTGCAGCCGAGCCTGAGTTTCCCACTGTCTTAGTTATTCCAAAACCAAACCATTACACTCTTGCCTCCAATTTTAACTTCAGATTCAGAAATATTAAATTAATCTAGAGCCTCAAAGCACTTCAAACTGGAAGGTTAGAATCGTACTGAAAGCAGCAGCAGCCTTTATGAATTGAATTTAGGTAAAAGTGCAGTTTTCTCGGAAACTCCCAGGGGTCGCTATAAGATCTCGGATATATTGTCGAACTACATTGCATCGATTAATTAATTGATTGTCTCTCATTAATTGATTGGTTGATTTATTCTTATCAATGCCTTACATATTTTCCATGATGGAAGCTATTTTGTCACACGTTAGTCCCAGTAGTATTGGGTTTCTGTGAAACAAACTATTTAGAATGTAATTACTCTATATACCACATAGGCCACACAACTTAAAAATGTGGAAATTTGTGAAATATTAGCTAAACCATGAACTGTAAATCAAGTGTTAAAGAATATTTGGCTATATATACACGCTGTTTGTTTTGGTATTTTTTGTGCGTTTATCGAATAGTCTAAAAAAATGCAAATAAACATTTTATATATAAAATCTGTTCCATAAGATGTGTGGTTAATTCTCACAATTAACAGAAGGCATTAACCAAGCAACAATTATAAAATTGGAATGATGTCAATCATATTGCCCAATTTAATATCAATACCGGTTCGAATTAGTGATATGAATGAGTGTGGAATGTATTTGAAATGATAATTATTTAACATCTAATTGAAAATAATATCATATGCTGTAAAAAAAAACAACAACAAAAGAAAACAAACAAACAAACAAACAAACAAAACATTAAATACTCATTCCCTTTTTTGTTACATTTAGGAATATAAATTGTGACGTTGATACATATTTCCTATTCAGCAATCAACAGGGTTACTTTAGGTTTTGCCCTATAACTAAGGATGAAAAAATGACAATGGTGTACGTTTCTTTTCTGCAATATATACATCAATAGACAGATTTTACATTGTTCAGTCATGGTCGATGTTTTATAAGTTGCTAATGGCTGTGCATATATTTTAATATTTTAAACCTACTGGAGAATATTTATGTGTTGCCATAGGCAACATCAAAAGCAACAAAATAAGGGTTAAACGATAATGTGTTAAATGGCATCAATCGCTATTTAACACGAAATGTGATAATACCTTTATTTAAGACACGTTTTCTATAGTGTCTGGTATATGGACAGCTGTGTTATAGAATACCAAAGTAACAAAATACGTTATCTAACGCAATGTAATATATTTCAATACGTGTGGGAAAATAACAATTAAACATTGTTAATTATACAACTAAGAAAAAAGTCAATCGATACAGAGGTTTTGGCTAATGTCTGTTTAGTGTACCATATGTCTATAAGTTGCTCACTTAAAGAAAAAAAAACAAAAAAAGCTAGTGCAGTGAATTTACAGATAGGACTGTTAGGCTGTGTATGATTTAGGTGTAATATAATGTATCATGTAAAGTGGCCTATATACTCATAATTTTTTGGCTATATTTCTTTAACACATTTTTTGATTTTGAATGATACCAAATTTCTACTTGTAAATACAACAAAATATATAATTACTATATATGAATTAAAATGCCCCAGTATTAGAAAATAAGTAAAGAAAAATGAATTTTAATATATCATTCCTGATGTGATTAACAGGTTGTCACTGAAAATTGGAATTTGACTTCCTTAAATAAAAGATTGATTGCACATTGATGAAAGTATGCTGTAAAATGAAACATAATTCTTATTCAACAAATTGTATACTCATTATTTTATTTGCTATAGAATATACTTTAGATAGACATGAGAACACCAGTGTAATAAACAACAGTGAAAAGTACATACATACTAAAATGTTTACAGAAGGTTGCATAAGATTTATGTATAGGTTAAAAGTGTATTCGCATGTTAAGGAAGCCCAATTGGTTTTATTTGAACCTCGCGTTAAGTAGTTAGAGAATATGCAATGTTGGTAAAAGGCTAATGCAAACTTCTGTGCTGTCATGCATTATATATCAGTAGGGTTTTAAGTACTCTCTCTGGACACTCTTTCTTTCTTTCTTTCTTTCTTTCTTTCTTTCTCTTTCTTTCTTTCTTTCTTTCTTTGAAACATTATGCATTTCTGAAGTGGTGCGCACAATTGTATACTGCCTGTTCGACTACAAACTTCTATCTGTGGTATCAGTCCATCGAATTGTTTGACAAAGGATACTTCAAACTATCAAATTTGTTGAACTTGTTGAAAAAAATTTAGACATTATTATTATTATTATTATTATTATTATTATTATTATTATTATTATTATTATTATTATTATTATTATTATTATTATTGGCATTTTGTTCTGTTTGTTGTGCTCATATTCTCGTGTCCTTAATGGTCAGGTAAGTTTCAAGTTTAGTGTCGTATCCAGTGTTGATCTTACTTTCTGTCTTGGCAAACAGCTGTTGTAATGTACTCTTATTTAGTAAAGTTTCCATTAGGATTGGCACCATTTGACTAACAATGTCTCCCATTTTCCCACATCTATAGTGTTCTCAGACGGATTGTGTACTGTCAGAAGCTATTGAGGAGATATCCAGTCCTCTCCATGAACAACATAAAGGAGCAAAGCATTCTGCAAACATAAGCAAACTAGAGCTCCTGCATTCTAAGAACAAGATTTTAAGGGCCATGCATTGTACTTTATGCTCCTACTATCTTTACAGCGCTTTGCCACCTGCGACACAAAGATTGGACGAGGTTACTCAGAAAATGAAGAAAATATCAAACGCACCACGTTATGAAGAGCCCACGTATTATAAACTGCGAGCCTTTTCAGTACATTGCGTTTATGTATTCAGACTATATTAAAAAAAGAATTGGATACCTACAAGTCTACACATGTAATATAAAATCTAAACACATGTCTCTACATGTGTCCGTTATTAATTTGTGGAAATCATTTGGAGAGTTTGTGAAATTCACGAAATTGAAGTGTACAAAAATGTAGTGAAATATGAAATATATCTATTAGCGGAATATATATATATATATATATATATATATATATATATATATATATATATATATATATATATATATATATAATACATATTACATAATCGCATATTTGTTTGTTAATATTTATATTTATACGTGCAGGCATGTTTATTCAATTTTACAAAATCAACAGAAAGATCTCTAGATTATAAAACTAAGACGCAAAACGCAACAACAGCCTGCTCTGACAATGTGCAAACTGTAACATGAACGTGCAGCTCCCTGCAAGAGAAACTCTAACCATAACGGTTGAATAAAACGAAGAGCCTTTGAAGAAATCTGCAATTTCCGTGGCAAAGCTCACCTCTTGCAGAGTGCGAGTAAAGTACAATCAGGGCCAGAGTGTTATACTTGAAGGATGTTAACTCGCATACGGGAATCTTCTTTCTCCTGGACAGGGTGAAGCAAAATGATCCTTATGTCCTAATATCAAGCAAAGTCACAATGCGTTCGGTCATTTACGCAACCACTTTACCATTTTCCCCGCGTAGCAAGAGCACTTTTGCATTTTTAAGTACGATCAAGTATAATGCAAACACAATTTACAAGTGGAATCACTGGGTGGCTCTTCGGTGCATTAAAAGTGAGAGGTTCAACTGCACTTTTCAAATCGTTTCTAATATGAGCGATATGGCTAAACATTTATTTCGCTGTATTTAATGCGTATTGATATACATGTGAATAGACAGACTGGTGGACAGATATAAGCAGACAGACAGGTCACCAGTAGGTATTATTATTATTATTATTATTATTATTATTATTATTATTATTATTATTATTATTCGTATACTATTTAATTTCATTGGCAGGCATGTACACAATTAGATAATAATAGTGGGTAACTTTAATTCCACATATGTATGACCTATTTTGTACTAAATACACATTTTATTGCATATAGCATTTAAGGTGATTACCAAGGTCTTTGCATTTATTGTTGGATTGGATGACTTTGTAAAAGGTTACACCACCTTAAGACACATCTTGTAAAATTACAGAAGGGATTACAGAATCTGAGATGTAAATAAACTTAAAGGTGTTTACCTTGTCATCGGCACGTAAGATAATTGTTGTGGAGAGGGCTCTATTGTCTTGTTGCCCTGGTAGCCTATGCCCCGCCTCTGGTGGCAGCCTTAAACCTGGCGCCTGGCTAAAACAAACGAAAGGCAGCCCTGAGTCTCCACTCAATCCAATTAAGGCGGACTTCAGCCACTCTCGTACGTGTTCACCCAACAAGATCGACGCTGAGACAACACTACCAGAGCTTTGGCAAAACCCTTTTTTTTGCCTCGCCTTCTACATTTTCCCTTTCCAGGCACAAAACAATGTCGATGAGCCCCAAGCATACGACTCCTTTCTCAGTTTCTGATATTTTGAGTCCCCTAGAGGAGAGTTACAAGAAAGTGAGCATGGAGGGCAACAACTTGGGGGCTCCCCTGGCAGTTTACCGGCAGTCTCACGTCTCTCAGGCATCCATGCAGCAGCAGCACCATATGGGGCATAACGGGACGGTGCCCGCCGCGTACCACATGGCAGCGGCAGGTGTACCTCAGCTTTCTCATGCATCCATGGGGGGGTACTGTAACGGTAACCTGGGCAATCTGGGCAACATGAGCGAGCTTCCGCCTTACCAGGAAACAATGAGAAACAGTGCATCAGCCACAGGATGGTATGGAGCCAATCCTGACCCGCGCTTTTCTTCAAGTAAGTATGCAAACTTGAAAAAAGCAGTTTTGCTAATAATTATGAGCATTTTGAGGTGTGGGGATAACCAAAAACTAAAAATCTATGCGTGCACATATTTCAGTTTTATTATGCAGTGAATTGAGATGTATTGTGAATCAAATATGCAGTTGTAATATAGTTAAATATATGAAATATGTGTATATTAATTGATATATGTATACAATTCAGAGCCACGGGTTTCTTAAATCGATAAAAGACCTGTTGTATTTGGCTTTATTTAACCAAGTAATATGCCATTTTTATTTAAATATATTGTGAATAACATTTCTCATATGTGTAATACGTGGTTCAGATTAGTTCCTATCGTTATGTTGATAAGAACGAGCAATTCATGCACACTGCTCTTATACTTGTTTTGTCAAACAAAACATGTCCCTTTAAATACCCAGTTGTTGTATTTTATTGATTGGATTTGAACATATATAATAAATAATAACCATAACATACAATAATTAATTATTACAATTGAGAAGTAGAAATGGGTTTTTCAGTAAAATATTCCGTTTTTGTACAGATGCAGAGTAGATATAAAACAGTTAATTCACAGCAAATTAAAGCTTCAATAAGAGCGTGAGGTTATTTTAGAGAGCAATGATATTTACAACGAACCTGTTATGGCATTAATTCTTCTCATTTTAAAAGAGTTAATAATACTATTTAACTATAATATTTTGGATGTCAAATACATTAGCACGTTCCTCAGAACTGAACCAAGCTCTTTGTACCTTAAATTACAAATACCAAACTTACAGGCAGGCCAATTGCCGTAGGCGTAAGGGAAATATTATTCGTTTTATTTGTCGTTGGTATTTTACGTCATAAATTAGGCCTATTTTCTATATTTTATATGAATCTGACTCTTTCCCCTTTTCTTCATGTTTTATTTTATATGCGTGGCGCCTGGTGATGCAAGTAGTTTCATTTTTTTTTTTCACCAGGCACTGTTATTCACATTGACAAAGACAGAAACATTGGTTTGTTTACTTTTATAATTTCGCGTTTGAAATAGTGAATTAAATGACTATTTATTTATTTATTTATTTATTTATTTATTTATTCGCTTATTTAAAAAACAAAGTGTTTTCACTCCGCAGTTTCCCGCTTCATGGGCCCATCCTCTGGAATGAACATGAGCGGTATGGGAAGCCTGGGCTCTTTGGCAGACGTTGGCAAGGGTATGGGACCTCTACAGAGCACTCCAAGGAGAAAGCGCAGGGTGCTTTTCTCGCAAGCCCAAGTTTACGAGCTAGAAAGACGATTCAAGCAACAGAAATACCTCTCGGCACCGGAAAGAGAACATTTAGCCAGTATGATCCACCTCACTCCAACTCAGGTCAAAATTTGGTTCCAGAACCATCGGTACAAGATGAAACGCCAAGCCAAAGACAAGGTGACCCAACAGCAAATGCAACAGGACACTAGCTCTTGCCAACAACAGCAGCAGTCTCCAAGAAGAGTGGCCGTACCAGTTTTAGTGAAGGATGGCAAGCCATGCCAAGGAGGCACACATACGCCAACAACGGGCGCCCAGAACCACCACCACCAGCAAACAACTAGCGCTACCAATAATTCAGGAATTGGGCAACATCAGCAGACTGGCAGTGCATGCCATTCGCCAGATTTAGGGCACTCGTCTAGCCCTCCCTCGCTTCATAGCCAGGTCTCCAGTCTGTCTCACCTAAACTCTTCTGGTTCTGATTATGGCACCGCCATGCAATGCTCCGCCTTATTATATGGTAGGACCTGGTGACAATGTAATATAACTAAGACGTGTATATGGTAACGGACAGAGTCATTTCTGCATTTCCTAAGTAAATGGTTTACTTTGGTTGGTTTTGCAGGCGACGACTCTTCGTGGACCAAAAGTGACGAATGTTCAATCTGTAAGTGGAGTTTGAAAGGATTTATTTTACAGCGAATGTGAATAAAATTCCTGGTTCACGAAATAAACTCTTATACAAGACACGTGTATCTGTAAAAGTTGACTTGTAAATACACGATTCCCAGGAAACTGGAAGAACAAGTCGAAACAGTGTTAATACAAAGGAAGATTTGTGGGCATACAAAGACATGTGTAGGGTAAATTAACTTGGCTTAACTTTTTAATAGATTTTAATGTAAAACGTAGCTGTATATTTCTGTAAAAGGTTTGCATTGGATACATAGTTTTTAGCAAGCTGTATATTATGTTGTAAAAAGTTTTTATGGACATTTGAAGGCTGCCTGTATACCACAATTAAGTTTTGTTGTTATTTGACCCCGTATTTTTCCTCCTCTTGTAACTTATATAGAGATTTGGCTTGAATACAGTCATACGAAGCTTCTAATAAATTATGAAAATAAAATTCAGATTCGTGTATTGTATTTGGTTATATAGTAGGCTAAATATCAGGCTTTTCATATGTGCATTCTAATAGAAATATCCTGTTGACATTATATCTGTTGCTATTTAAAATAAGAAGATTTTGAAATAATAAAATGTAATTTACAGTAAATAAGACACCACGAACATAATCCATGCTTTTTTTTGCGTAAGAGTGTACACTTTTCAATTTTATAAATGTGTTGCTTTAAGAATTGAGAATATGACTAACTTTATCGTGTTGGAAAACTGTAAACATGATTTTCCCCATTCTTTAAAACAATGTTCATGTAGTTAAATGTAAACAATACTCGCCCTTGATTTAATTTAATTTACAAATGGGGTGTGTGGAGTAATGAAATAGCTTTTTCCTAGTACTATGTATAATATTAAACACCGATGGGGTAAAAGTATTGAGTAGTTCCAAAAGAGCAGTAGTAAAACTAAACACGTGCAACCAAAAGCAAACTCGTATTTATTATGTAAACAAGGTGTTGAAAGCAAACATAATGCATGCGGTCACCGGCTGAACAAAGTCCACGAAGCCCCATGTTAATGATTTCAGGCTAGAGAACAGTACAGTGCATAAAAAACATCATAATGTTGTATTTTGCTCACAAAATGTCGTTGAATTCGTTTCGCATTGGTAAAGCGAATCGTTTTGCAACCCCAGTGACGAGGATTATAATTAAGAGTTTCATATTTTTTATATATTTTTCTGTCAGTGAATGGCGTTGTTTGCGTTGGCATTAGTGAAATCCAGTTCGTTTGTTTGTCTGCCAGCCTGTGGGAATGAAACAAGCCATGAGCCAGGGGTCAGTAAACGTATTTGGTGCTGTGTTTTTATATTGGCTGTTTAAAAAAACAAAAAGGGGTTTCCATACTGAATTGAGGAGCCGAAAAAACGATATACAATGCATTACGCACCCCACGTGTTATGTAGAATTTAAAAAAAAAACTATAACGGCGAATGGATTACAATAATGTACTTAAAAAACGATAGCATTTAATTCTAGTGCAAGCATTTGTCTAACAGTTACGCAGTCACATATCAATGCATGCCGGTAGGAAAATAAACGTTATTTAACTTTTTTTTTTTTTTTTCCAATCAGGTTATAAACATTATAAAGCTACATGGCTGACTGAGATATATCAAATTACGATTCTGCAGCTTGTTGATATGCCTATAATGTCAAATGAGTGTTGTGTATTTTCGAAGCAGAGGTCTGTTTCACTTTTGCATTTTGTCTTCCCTGCTGTTTAAACGCTTGTAACCTCGTGGAACGCAAAATGAAGAATGGATCCCTTTTCTTACAGTCTCACCAGCTTTTTGAAGTTCCTTTCAAAGTTTAATTTAATGGATTATTATGTACACAGTGTCTTATCTGTGTTGGCCAGTTTCAGATCAGGCAAAGTAAAGCCGTTTCTCTACCTCGTCCACGGTGCCGGCGTCTCTTGATGTGTGTTTACCTCAGTAAAGACGAGCCCACGCTCTTTCCGAACGCTATGAGATCAAGTAAACACAATTCAAAGGACATTAAAATATCAATCAAAGTGAAATCCAAACAGTCAAATTGCCCTTAAACAACTTAATGTACTATTTCCCCATGTTATCGGGCTTTTCTTTATCAAAACCCTATTTGTGCAAATGAAAAGCTCATTAACTACCGATACAGGTCGACAGGACCAAGTTCAAAACAGTTCTGTCGTTTCTTTTTTTTTTCCATGTCTAAGTTTGCTGCCTTGGATACCTCAAAAACAGAAATAACAGTATTATTGGGGAATATTAAGCGTTTTTTGTGAGTTGTTTGTTTTCTAACTTAACAGGTGCAAACTATACAAACAATAATTGATTTGCTTTTATCTTTAAAAGGTAGAGCTTTATATTAAGCAGCAAACCTGAATTACCTACAAAATATGATTTATAGGCTGCATGAAATGTATACAGATTAAGACATAACGGCTAGCTATTGTTAAATATGTTGAAAATATAACAAAGTGTCTGAAATATACATTTATAATTGAGGCGTACATTTGATTGATTTGCTATCCATGACTGATTTTAATGTTTGTGTTGAAATTTCAATGACCGGATCTTTTTTTTTCATACTTCACCACAAATAGCGTACATTTGATTGCTAAGCATACTATATCTGCGTATCATTTAAAACAAACACATGCTTACAAAACGCTGATAGCAAGGTGTTCCTATCGTGGATAAAATAAGCAATAGGGTCTCCTTACATATTCCCACTAACATTTCCTGTAATCAAACAGCCCCATGGTTTTCTTGTAGCATTGTTTTGTTTTCTGCATGTTGGTCATTAACGTTGATTGCATGCAATGTGTTGCATAGGTTTTTTAAAAAGTTCGCTAATATTAAAATAAATGCATAAAAAAGTAACACACACATATAAATGATATAATACGGTAAAACGAACTTCAGACCTTATTGTAATATTTGGATGTGCCGTTCTAGTTTGTAATAATAATAATGGTAATTTATTTGTCTTAAACCAGGCATTCTCGTAGCAACAGGCACCATGTTTCTCAATTTTCCTGTTACATTATTTTATAGGATTCATCACTTCATTAAAGTAGTCATACTGAAATGCACCTTAATGTAAAGTATAGTTTCAGAGCTACATGTATTAGCGTCAGACATGGCTTGCCACAGGCAGCTACAGGCAGAATTCAGGGCATATCATACACGATAGGCCTCATTATAAATATACTTAAATACCTTCGACACGGCGCTCTAGTCTCAGTACTATTATCGGTATTGCTACAGAATCAACGTACACCTTATCTAAATCACCAACGTTTATTTATTTATTTATTTTATTTTATTTTATTTTTTAGCCAAACCATGACAATTCCAACTGATGCAGCTAAGCGACATACGTTTAAAAAAAAAAAAAAAAACTGACCAAGGTCTCGAGCTCAGTAATTGTATTAAAATATAATTTACTCTGGATGCAGTTTAATTATGTGCAGTTTAATTGATGTGAGAATAGTTCACGCTATTCACCTACTCGAGCAACTAATTCAAACATTTCAAATTAAGTGTGAACGAGAGATTAATACAGCGTTTTCTGTTTCACGCAGGTATTTCACTTGGCATCAAGTGCTACATTTTAATGCATTTTTTTCGCTTAGGAAAATAATAGACTTTCGTCTAATTCAAACACATTTAAACAATGTAATGATGTTAAGGTCGCTCCGCATAGGTAGACCAACCAGGTGATAATTAAAGTGAAATACACGGTTCTTAGTATCAGACTCTTCTCAGTGGCTTCAGAAGGAGTGACTTTTAGCAAACACTTGAAAGCCTAAAAGAAGTTCAGCCGAAGCGCCGGCCTAGGTATTTAACAGCACTGCTACCCCAGAGCACGCAATCAATTTAAGCGCATGGAAAATAGGCAAAAGCACAACACATGATACTGCATTCGACAGGTAAAGTACCATACCCTGTTCCATTACATATTTTGCATTTGCTAACTACGAATGCCGTGCAATATAGGCTACACATATATGACAAATGACATTGCCTCCGCAGAGATATTCAGTGCGTTTTATAAACCTCGTTGAAGGCAATTGCAAATTGAATATATTTATTATGCAAAGACTTGTTCTCTTAAGCGTTATTTGTACATTCTTTATGTTTTATTTTGCTTAGCCTAGTGCATTCTCCAGAGAAAGAACATCTATTTTGCACGTCTACAATAATTGCTTATTGCATACAAGAAAATTGTGATCTGTGTTAAAACGAGGCAAACATAAAGCAAAGGAAAGAATGCGGATACATTGCTCGTGTGAAACTCCAGGGTGACTCAATGAAATTGCTGTGGAAAATACATTTATAACCTATAAGGTATTCTCTCGGTTCCTCGGTTTATTGATCAATCATATTAAATATTAAATAAAAACAAAGGGATGTTATCATTGAATTAAAGGTTGTAGGATTAATTATATATATATATATATATATATATATATATATATATATATATATATATATATATATATATATATGGGCCTTTCAATTTATTATTGACATAATCATTTTAAAACGGGAGTTCATCATCATCATCATTATTATTATTATTATTATTATTATTATTATTATTATTATTATTATTATTATTATTATTATTATTATTATTATTGTTGTTAATATTGTTAATATGTTGATATGCTTTGTTACAAGATCAGCATATAATATATGCCTCTGGTAGAGTCTTTTTATATAAAAGTTAAGTAATAAATAAGACCGTTCTACAGTTTGCATTTGCATTTTCTATAGTTTTGCAATACAGTACAACCAAATGAATACAACAACTATATTATTATTATTATTATTATTATTATTATTATTATTATTATTATTATTATTATTATTTATAGTGTTAGGCTTGGTATTGGGGTATTAATATTAGTAAGTTGTGTGTGTGTGTGTGTGTGTGTGTGTGTGTGTGTGTGTATTGTATCGAGTAGAAGACATACCCTCTATGGGCCCTATTCTCTGTTGGTTTACACGCTAGAAGAAAGGTTTTCAGAGGATGCTCAAGCCCTTCTTCCAGCGCGTAATTAGCACCTACAAGTTAAAATAGGGCCCTATATGAATTAATTTGCTTAATTCAGGATAAAAACATTGACATGTGGGAATAAGTCGTGTACACTTCCTAAACTTTATTTTAAAGTATTTATTTAAAATACAATCATTGTTTTGGAGACATCAAAACAATTGCATTGCCATTTCTGTTAATTCATAAAGTTTCTAATGAACTTGGCTTTTTTTGTTAACATTTCGGTTTCTAACTTTCGATTCGATTTATTGTGCTATTAGAAACGTATATAGTTTATTTAATTATAGTGTAACATATGCAAACAGATACAAATCTTACCACTGATGCCTATTTTATATAGCAATTATTTGGTAATTAAAACATACAATAATAACAACAACAACAACAACAACAACAATAATAATAGTAATAATAATACTTTAATTGCTGCTGTCGGACAATACCATTCCTATCTGTTTTTGTTTCAAAGATTGTATTTTGCTTTTTTATTATTATTTTTGTATTATTATCAGAACATACAAAAAGATATGAGTCGGGACCCAGTGAGTATTTATATAAATACTTGTGCATATATGCTTTGAAACATAAATAAAAAATAAATGCAAAACAATATAGTAGATTTGTTTAAGGGTTTTAGACATCTCTAACGCTCGATTGTCCCTCACTAACTCGCGTGTTGTGCCCTCTCTCTCTCTCTCTCTCTCTCTCTCTCTCTCTCTCTCTCTCTCTCTCTCTCTCTCTCTCTCTCGCCCTCATTTTTTCTCTTTCAACTATATTTACAGTGTAATTATCCAGCCGATACAGTCACGAATGGCAAAACTTGGGAAACAGATCGACCTCCATGAAATGAGAGGGACCCGGTAACAAATGTGTGTGTGCGTGTGTGTGGAGGGGGTATTTTCAATTGAAAACAGATACCTTTGCAGAGAGCGGAGAAACCTGCTGGAGGGTGCAGTCTACGAGTGCATAACACGCTTCCACGCGCTTGAATTATATTTCCCAGATGTTTCATTTTTAAATCGCAATCCTTACAATTTCTCTGCAAAGTCATTGAAATAATGAACCTATACACCGTCTTAATGATTTTAATAGAAACATGGAGATTAACGGTTTCGGAAAACAGTTACCCCCGCCACACAGTCCCTTTGCCTTATATGCGCTCTGTGAAGTGCTGTGATTTTAATAAGGGTCCTGATTGTAATGGTAGAGTATAGGTTAAGAGTTATTCAATCAGTGCTGCCTACTGCAAATTATTCGGTACAGAAATTGTAACTTGATGTTGCAACAAAAAAGAAAGCCAAAGCGCCTTTAGTTTCAGTATTACGATTTAAGGTTAAAACATAATGATGTAAACATGTTTTTTTTTCTTTTTTATATATTTAGCTATTCGACGCTGTTAAAATTTGCGTACCTTAAGAGTCTAGTAGATACTTAAACAATTACAACCAATCCACTGCATTAGGGCACATTGGGACACAGCCAATAGAAAATGTGTGCCTAATATGAAATACCTGACCCGCGTTATTATATTGCGAATATTTAGTGAATTAGATAAACTATTACATCTGTGTTTTTTAAATATCTGTGGCACTGGGTTCTATTCAAAATTATCTAACGTTTTATATATACAGTATATATTAAAGACACGTTGTCCTTTACAGTTCTTATTTAAATCTGCAAATTATTTAAATGCATAGTATTGTCTTAGAAAATGACAAATATACAATAATAATAATAATAATAATAATAATAATAATAATAATAATAATAATAATATACTGACTAGTGATTATAACAAAACATTATCGTTAAATAAAAGTTTTTGTACTCCTGCAATGTGAGGGAGGACTTTTCCCCATCACTGAAACAGTGTCTCCCGTGTAAATTACGCCTATGACCACGACCCTAAGTTAACACCCTTTTCGTTTATAAGATTACAAGTTTGTTTTACTGTGA
The DNA here is from genome assembly GCF_902713425.1 of Acipenser ruthenus. NCBI lineage: Eukaryota > Metazoa > Chordata > Actinopteri > Acipenseriformes > Acipenseridae > Acipenser > Acipenser ruthenus. The sequence goes on from NC_081206.1 coordinate 21,201,391, forward strand.
GTTTGAATTTTGCTTCACAAAAAACGGTGAACATTTAGTACGGTGGTGTAAACGCTTTGTGGATAACGCCACATGTCTGGTACACAACGGTGATACGAATTATGGAAATGTGACAAAACCTCAATTGGTCCTTTTCTTGAATGTTCCTTGAAATGTATTTGTGTAAATAAATTGAGCTTCGCGGAATACACCAGTCACGTGACGCTGTTCTGTGTTTAACGGTAACCTATATATGAAAAGCATGTTTAAGCATAAAATCGTCGTGTACCGTAGTTATATCGATAGCATTTAAAATGGTATTTCATATGGAAGATAACCAAGGGTGTTTAGATGATTGAGTAATCTTGTTATTTATATTTTGAACAATCTCTTTGGAAATGTTTAATTTTGCCTTCATTCTTTTGGTGTCTTTCAACACACCAGTGTTACGGTGAAACCACGCAAGCATTCCTACCATGAAATCAATCCAGAACGCTTTCCTTTAAATATCAGTCTTTCAACTATCTAGATTCTTCAAACAATGCACGTGCTTTGAATTAGAGACATAAATAACACAGTTGTTCGCATTGTGGATTAGTCCTGACCCAAATGCTCCAGGAACATCCAGCTATAGCATACATCTAATCCCAGTCTAACCCTTTTAATAATTTTGCCCCAAACCTTTAGTTTTATATTAACCCTAAGTCACTACCATGTTTCAAAATTGTTATTCTGTCCCTCTTTGGGACTGCTATTCAAAGTGTAAAGGTTCCCAAGAGCATTTAGGCAATACAGTAGTAGCCTAATCCTCAACATGAGTTCTAGGCCCTACTAAAAATAAACATGAGCACATATTCAGAAATGTGTTTATTAGTGCTTGAAGTGCAACGCAAATATATCTAGCGGGATGTTTACCGTTATTTCAATACAGATATATGATAATATCTGGAAATGGATGAAAACGCACTTTTGGTCCCGGAAGCTTTTCCAAAACACTCAGTTTACTGATACAAATAACTCAGTTATTGTTGGATAACTTTAAATGAGGACCCTTATTCCTACAAAATAAATATTTAGCCATTTACCTTGGCCAAAATAAAAGTTACACAATTAAACTTAGAACAATATTCCTCTATGTAATAAGCTGTGTTTCTTAAGCTTCAGAGGACGAACAAAACGTTTTATTTCATTTTTACATCTTAAAAACATAATTTCTAGTAAACTTGGGTTCTTTGTACGACAAACAGTCCTACTACTACTACTACTACTACGAATACTACTACTACTACTACTACTACTAATAAAAATAATAATAATAATAATTTGAAAATGTGTGTACAGACTTATGTTACATGATTACAACAATAATGTCATCTTCTTTTTGATAACCCTTTTTCAATGTGTTGCTTCCTATCAAAAGTTGTTTTGTGTGATATTGAAATTTCTAAACGCTGTTAAACAAGAACTCTAAATGTATTAAAATAGCTTGGTTATTAAACGTTAATTCTCCACCTGTGTGAAAAAGATTTTTTATTAAATAAGTAAATATATAAATAAATAAATAACATTCTACGTTGATCAACATTTTTGAGCCCGTTCCAACAGAATGCACTTCATTTAGAATGAAACATAGCAGTTAATACATTTTTACATTCAATCTCTACATTCAATCTCTACATTCAATGGAGCACTCATACATAAACCATTTAATTATGCGGTCTAGTAGATTTTGATATAATTAAAAGGAATGCCTCAATCACACGTTCCTATCAGAGAATAGGCTATATTGCATCTAAATCCCAATATGGTGTCATATTATTAATGGGTGAACTGTCAATAACAGTAGATATTTCTAATTGATGGAAACAAAACGATTAAGCGTTCATACATTCTTCGTGTTTTTAAAATATTAGAAACAATAATGTCCACCTCCCCTCCAAAAGAAAAAGTTAAAGGAAATGGTTCCTTTTATTCAGTGGCCAAATATAATGTCTGAAGTACCTATTCTGTCAATGAGATTGCATCTTGGAAAACATTGCCTACTTTCCAACTTTTCATAAAAAGAAGTAAATGATAGGATGCACAGTTATTCCAGGGGAGGTTAAAACTGCTATATCTTTTAGGGAGCCTTCCAATAATGCCTTAGCTATTACCTTTACACTATGAGGGTTGGATTCAGCAGCGTTCTAATGGAATCTAGCAGTCACTGGTGTCTGAGAACTGATTTTCTTTCTAATAAGGTTTAGCTGTTTTTTTGTTAGAGCCCCTGTAGAATGACCGAGGATTACATTTGCATTTCTTAGGCTCCCTGTGTGGTCTTTGTGAGAATCTTGTAACTGTTGAAAATGACTTGTTGGAAGCGTGTGTGCTCTCATCTCTCTCCTTTGACAGAAACATTGTAAAACTCAGGCAGGTCCTTCGGGCTTTATCCTTCAGATTCCACATGAACCCAAAGCAATTAGAGACTAATCTCAGCGCAATCATATTTGAGTTAGGATTTGTACCGTTTGTTTATCGTCATTAAAATGCAACTCAAAGTTTTATTGTAGGCACTGAGAAGAATATAAAGCTACATTAACAAAGTTGTATAGGATCTCAAATCTAATAATTTACTGATAATCATTCGCCCAAGTATAACAGAACCTACATCGTAATAACCAACAAGGACCACCTAGTGGGTTCTAAATATCTAAAGACAGTATTAGCTGGAGGGATCCTTACATTAATTAGATTGGGCTTCTATCAAGCTCTTTATCAGGCTTTGGTGGTGGGGGTACAACCTACTGCTGCCAGTTCCTCTAAATATGTTTTTTAAGCCAAATAAAATACTGTTTAAAAGTACATTTGATGTTGTCCTTATGGAAATGACGCCAAGTAGGCCCTATATTATTTTTATTTTCAAAGCATCATGTGTAGGCATTTTTATAGTAGGCCTACAATGTTACAAAAGAGTCTTAAGAGTCATTAAATTATATAACTTTGGTTCCAATTTTGAAAAAATAAAAATGAATATATATATATATATATATATATATATATATATATATATATGGCCCATAGTTTCCATAGAGTATATGATAATTTGGCTTCCTTATAACAAGGCACACTTAAGATCAAATCGATTAATTTGATAATTGCAAGATGACAGGATAGCTTTTAAACTAATTGTTCATTGATATGTATCCTACTGCTTCCTTGTGTTACGTTAACTACTTTAAGCTTACTCAACAATACACCCCTGGGTTGTCTTTCTAAAGAAACATCTAGGGATTTGGCAGTTACTTTTTCCTGTACTATATCCTCCTATACTATACCCAGTCTCCCAATAAAGCTCTAGACACAATTCACAAACTCGGTGAAGAAACTAAGTCCGGGAAACAAATGTTTTTCACAGTGCTTCCATCAGTTTACTTGCTAAAACTTCTGTCTACTTCACTTCATCAATTTTACCTTCGAATAGATTGAGCGTAATTAATTTATTTGCCATTTTTGAGGATCGCCCTTTTTACTTGACTTTTTTTCTACATTCTAAAACAACAACATTCAGACACCTTTTTTCAATCTGTGTAGCAATGAAGCTAAGTTAATAAGCTAAGCATGCAAGCTGATGTAGCTATGTTCTGATGACAATGTTTATTTCACAAATACCCTATCCGCTACATAATTTACGCACAGTCATCAGGTATTTGTGAACAAGGTGAATGGCAATCACGTGGTTTCAACGCGTGTTAATCTGGTATTATTCAGCTAGTGTGGACAGTGTATTAGTATCTGGAGGAGTGGTGCTTGAGGCTCTGTAAGGCCAATTCAAACCAAGATCCTTTTCCAACCCGGTATTCAATACTTGAACACCTAGGCTCATATAAACACTTAAAGACCTGGTTGAAACAAGGTCCTGCACTGGATTTCAGCAAAAGAACCCTAAGGCAGTACCACTGAAACTGCACTGAGTTGTGTTCTGTTGTTTATATGATTTTGCACTTTGGGAGTGGAGGCCATACAGAAGCTCTATGGAGGATATTTAAGAACATGGTTCCAATTCACCAATGCATGGTTGATAGCTAGGTAAAGTAAATGATCCCCTCTGGTAAGATGCATTGATGCTTTGTTAGATACTGTTACAATTTAATTGGGAGATTAATGGTTTCCTTTCTATTTTGTCACTCACAGTACCTGTATCATCCCGTTTTAAGAATGTGATTGTGAATATGTTGACAAGCATTTTCTATGTAGTGTGAATAGGGTATTTGCACTGGTAAAAGCTCACCTCTTGCTGTCATTGGCGACATTTACAATGACTTGTGGCACCCAAAATGGAACGTCCTTTTTCTAGATTCGTGATGTTATCACACTGTCATCTTATTATCGTTTTATGCCTGGAGGGGATAGGCCAAGAAGTTAATTCTACAAAACTGGCACTGGCCTACCCTCTCTAGGCATTGCACGTGTGGAACGAGCATCTCCAAAATCTAGAAATCTATAGTACTATGATGGTATGATGACATCGAATTCTGGAAAAAGAATGTTCCATTCTGTGTTCCAAAGCATTGTAAACATAGCCATTGATTGATTACAAAGCGTACTAGAGCTTTCTCATTGAATTAGACCATTTAAAAAAATAATAAATAATAAATTGGAAAATAATTATAATAATTAGCAGCTGCAATCTCTTAATTTATCATCCAATTTGTTTTTGTTTTTGAGTCTAACAAGTTATTTGGTATGCTAAATAGACACATGTGTGTAAGGAAGGAGATGTACGTAAAGTCTAATGTAATGCCTGCAATTCCCAAACTGAGAACATATATGTGTCTCTGTGTATCATTTATCTTTAGGGGGAGCTCTAAGCAGGGCTATTTTTGTAACTTTTCTTATTTTGCCTTCTTGCCATTACACTAAGATGCAATACTCACAATATATGTACAGTAGTCTCTGGCTAAGAGAACATCCTTCAGGAAGCAAGTGAAGTGTTCTTATGGCTGAAGTGTTCTCTAAGACGAAGTTAGTAGCCACCACACAATATGAATCAATCAATAAATAAATATGTATTACTTGTCATGACGCACATGCATCAACATATGAAATTAACCGAATAAGCAAAAGAAAAGCACTAGGCAAGTGTATGTTAATAAACTATAATAATAAAGACAAACTAATGTTAATAAAGTAACTGTCAAACTAAATTGACACATCACCCCTACCTACACATGTTAAAAAATGCAGCAGCAATATACAAGACACATGCACATTATTTAACAGAATGGTGAAGCAACTCACCAGAACGGGAAACATCAAATTGCTCAGTGACTTGTGTCTGATTCAGGTTTTTTTGTAGCAAGAGAAACAACGGCACATTTCGCCATTTGTTTAAATGCCATTTTGTAGCGATGAGGTGCTCTCGTGGAAATCAGAATACAAAATGAGTCAATGATATGATGGCAGTTCTGTAAAGATTTAATAAACCAATCAGTGTGCCTCAAGACACTCTCCTGATGGCAAGTCGCTTTTCAAAAGACTGAATAAACCTTTTTAATTTAAGTTCGATGATGATGAGTTATCAGGTTACAAAACAGTTCTGTATCCGTTCTGAATGAATCGCTATCGGTGCCAAGAAGGTGTTCCTTTAAGCGAAGTTCCTGTTCCTTTAGCTGGAACATTTACAATGGGAAAAATCTGTTTCACTGAAAAATCTGTTTCACCACAAGGGCATTCCCTTAGGCGAAGCATTCTCTTAGGAGGTGTTCCTCTAGAAGGAGACTACTGTACTATGTTAGATGGATAACTACCCAGGAACAATGCTAATTAGGAATGTCCACATGATCCCAGGATCTTTTTGACATGGCACAACAGTTGCAGAGGTGACTGGTGGTATAGGAATGCTGTTGCCATCCAAACGCCAGAGCTAGTAGATGAGCCATGAGAGCAGGTTTTGAGTTTTATATTACAGAAAGGGGTTTGGATATGTATGTGGATATTTATATTGAGTTTCTCCAGAAAAGAACCAAACGGCTCAGGAAACAACCGAATTCAACTTTCTCAACTTTTTATTGAAGCATTTTCTGAGTGTAAATGTTTCATTAAAATATCACAACAGGTCAAATGGTCTTGAACCTGTTTCACACCAGCACTAAAATAAAATAAATAATATGTATCAATCTATCTAAATCTGTATATATATTTGTATCTCTCCTTCTCTACAGATCTATAATTCCGCTACACTTATAAAGAATATATTCTTGTTTAAATTAATCAGAATAATAACAACTCTATTTTAGTGAGCTTTGTATGCCCATAGTCTGGTTGGAGTGACTCAGGGGGGCATTTTGAACATAGCTGTAAATAGTTACAAACCACAGTCAGTGGCAGTCAAGCTAAAATTACCATTTAGATTCTCTGCTGTGTTCAGCCCAATCCATGTTTATCATCTAGCAACATTTTATCACACCTTCATTGAACTTTCTGTCAGCAATTATAGCATAATGGCTTTCCTTTTCTGAAAACTACCAATAAGGCAACACAAGTAGTATGAAAGGCATTGGTACCCTGCTAATGCTACTTTTTCTGGAAACTGTGACACAGAAAGGATGACAGGTAGTTGTTGAGATTTTGGATTAGTCTGGCTGCACAGTGATTTCCTTTGTAAATATTAACTTCTATTAGTTTATTTGTTTAGCAATGAAATTGCTTGGAAAGACGAAAAGCTTCGTCCAAAGTGAAAAAACAACAACATCAGATGCGTTGAATATGGACAGTGTCGGTAGAATTAAAACCACCACTACAGTTTAGGTTCAATGTTGTTTTATTGAAGCAGCATCTGTAAATAAGCTTACACTAGAGTGTAGTGCTTTAGTGAACCCTGCAAAAATGAGAAATAATCGAACCACTATTTAAACACAATGACATGAAGCGTTAGGCCTATGCGTACTAAGAACCAATAGGCCTGCGTTCATGTGGATTTATACCACAGTGCATTTAAATAACACCACCAATATATATAATTTTTTTCTGCTTCCTTTTACTAACACATAGACAAAGCCTGGAGTAATCTGAGCATACCTCAATGTGCATTACAAAGAGGAAAATGGTACTGTAACTGCAATCACCTCCATTGGTAGATCTTATTGTCAACTGGTAGCAAAAGTATCACTAATTGTCCTGCATTTTATCTAGTTCTTGAAATCATTGTGCAGCAAGCACGCCTGAGGGTCAATTGGGGAAGTGAAATACTTGGCATGCAAAGCAGAATACAAGATGCTGTGTAATACTTGACCTTTCAGTATAATCAATGTAGCAATGAAACACTGTGCATTCAGCATTGCTTGAATAGAGCCTTCCCCCATGGAACAAAATGGGAAAATGTCCTCTTTATACCACCACCTTCTTTTTTTTTTGGTTTTGTTTCCTGAGCGAAAATTATTCTTTTTAATGGCCATGTCTGCAATTAGCCGGTATTTGGGAGAATAAATGCAGAGAAATAGCAATTTCTTATTTTCTATGAGATCCTGTGTGCGGAGCAAGTAAATTGCTTGAGGTGTATGACTTATAATGTTTCCAAGTCTTTATGTTCTAGAATAGGATGTGGGTGGGTAAATGGGGAAATCGATTTGCTTTTTTTTACTTTAAGTGTTATGCAGGTTTTAATATTGTAATTCCCCACTTAAGAACTTGCCCAGATTGACCCTGTTTTTCCCACAGATCGTGATCAGGGTTTGGAGTATACAATTGTTTCGAAGACAAGGGGCAGCTAATTGCAGCTATGTGTCTTTTAAACGCTACATAAATCTTATTTTCATTTATTTTTATAACAAAGCAATTACTTAGGTGTACATTTTCAGATAATATGTTTGGACCACCTAATTTAGTTTTAAAGGTAACTGTAAGAAAGATGCAACATAAATACATGAACTGGGAATAGAGAATATCCAAGTCTATATGTCCCTGATTGTACCATACAGTGATCAAGGATCAGAAGCAATCAATTTTACTGGTTTTATACCATTACATGTTTTGTATTGCCTTCCTATCTGGTCTATTATGTTTTTTAAATACTATGGAGGTAAGTGGGTACTTGCATTTAATCCCTCATAGAAAGTACAATTTTAACAGTTCAACCATTTTTTATTGTAAAACAACAATGACTGAAAAGTGAAAGGTGATGTAATATTCAAGGCCAGCACTGAATATTTATCTATGGGTATGAATACAGAAAACTACATTGCAACTAAAAGCTTACCTGCTTGACTTTTCTTATTTTCTCAGTTCACATTTTAAGCCATTTTTATTTTCTGGGTTTAAATTTTAATGATTGCACAACTATTATTTCATATTAAGAAAACTAATAAAATGTTATCAGTTACAATACTTAATGACACTTTTCTCACATGTGTTATGTGTTACTTCTTTAAAGCCCATTTATAAGGCCACATAATTCAAATGTAATCCTAACCTATGGATAGACATAAACCCACGCTCAGTGGCCCATCTTAAATACGCGCTGTGCTTAACTATGATTTTAAGCAAGCCCTGAGCGTGTACAGTATCAGTGGGGGTTCTTTAATGTGCACTGAGCCATAACTAACCGTGTTAACTCGAGGTCTCCTTCAAATATTCCAGTTAATCGCTTCCTCCCTTGACGTCTTTAATAAACTTTATAAAAGGTGATTGATTGTGCGTGGTGCGTATCACACAGATTGGGCTTAATTACATTACTATAAAGCCACCTACTGCGTTTTGCCAGACTTAACAACGGGCTTACTGAACTGGATGAATTTATTTAGACTCACTGCAATGAAACCCCATTCTAAAGGCAACCTCAGAGAGAAAACACAAATTATACCTCAATGCCAGCCTAATAGACCAAATAAGGAAGTGAGATGCCAATCCTGTGTGTATTTTAAAGTGCAGATGCTGGATGGGAGAATGCACGGCTTGCAGCTTGCTGTTCAGGAGAGATTTGTTTGTTGTTCTCACTTGTCACACTAGGCTTTAGAACTGAAACTTTTTTTTTTCTTGGGTTGAGAGGAGTTTAAGAAGCAGCATCTCTATGGTAGTTCACTGTAGATAATTTCATGAGAAATTAAACTGATTCAAATACCTTATTTATTTAATATTAGGAATGTCTAAATCTTGGGATATACTTATTTGCAAACTGCTTTGTAGCACACACTCTTTTGTATTGTTGTTATCTACAAAAATACATATTAACAACATAATCTTAATTTAATAGTACCTCATTTATTTACACATATATTTGAGACAGAATGGCTGTTACAGCTGTCCCATTAATAAAACACACCGTTTAAAATACTTGCTTTAAAACATGATGTATGTATAATGAAAAGTAATGAAGCTACCCAGGATTAAAGCAGCATTGCTAATAGTAATGCCCAATCCTAGATCCTTGAGAAAAGGAAATATCAGGTGCCTATAAAGCAATAATTAGCCTGATTCTATATACCATTCCTAATGTACAAAGCTTGGGATGTTAGTTGGGTGTGTTTTAGATCCTAAAAAACAGACAAAATATATGTTTGTGCTCAACAGTAAACAAAAAGCAAAAGACACATTTAAGTGTGTGGATACAGGAAACTGCCAATAACCAAACTCATGTTATGATGCTGTCGTTTGTAAAACCTGTCCCATTAAAAAGGTGGGAGGGAAAAATGCTATTTGCCCCCTAATAAAATATGTCATTACGATGTATTCATATCACACAAAAGCATAGCAGTCAAAAAATGGCCCCTCTGTTGGTCAGTAATTATATAGTTTGCTCTGGCAGTTGCCAGCTCTAAGGAAAAGCAGGTGGCTGGTCCATCATGCAAATAGCAAGTGTGTGCCACAGTAATTAGCCAGTGCGATTGCTGAAATTAACAATTAGCTAACATGCAATTCTCTCTTTGCAACACAGCAGTTTGCTTTGTATAGTCATTGTATTTCCCTAGCAATTACGTGGTGCAGCTTATCATTTTTATTTTCTTAGTCCATTCAATACAGCTTTCACATGGGGGGGGGAGCCAGTTCCCAGAGGCTCAACAGGCAGTTAAGATTTACCTCTTGGCTGCTTTGACATTTTATTTCAATAATGTCTCCTAACTGTTCCAACTTAGCCCTTTTGGGAATGTTTGCAACTTTTCTTGCATATTCTCATTCTGGTCTGGACTTATTTATTTTTGTTTATTAATTAATTTATTTATTTGTACTTGCTTGAACCAAAGCCATTGTATTTTCTTGCTCTTAATTGTATTATTACTTGTACTGTGGTACTTGAAATGTATTTGCTTTCGATTGTAAGTCGCCCTGGATAAGGGCGTCTGCTAAGAAATAAATAATAATAATAATAATAATTTATTCCTACATTTAGAGTGGCCATGTATTTTCTTCCCATTTTCTCCCCTCGTTTGGCACGGTGAGGTGACCCGACCACAGCCAGTTTTTCCCCCTAGCAAATGGGTCATCAGCAAAGACCTGACCAGGATCTGAATCAAGCTAACTCATCAGCAGACTGCATGACTTGCCCTACTCTCCAAGGATTTATTTGTAATACTGTTGTCCAAGTAGTGACTTGTATGTCCCTTTCTTATCACGCTAATACATCATTGCCCTTCCAAAATATAATTATTTGTTTTATGCTTCAAAATGATGGTTTATGAGAGTGATCAAGACGTATCAGAAGCCCAGAGTCACATAGTATAGGGTTATAGGACAAAGAAACGTTTGTGTATGTTGGTAATACCGGAACGAGGCTGAAAGCAAAGGTTTGTTTATGGGCTGCGAGTGCTGATATAACACATATATAGATGCTTGCAGTCCTTTAAATATATTATACACTGCTTATTATTATATTGCCATTTTGAATTGACTTTGCAGTTGAATAAAATGAAAAATGAAAACAAACCATGCACTTGAGAGATCCCGAGCAGTCTTTAATAGTCTTTACATGTGGAATTGTGGTCTAGTTCATATGATGCATGATTATCACGTCACATGATTGCCAATGAAGTGAATGGCAATCACATGGTTTTAACATGTGTTGATCACGCATTATGTAGGTTGTGTGACGAGGGTATCATTCATTTAATTCACAGACAAACGTCTTCAGTTTAGATGTTGCTTGGAGAGGTTCCTGTTGTCAGGTTGATTGGTATTTTTCCTTGTTTCTGTTTAATATCCCTTTAGCTCTGGTTTTCCTGTTGCTTATTCAATTGTTACCCCTTTATATGAAATACCAGTCTACTGTTGAAGGTTGGTAAGTTGAATGGTATTCATAGTCCTACCTATTTGGTAGAACAGAGACTACTGGAATAAGCAGAACTACTAATTTAATATTACGGAACCTGGAAACAAGGATATCTACTAATTATATAACAAATAATCACCTGCTGATACAACAACTATACCATAAAGTGTACCCCTTCTGCTTTGGGGTTCTTGTTGTACTTGATCATGGCAATCTGGCATGGAATATTCAGCTTGGTTCAGCAGCATATAACTGTAATCACAACATAGAGTATGCCAATTAATTCTGTGTATTGGGGATCCAGGCAGGTCCCTGTGGCATTACCTACATGTATTATTATGGTGCTGATTTGAATGTATTATTGTATTATGTTTGTATCTGTATAGACTGCAGGAGTGTACAGTCATCAGTCTGCCCCTGTTCGATAATAAGACTGAGCATGCCAATTATAAATAAAGCATAAACACATAAATAAACACAAACGTCTTCATCGACTTCGCTTCAGAACAGCTTTGCAAATCAACTGGTAGAATTATATTTAAATATCTGTATTAAACAAGATCATATAGATATTAGAATATCCATTTTTATACAAACTCAATTTTTTTCTCAAATTTTAAGAATACTACAAAATAAATTATTATAATTAGCTACAATAAATTACTATAAGAAATACATCATAATTAAATTAAAAAAAAAAAAAAAACTTTTTACTACTAAATAACAAGATCATTTGTTTTAAAAGATCTTAGGAGTATGGGTTTTACCAGGAATCATTAAAAACAAATGGTGGAAAGAATCTTTAACCAAGGCCTGGGAAGGTCAGCTGTCTCATTCTTCCAATCTTTTGCATTTTGATCTTTTCTTTCTTACTATTTTTTAATTTCTGCAAGTGAACAACAGGCCTGAATGATGAGTGCAAAGCAATGTATCGAAAGTGGCTGCTTTCAGCGAGTCATGCTGACACAGTGAGGGGGGGAAGCGCCATGCTGTGCCCTGGCCTAGAGCGGGCCATAACCCAAGGGCTCTGCTATTCTAACCCTTTCACTGATCCCCCTTTCACTGTCCTGGAATATGTGGCTCTGAGCGTTAGTGAACCTCCCTCCAACAGCCCACCCACTTGCACATTATCCCTGCCTGCCCCGCGACATGACATGGAAACAAAGTAGACATTAACTGCTACATTAAACAGAGAAGGAAAGTAATCAGTAACCTGTTATTCTCTTAATAAAGGGAAACACATGCAGTGTGAAACACAGAGAGCTAATCAATAGTGGTGCAAACAATGTAATGTGCAAAACAAATTGCAAATCAATTAGAATCCTTGTTTTCTTTGAAACTGTTCACTATATCTCAGGCAATTACTTGTTCATTAGACCTAATTTAACAGCACCACTACCCTAGCAACAACAGGCAGTGTCTGGCTATCAAAATCCCACAAAAGCAAAGTGACAGCTATTTCTGCCAGTTTGTCTCTATAGCTGTATTTTAAAACAATGTTTAAACCAAAATTCAAAAATTAAAATATTGACTATAGTTACTGGTAAGAAACCAGCTGTTAATTTGTACCTAATGTATCACATTTAGTCTGGGGGGCTATCGGGACAAAATTATTGACATAAAAAAAGGCTTTTACATCCAGTGCATGGTATACACTTCATATAATACAAATACTGTATTGACAGTAGATGACGTTTATTATAGAAAGTTCTTAGAATCATTGCAATCCCCAATTATACTTGAAGCCGTAATAATCCAACTAGAAGGGTGTTAACCAACACCAACATGTACTGTTTAATTCCCTCACCATCATGAATTCTTATACAGTATATAAACACAACAACATAATAATTAACCAACAGACAATGAAAATGACCTAGTGGAAGGCATATTTACCATGTCATAAGGTATACTAGATTCGTATGATTTTTTTTTAACACATTGGGGCCAAAAATGTGGCCATGTCACACATGGGTTGTATAAGGACTACCATGGCTTATTCTGTACAACAAATCAAGTCCATCCATCCCTCTGTCTGCTTGTCTGTCACACTCTGTATGGTGAGCACAACAACCACCTTGATTCAGCACCAATCTTCACCAGGCTTATATCATACACTTCCAGCTTTAAATAGATGGCTATAATCCAATAAAGTCTGTTTTATACAAATAGCTTTTTTTTTTTTTTTTTATATAAATTTAGTCGTTGCCAATTATTTTTATTATTTTCTCCCAATTTGGAATCGCCAATTATTTTATTAAGCTCAGCTCACCGCTACCACCCCTGCGCTGACTCGGGAGGGCGAAGACGAACACATGCTGTCCTTCGAAGCCTTTCTGCTTAAACTGCAGCATTCACACTGAAAACACTAGATGACATGTTGCAATGTTTTGATTGGATTTGCCCTCTCATATGACATAATGCTTGTGCAGTTATTCATACAAAATAAATTTGTCCCTGAACACCAACATGCATAGAATAAAAGTGAATAGAACATAAAAATAGTTCATTTCGTAAGCATTGTACGCTTTTTTGAAAAAAGAAAAAATAATAATAATTACACTTTTATAGAGATTGAAATAGTACTACAGCCACCAGAAATGTCACTTTTGTCAGGGTTCATGATATTTTAACTTATAAAACATAATAGTGTATATCATGGGAGATAATCTGAATGTCAAATGGTATGCCGTAAATGTATTAAACATATATAAAAAGCACTTTCTTTAGGTTGTTAGGTGTTGAATATTGGAGACAAACCTTGAGACATGTATGTATTCCATATGTGTGAATGTGCCTTTGATAACTAAAGACAGATCTTTGGTTTAGCAATAAAAAATGCAGAGTCTTGTTTTGATCCACAGTGGTTCTGCAGCCAAAGACTGCCATCCCTTGCAGTTGCTATAGCATTTTCAAGCACCCCTTCGCCCTTGTCATAAATTATCCTCGAGTGAAACAGCTCAAAAGGGTATCTGAAGCAACTGGATCAAATAATGAATTTCCAAGGCGTCCTGTAGGAGTAGCCACTTATCTTATTTATAGTCCTCTAACGTCGGCCACTCAGTGACCCTGCCATGGGATACAGTGAAAATGTTTCAGTGGCGGTTGCTTATTCATTTTCGTTATTTTCTTGTAATGTGTGTGTGTGTGAAGGGTGGATTGGCAGTATGTGCTCTCCATGATCTAATACATATTGGCACAGTCAAATGAAATGATGCACAAGAGTAGTCAGGCCGAGAGACTCTTGTGGTTTGTCAGTATCTCCATCAAGCTGTGAAGTGTTAACATATGTGATCAGACAGGCAATCAAGTAGGGCCTGATTTGTTGACTAATTAAGCCCAAAGACAACAAGCACTTTAACACCTACAAGTGACAAGTTTAGAGCAAGCAAGTGGAAACTTGAATCTCCCTTTATTTTATGAGACCGTCCTTGCCAAATTGAATGTTGACTAAGTATAATTTGAAGGTACTTGACTTGGGCTGACATGTTAACAATCATTCATCATGTGTTACAATGCAAGACTATGAAGTAGTGCCACTAACACATGCTATATTTGACATATTCACAATCCAATGTTATTGTGTCTAATAGTTAATTAATTTCCCCTTTTTTGGACAACCAGCTACAAATGAAGTACTATTATTTGAATACAGTACAGAGTACATTTTCTGGATTGCTAGTTAACCAGACCACTACCTTGTACCAGGTTACATTTTTTTAAACATGTGTTTGATGTTATATTGGTTTTTCAGAGGCTACAAAGGTTCATAACTGACATGGAAAGCTATGTGCTTGTAGTAGTTTGGGATTTCTTGTGAAGCACCCTCGTTATGGAAAGGGTCAAGTGTTCAGAGAATTAGTTAAGCAGATTACTTGCCGTTGTTCTATGTAAATTAAAGCCATTTTTGTAAAGCTGATTAGCTTACAGTTGATGATAGGACCAGCTGTTCACAAATAAAACTTGCAAATAGTGTATTTTCACTGAGTTTCCCAACAATTAGATAAAAATAACATATTGTTTATGTGACCAGACACAGTCTTCAAATAAAAAGCCAAGGAGCGGAAGTCAAGAACCCTTATCTGGACACAAACATAACCCTGTAAGCAAAGTAAGAGCTTGCCAGACTTTAGTACAAGCTCCAGTGACTTTTCTCCACGAATGCCACCTGAAACACACACACACACACACACACACACACAAACCCACAACCACATGCACGTAACATATTTATAAGCCCATTTCATATTTCTTTGAGACTCTGTTTTTACATATATAGGATAGTATAGCTTTGGCTTGACTTTGAGCTTAGATTGGAACCCAGGTTATTCCTCCCCCCAATCCTTCTGAAGCTAAAACCTTGTTCCACCTTGTCTAACTAACTAACTCAGTCCTATTGTAACTGAGTGCATTCCCATCCAATAGTATTTATATCACAATTGATATATGTTTTACAGAAAGGTGTCAAATGTACCTTACTAGATGAGACCACCAAGTATCAGGTTCTCTGTAGTGCACTAAGGGGATGTGCCCAGGATGTTACAGGTTTATTGGGCTTATAACCTGTCCATTTAACTGACTGGTTTTAGTTTAATGTCAACCATTCAAAGTGCAGTTACAATTTATTAACAAATTATAACCAAATCACCTGTACTTGTAGATTGTAATCCAATCCATGTTGTATGAAAAAATCAAATATGAGATGGCATATTACAAGAAACTTCTTCCACATTGGGAATTTATGTCACAGAACCCCTTGATTGAAATTAATTATTGAATTGCTGAAACCCCTTGATGCTGTTACAGCCTTTTAATTTACTGCACTTTTGTTATTCTGTATTTGCACAACAGTGGTACAGCAACAGCTCTATAGATCAATTGAATAGTTCCCACTGTATGAAACATTAAACGTTACAAGCTTTGAAAAAGAGAAAGTAACATTTTTAAGACGTTTAATACAGTGTTTAATTATCTCCTATTTAAAAAAAAAAAGACAAAATTCCACATTCCATGTTACAAAACAGAATCGACCGCCACTCATATTATTTAGTTGTTTGGTAAAATAACAGGTGTTTCTCCTAAAAATATATATATATATATATAAGTTAATTAAAGATTGGCTTAAACACTTTGAAAAACACTGCACAATATTGTACAATTTCCAGATACATTACTGTGTATTTACAGTGCAGCTATCTATTCTCTAGTGTCACATTTCTAAAGAATAATTGGTGTTCTGTTTTGGTGCTGGTTATGGATTTGTGAAACATGATACAAGAGGGTGAGGTGCTCTTTAACGCAGAATATACTGTCTCAGCGTTCTGGCCTCACATAAAGAGCAAAATCCTCCATCATGGGCACTTTAACACTGCTGGCTCAGGGCCCCTTTTCTGCATTATAACATGCTGTGTTTTGGCAGGAAATCAATAAAAGGAAAATCTGTTCTAATCATCCATACATTTACCATCACAATCAACAATCAAAGCCAAGCCTGGGCTCCTTTATCTGCAGGCTCCAGACTCCCAATTTTCTGCTGTGAAAGGCAGAGTAAATTAGAACCCTCGGTTCCTGTTAGCTGTTCTTAATGGGCCTGATTTGTGAACCATTAAATGAGGTTATGTAAATTGATCCTGAGTAGAACGCGAGCTCACAGGTGACAGGTGCAGCAATTCCAAGGGACAAGACCACAACAAAATTTTGACGCGACTGATAGTCTGGTCAATTAGGAATGGAAGGAATATTTTCTTTATTTACTGCAATTTTATCCTCACATATGTATTATGATAAACAAAAAAGCAATCCTCTCAAGGCAATTGCATTTTTTACATTATATCTGTTGTTTGATTATTTATTTACTGACAACCTAAGACTCAGCATCTCATGTATGTTTGTAAGTGTTGGTACCTCTAATCAAGTTGAGAGTATATTTCATGCACACTCTTTGCTGTGTCGGGTCAGACATACAAAGAGTGCAAGAGAAAATACACTCTTAACTTGACTAGAGGTAGCCACCAACACTTATAAACATATTATGTCATTAAATTTAAATGAAAAACAGACAAAAAACTGATATTAACATATTTAATCTGTTTATGTAGATTCTATTGTAGTTTAAACATTTAGAATTCTTGGTCAACTGACATTGCCAGTGCAAGATCTACACTCTCAGTAAAAAAAAGGTACAGTTACTGCTGACAGGTTCCAAGTGCCTTATAATTAACAATGGGGTCTTGCTACTTCATAAATGTACTGCTTGGTGGACAGAAGCACAAGATGATTAAATGATCCCCCTACTGAGGGCAAACCCTGTGTGTGTTGTCCTGGTGGTAACATGATAGAATCTTGCCTGCAAATGATCTGGACTGTTGTTGTGAGGGCTTGATGTGTACATGCTTCCCCTCTCTTGTTTTTTTGTCACTCTTCTCTTTCTTCACATAGTTCTTTACATGTGAGTGAAGGGTTTGCTGGGGGTGATATATCCAAGGACAGAGGTCAGGACAGCTTGTACGGTTATGCAATGCATTATAAGCAGTACAGATTCAACGACACGCTCTTGTGGGACAGCAACACAATGGCATTCACACGAACGGAGGTTTGTCTTGATCAATGACGTTCATTTTTTTTGTCTTTAATAAAACTGATTAACAACCTTCCCTTTCATATGCTCTTCAGTAAATGAAGCTTGCCTGCTCACCTATCTTATGGGTCACAAGTTATAATGCTACATATTAGAAAGTAGAATTAGAAGTCTTATGTAATCTTGTTGAACTGTGTATGCTGAATGTATACCATACTATAAAATACTATAGAACATACTTCTATGTCTCCATTGGTATCCGGGGCAGTACTGCAATTATGAGAACATAAAAAATGCACAGTGAATCTTTTCAAGTTCTTTCATATTCTTTCTACTGTGTCCTGAAAATAAATTCATATATAGGCACCACACAGCACAACTATACATACTGAGCTGGGGTGAAGGGTTACTAATAGAGCTTCTTCAGATTACTACATTAAAATATGAAAATGCAATGCTTCCTACTGTGCATACTAACAACAGCACTGCCTATTGTCAACCGTTGGCCAAACAAAACCAGCCTGCATTTTCATGGTCTCTGAAGTGCTAAACAGTACTTAGGATTACTTTCATCTTATACCATTCAACTTCCTTCTCAAATTATTTGGTCTGACCAAACATTGACTTCAGTCTAAACTAATATTGAAAGAGCTAAGAGACAGGGTGTATTTACTGTATCCAACTATAAGCAAATACAAGAATTCCGCTGTTACATTTTTATAAAAAAAAAATTAAAAAGCCCCATTTACTCACCTATTTGTGCTTTTCTTTCCTTAAAATCTTATACTCCTGTCACAAATCCACAAGCATAGTTGATAAAGAAATCCCAGGTGAATGTAGGACCACTGCTGAGTGTGAAATGGCTGCCATGTTTGCCTGCTGTAGTTACTGTATCTTGCCCTGCCATTGCTTGATAATTAATGTACAGTTTAGTAAATTGTTATCATGCTTATTATTTTAGAATGCTTTTATTTAAACGCTTATAAGATGCTTACTGTGTAACAACTACTATCAAATTATCGGATTAAAATAAACAACACCATAGGAATAAGTGGAAACTACAGTATAACGTTTGGTAATCATAAAGGCATTTTAATTGTGCAATGGGTTGGGCCCTGGGCTTCCACTGTATACAACTATGTCTGGATTGTGAAGATGCTATTTTTTAAGTAATAAGAAGCATAATTTGCATTTTATATTTTACATACAAATATTTAAAATATTTATTTTAATGGAGTTTCATATATGGGTTTCATTGATTAACATGAGGACAACGCATTTTTTAAATATGTCAAGAAAGGGAAACGGGTAGTTTTATTAACAATTAATAAGGTTTATGAAATATTGAAATGAAGATTGAGTTACTGGAGCTGAAATAATGTGATTCGTTTGTGTGTTGAAGCACTGTAGATGGTGGTGCTCCTGGAACAGTTTGTTTCAATAGTTTGTGTGTATATGCTCCTGGAGCCATGCATGTACCCGAAGCATTTTGTGTAAAATAAATGTAAAATAAAAAGCCAGATTTATCAAACAACATGAAAGCAGAGACTGAGCTAAGTGGACTGTAATGACTTTAGTTCCCTTCACAATTTTCAGCATTATTTATGATTATATCAGCTGCAGGTCTTGGGGGCACACATTTTCCCACTGGCACAGCTTTAAGGACCACTGCATTAAATGATAGAGAATTGCCCATAAATGCATTTTCATACTGCAGGAATTAAAATTAGCACGCCTACTCAGCTATCCACCTGCACACCACCACGCTGATGAGCTCTATGACACTTCAAAAGAAAAGGGAGTTTGAAGAGACAACATTTCCCATAAAACAAACAAAACAGGTAAACAACTGGATATGAGTATGAAGAAAATGAAGGATGTCAATGAAACTATCATGATGAGAATCAATGTTTGGCAAACAGCTTGCAGCGATGGCCAAAGGCTCTGCATCGCCTTATAGAATTAACTTATTTTGCTTCATAAAGTCGAATGAAACCTGATAAGGTTATGATAATATATTGAATTAAAAACTTTCGGCCATAATGTTACGTTGACATATTGTATTAAAAAACTTTTGGCCATAGCTGTATATCAAGCAGCCATTAGTAGCAATAGCAGGCTGTAATAATAATGTGCTAACTAAATCATCCCTCTTCAGCACTGACACAGATCTGATTCAAGTACTCTGTGTTTACAGTTTAAAAGCATAAAGCGTATTACTTCATCAACAGTGTTCTGACACTGCGGTGTGCTCTTCGACCACAGGGGGCTACATGGGATTCTTCTCCCCTTTGATGTGAGTGCTCAATGCTTTTATTCCTGAAGTTTGTGCATATTCACTGACATACATCAAACAATCATTTTTTTATATCTTTAGGGTTAAGTGCTCTCTTGTATTTCAGCAATAAATGATTTTCATTAAGTATTGTTATTGAACATCTACAGGCTGCACTGCGCAATGATTATGTTTGCACAGCCTCGGGTAATGGACCTATCTGATTAGCACTGCGACCTGGGGGAGAGCAGCTTAAAAAAATGTAATAAAATTAATAGCTGATTGACACTGTTAAAGGGAGACCAAAATATTTGATGTTTCCATTAGGCGATTAACCCGTTTTGGAACAATGACACAAGTAGTGGCTGTAAATGATGTTGCTAAAGTACTACAACAACCAAAATAATAATGATAAGGAATAATGTACATCCCTCTGTACATAATAAGACAGGGTCACCAGAAATCCAAGCTGAAATTACGGCCTTATATGTGGAGGGTGTTGTGTAGTGTCTCTTATAGTATCTCAATAAATGTGTATATTGGATAAATATTTGTCATTGTTGCAGCATTTTCTTATCATAAATAAAAATAATTTGAAATAATAATTCTGGGAGTCATTTTATTCTGCTGATTTTGTCGGTTGGTTTGTAGATTGTTCTGAGGTGATGTAAGTGAAGACATTTTTGTTTATTAACTACAGGAGGGTATTATTTTACAGGATTCGAGCTGCCACTGTAAACTCCAATAGTTTACTCAGACATAAGCATTTACCAGTACAACTAAGACGGCTACTACTGCTGCTATTACTAATAACAATAATATACACTGAGACATTTACAAAAAGTAAGTGATGAAGTTCAAACCCTGAACAATTCTCAAAATGAGGTCATGCGCATACCCAGAAAAGTCTTATAGGTCAAAACATATTTTACTGATTATGCACATGTAACATGGACAGTCCAATTCTAGAAATTGCATTAAATGCATTATATTTATATGAAGAAAAAAGAAGTGTGACCAATTTGTGTAAGTTTCTTTTCTTTCTTTTTTTTAATTAAAATGGGCATGAATGATCAGACTTTAGTTGTAAAAGACAATAAAGTCTGATAAAATGGGGTAATAAAAAAGGTACTAATCCTGTCTGTATTTTGTGTAAGAGGTAGTCAGCAAGCAGCAAGGCTATTATACAAAAATAAGAGTGGCTGTCTATTTTATTAAATTTTTAACCATAGATTTAACCAGAAGCAGGACAGAGTGGAGAAATACATTCATGTACAAGGAGGCTTTCACCTGCACCTACCTACTGCCTGCCCTTTGAAATCATGCTTTGAAGGTCTTGTAAAATTCACTGAATTTCGGTCTTTGGTCTTTCAAAATACGTGAAAGTATGGCCTGAAATGCTAGGTACACTAAATGCTGTAGTTCTGTGTCTTTCATCTCTGGAGGCCTGGGTTTGAGACCTTAGTCAACCTGGCCATCACAAAACCACATCATTCAGTATTATTTGAAAGACTCTTGAGAAAAACCCGGGGGTTGTACAGATCAGGATTGATATATGCTTACAGAGCATTGAGGTAAGCCTATATCCTCATAGCCAGTGCTTTTGCATGTTTCATTATCTACTTTTAAAAATACAGTTCGCTTGGTAAAAGCACTACCTTTTGGAGTTCAGGGTGAGCCATGCGATCATAGTTCAGTCCTACTCGAGTCAAGTCCCTGATCTGGGCCAGGACATGAGGAGCACTACTTCGACCTCTGTGCTCACACAGGGTTAGCAAGGAAAGCAGTCTGTCAGCAGTCTGATGTGTCCAGGCTGGGGCTCATGTTCTGGGATCAGTAATTTGGTAATCTCCATTGTTTCGAGTATCTTTATCTTCATAATGAGAGGATCTTGCACTGCAGTAGGTAAATCCGAAGGTAAATCATTAGAAAGTCAAGTAGACAAACACTTCGGTGTTCTATTGCTAAAATTCCGATTGAGGGTTTTGAAGTTAGATGAAAAGAGGTGGTACAACGCTGAACCAGCAAAAGCAGTCAAAAATGCATTTGCATCATAAGGTCGAAGCTAGAACAAAAGTCAGTAATTCAGTGATATAGCCTGAATGCAAGGCATGATTTTTACATATCATCATGTAAGCCTAAAAGTGATCAACATAATAGAGAGGAGCTGTTTTCCATTTCATGCATTTTTTATTTGATATTTTTCAAGGTTGTTTGTGTTTAAAAAGGTGTCAGGGTGATCATATTCTGAAATGTAATAAAGGCCATAGTTAAAAGAATGTCTTTAGCATTGATTCTCCTTTTTTACTATTAATCCTGGAATGATGGGTTCAAATAGGCGAATCTTTTAAATCAGCCAGTAATGTATTTCATTGTCGTGTCTAAAAAAAGTATGAAAAAAGGAGATACAAAGATATGAAATCTTCTTGCTGGAAATGGTAATTAATGGTTCTCTGATGGCATTATAATGTGATAATAGCTTCTGGATTCACAATAGGTTTCTTAATTGGATCTTAAATCTGCTACCTTATTGGGGAAATATCTACTCTGCATTCACAAAGCTTTCCTGCTGTGTGCTGAGCACAACTGCTCACAACACTGCGCTATAGTAGTGGTTGATCTTCATTTCCACTGTGAGTGAACAGAAAATTAGATTTATTCCATTATTGCCATCACCTGAAAATTAACCAAATAAACCATAAAAACAGCAATATACTCATAGTCTGTTGACTGGGGAAAGTTGAAAATCCAGATGGCCCCTGAAGAGCCAGTAGCCAGTTGAAATTGAGATTTGTGACTGACTTGAAGAAATTGTAACGGGCTAAGCTGACTAGCTGAAAACAAAAATGCAACTTCAATTTAGCTGAAGATTTTCAACAGACTACTTCAACTTAGATGTGACAATGCAACAAAAAGATAAACAAACACATACGAATGTATTGTGAATCATTTGAATTATTTGAATTATTTTTACTTGTGTCCACATAGTGACTAGCAAGGTGTAAATCATTGACCTAAGGTTTTGGCTAGCCTGGTCTCGCTCTGTGATATCTGTTGCACCGTACAGAAATGATTGCATTGCACACTAAGACATTGTTATTATATTTGTTTTCATCGGTATGCTGAAAGAGTGTCTACTATATATTTAAAGTGCTCACTAAAATAACCTGAACTGTACGCAATTACAGTATGAAAAAATAACCACACACAGGCTCTGAGATGTACTGTCTAAAATGGTTGTTAAACGTTTTAAAATCAATCTGGAGATTAAACAACAGTATATCAACAGTTATTGTTTATTATCTATACATCTTTAGCCCCAAACTCAAAAAGCATATCTTAATCAATATCATAGAGCACACCAGTTTATCCGCATAACATAGTTAAATAAAAGTCTGATCTATATTGTGACCCTTGACTGCAGTAATATCAACTGCTATCAGCAGTAGGGCTACATAAACACAGCATGTCATGTTTCAGGGAAATCTTTCAGCGCAAAGTAAAGGTACAGTTAGGCAAAACAAAAAGCCAACCGACAGAATGTTAGCAGAAGCTGGGAAGAGGCAGTCACCCTAGCAACCAGTAGCAGTACTCAGTCAGGGTTGGTTAAAATGTTTGCAGAGTTGAAAAAATATGGCAGCGGTTTACGACTTAGCCTGGCGTTTACCAAATACAACTGGTGGCACCTCCGGGGTCTAAGCTCTTGTAACTGTCATGTCTCATTAAACCATGCTGGTCAGTAGCTGACAAAAACCAAAAACCAGGTGGAGACGTCTCCCAATGTTCTTGATACCAGATCGATATAAAATCCACCCTCACCCTTGGGAGTCAGACCACTCTCAGGGAGGCCATGTGAAGATCTAACCCTCTATGAGGACCAGCTCTCTATTAGATATCCCTTGTTAAAGAGGAAACTTCATCAAGAAGAGTTTTCAAGAGCAGTTGTAGATTCCTCCGGTCAAGGCTCTGCATTATTGCATGGACAATGTATCCTCTATGTTACTACTTTGTGGCTAGTGGTGAGGTGGAAGGGAAGCATAGAGAGTATACAGAAACAAACACAAAACTAAAATATACAGCTAAAACTTGAACTAAAACAGCTAAAATATACACAATAATGTTAATTTTCTATTAGCAATTTTACTAAAACACAGGAGGTTAAACAGGGAAGCTTATGATGTTGATAAACAACATTGCAGCCCAGAAAGGGGACGTCTTTTATTCAAAATATTAATAACATTTCACAGGAAACGTCTGCAGTATAGAGCTGATTTTTTTTTACTTTTGAAGACATTTTATATGGCACCTGCCCCTCATAGGAGATGGATGGAAAGTGGTGGAAAGCAGCTGCAAGCACCAGGGATCCCTAATTGGCTCATCTGGTAAAGGCAAAAGCACAAAGTGTGCAGGATGAGTCATGCAGTCACAAGAGCACAGGTTGGAGCACATGCAGGCTTGAGACAGAACATTGGCAGTGGTACAGCGGCTCCTACTTGCCAGGTCTGGCCTTTTTCCGCCAGGGGTTGTTAGCCCATCGACATCCAGCCAGTCCATTGAGGGGCAGGTCAATATAACAGCTACCCCTAGCCTAGAACAGGAACAGAGCCTAGGTGGGAATACTCTCAGCTGCCTCAGTCTTGCCTTACTCTGCAAGCAAATGAAGTTACTTAGGTCAAGGTGGTAGAAGTGACTTATGGTGGAGAAAGGAGCAAAATGGCAAGAACACAACCCATCGAAAAATGATGGATGTGTAAAAATAATGTTTTTTTTTTGTTTTTTTTTTGTATGTTGTACATACGTGCTGGAAAAGAGCCATCTTGTCCAAGCTAAATGACTGACTTCAACGCCGGAGGTCTTTTTTTTTTGTCCATAGACAGAACAGAAAGGAAAATAAGAGAGCCTTTGGATTTCTGCAGGTGGCTGATATGCACCCTGAGAGAGCTGCCACGATTAGCCTTTATCTTCACAAGTTTACATTAGCCTTTGTCAGAAGACCATCAAAAAATGATGGTCTTTTAGGGCATTGACAGGCTCTAAGATTCCAACAACAGCCAGTGACATCTGCCAAATGTGACTGAGGAGTTCAGCTCTCCATCAGTTAACTATTTTACCAGCCGCTGACACATAGACAAACCCAAGGAGCCCGACCCGGAGAAAGGGTGAGGGCTCTACAATGCTCTCCGATACATTCAGTGTGTGCCTGAGTGCTACCACTGGCTTATACAAGCTTTCTATAGCCTGAGTTAGTAGTAGCGTGCCTCTGTGGGGGCCCCTGTTCCACTTAATTTCCCTATCTGTATAATGTTGCATATTCTTACACAAGCACTGTGCATTTTCCTACCTTTATTTTTAAAATGTTTTCTCATTAACCAGTTTTAATTGTCGACCACATTAAATGCCAGAATAACAAAGCTTGGTAACTTGAGTAAATCTCCCATTAATAAAGCTTTGAAACTAAATAAGCAAGTTTGCGCATATTCAACAACGCAAATGTGCAACACAGAACAACACACGTTGAAAGGCAACAGTGAGGACATCTACTAAAATCCACTTACCAAGTTCTGAAAATCAGGCCCTAAATTAGTATACAAAAAGTAACCACTAACTATTAAAAAGTACAGATTGTTGCCAGCGCTTAAATGATAAGGTGTGGGTAATTTACACATAATTGAAATAGCAATATTGGTAATTATGATCATCCAATAATGACAATGTAAAGACAGAAATCTTGTATCCATTGTGTGGTTTACGCATATGGAGTGGGTAGATATTAACTTGAATTTAGAAGCTTTTTTCTTGCTATCTAAGCAAGTAGTGTAAACCCTGCTAAAAAGGACACTTCTTTGAGAAAGTCTGAGGTCTGACACCTGCACTGTAGGTTAGGTGACTTGCGTGAGAATGTTCTGTGCTACCTAAAAAAAATAATGGAATTAGCTGGAAGCTTTGGAAGCATTTTCATTTTTTCTGGGAGGTTAGGAATTAGACACAGTGTGAAAAAATGACAAGTGTACAAGCACCCCCGCTGAATACCACACAGCAAAACCTATTTGAATTCCTTAAAAAAATATTAACTCTAGCATAGTGCATTACAGAGTTCAATTGTAAAGTTTTTCTTCCCTAATCGTTCTTTATTATTACCCTCATCAGCCTCTTCGCTATATAAAAAAAAAATGGTCTGAATAGCCAGGGAAAAGTTTCCCACAGTCAACGGCTACAGAAGCACACCATTGTCTTTTCCTTACTCCCTAGTTTGATGGACAACATTTTTATAAATGGGTAGCTAGCCTGTCAATGCTTTCTTGTTGAAAAGGCAAAGGAAGGGAGAACAGATTCTGCCAATATCTGACAAAGCTGTTAACACACACACACACATACACACACAAAAAAAAACAGGCATTCACACAGACAGCTGCCTCACGGACCTACACAACACAGGTGTCTTTAAGCAACATACCCCCTTTTCCCATTCATGTCTGAAGGAAAGCTATGTAGAAAATACCTGGGAAAGGAGCAGTCTATTGAGACCTGCTAAATATCTGTCTCCCAGGATTGGGGAAACACGCACAGGACAATTGCAGGCACACAAAAAAGCACTGAATTTGTTAACAACCAGGCGGTTACCAATTAGTTCCCCTTGCCTCTTCATTTAGTCGATTTGAGCTCTATCAAGAATACTTGGTCACCTTTTTGGAGAAAAAAAAAGCACAGATTATGACATAATGATACAAGCACAAACCTTCACTTAGATGTGACCCATTATTTAAACTGTAACAGTTAGTTTCTTTTACCATGTCTGTTGCAGTTTGGTGTTTGGTGTATTTAATCTATTTATATTCTCATCATCAGTGTTTTGTACCACACCTTCATATTATCTGTTACTTCAAAATTACAGTATATATATATATATATATATATATATATATATATATATATATATATATATATATATATATATATATATATCCAGTTTGTGTTAATCTCCCATTAATACTGTGCGCACGCACACTCTGGTGCACATGTTGTACTTATGTGTCCAGACATGACTTTAAGAACTCCATTGATGTGACCAGGATGAGATGACTAACTGGAGATGATACAACGTGGATCTAAACAACTAAAAGAATATATTCGAGAGTAATAAAAAAATAATAAGAAAGATAGATTGAAATCAATAAGCACGAGAAATGAGTCCATGAGAAGCTTTTAAATGAAAGAAAGATAGCTGCAGTTCTGAGGTTATTCATTGTGGATTCTATCTAATACTCCTGTGTCCTTGATTCTCTTGCACATTAATCCTGCAACAGCTTCCTTTTCTACACTCTAAAACGTGAATATCCTTGATGTCAAAGGTATCTTTTAGAAAAATATGAAAGATCTGCAGCAAATATTGTTATGGCTTATACACAAAGGGTCAGTTCAATTTATATAGACAAGGCTAAATCCAATGTGTTCTTTAAAACACTAAATCAGACCCTCAGTGACATTTTTGCAATGAAATGCACAAAAGAGACTCACATGCACTCTTGGATGCCCAATTTTTAATAACTTTAATACATACATTTGACATTTCCCAATGGTGGAATTTAGATTTGCAGCTGTTTTGATCAATGTAAAACAAAGTACAGAGGGTTAGATGTATCAAGATCTTTACACCAAAATACAATTTTTTTTCCTAATTTGGTAAAAAGAAAGGAAAAGAAAAGAGGAATCTGTTTCTGGTTCAGGAGTATGACCATAACACTGCTCCACAACTGCTTCATAATCTCTTTATCAGGGCTGGTGGAAAAGATCTTCTGTGAACAGTGATTATTTTATTAATTCCCAGAAATAGAACTTCATGGTTTCTTTACACTGAAGACCTCCTCCTGAAATAATTTGTCTGCTGTATCGAAAGGGCTGAGTTATTATGTACAATTCACCTAGTCCTTACCTCTTACATTATAATGCATGACAAATTACTAATGCTAGAATTGGGTTTAAATGGTTGCTACCTATTACCAGTAAATATACCAGATACAATGTTGTCAATCCCCCACAGCCATTAACTGAATTTTGGTCACAAGTGAGGTTTTGATAAGAAAGAGGGTTAACAGCATTATTATTACATACTGGTATATCACAAAAAAACATGTTAATCAAACAGCCAACAGTTAAAAGTGAAAGAAGAACTTCATATTTCACTAACTCTGCAAAAAGACACTTCCTAGCTTTGGAAAAAGAAAACCCTACTAAAATGGATTGGCAATGCCATTCGGTAATCTTGAACTACAATAGCCCTAGTGCTATTCAGGAACTATGAAGCCCGCTGTTAGTGTCTTATATGGAGAAAAAGTCATAATGTTTTAGGGGCATATCTAAAATTAGGGCTGGTTTACTGGTATGTTGTGTTGTGTTGATTTGAGTTCATTTTCCTAAACAGGTCTGCAGTTTTTAAAGAACTTAGCACAGCCATAGACCATGTTTCTAGGTGGCAGGTAACCTCATAAACCAAGAATCCAATGAAAATGGATACAGACTCAACACAGTACCCATTGCTTGAAAGGAATAGTTGAGGCACACTATCGGGACTTTGTGAGAAAGCTTGTACTATTACTGTGTAATGCCTGGTATATGAATATATAGTTATCTTTAGTGCTCAGTGCTTATGAACATTTTACAGATTGACTATATTTATCCAATTGATGTTCCATTCCTCCTCCATTAAAGTGCCCATTTTAATATTGGAAATCATAAACAGCACCAAATGTAAGATGCTTTTATAGAACCACCATAAACTGGAGTAAAAGCTAAATCTGGACAATAATCCCATGGGTGATCAACCAACCACTCATGTTGGTTATCAGTGAAGATGCAGAAAAGACAGAACCGTCTTTATTTTGCAAACAAGACATTGTTGACCTTATACTTGCCTTTGCTGAAAAGATGATCAGGATGGGTGCGGGCTGAAATGTTTCGTTCAGAAGTTTCCACAACCAAGTGTAGGTAAGAGAAACAGAGAGGGATCTAATTAAAAAGACTCCTCAGGCAACTTAAATAATGTGCAAATTAACACGTGTTATTAAGGTAGTGTGAAAAGGAAAAATAGATTAGCAAGACACATAGTAGCATCAGTTAGTATATTGTTTCAGATGTCTCGTTTTATGGAATCCGTTTATATTAGCTGAATGTTGTTCAACTGAGAGGGATAGAATGAAAACGTGCGCGTAAATCAAGCAATGTACATTCATACAATGTACTGCCCTGGTTTGTTTTCCGTGCACATTCTGCGCTAGGATATGTGACTGTCACTGGTTTGCAATAATAATAATAATAATAATAATAATAATAATAATAATAATAATAATAATAATAATAATAATAATATCACAGGACGGACATTGTATGGAATTAGTTTATATTGGTTTGTGCAGTAAATCGTCAATCCTATACCCGTATGTACTGTATAAAACATTCTGACTATATGCAATAGTTTCCACCACTTAGGAACTCTTTATTCATAATTGCATTTCATATAAATGCACTATTTCCCTTGGCAACTTGGCATGCACACACATGGCATTCTCAAAACCCACTGTCTGTACCAATCTGCTACCGCCAATAGTTTTCAACCAATAAGAGCTGACCTCGAGGTTCTCTCATACAAAGGCGACGCGAAAAGGACTCTAACAACAGAGAGCGGAAGACTGTCATGGCTGACTCCGTCGAGACGTGCAGAGAGGAGCAGGATAAAGCGAGTGAAAATGCAACAAATATTGATAATGAAGACAGCAACATATGTCCAAGAAACGCTCTGTGTGTAATTCTCAACTCACTGACACAGTTTAGTTCAAAGGTTGGTGTTGGGGAAATAATACTAAAATATCTGAAACAGTCAATACACAGATACACATATTATAAGTGCTGTAAGTTACAACACTTGTTTTTAGTTTTTCACTGATTAAATTGGGATCTGTAAATGTTATGAATGTATGGCATGCATAAATCGGCTATAATTTTCAGCAAACTTGTTGTCGTTAATACGTTAATAATTGTAGTATTAAGTACCGGTATCTGAGACCAGAAACCTGCAGGATGTGGTTAGTATACTTAACACGGCATGTATTGTGTGTGTTTGTTGCACATAAGACTTGATATCAAAGTAATACATCTAATTAATAGCATGCAGACTCGGAATGGAGTCTTATTTACTTCACTGCTTATATGTGAGTAAATACAGGACAAGGTTGATGCATTACCCTTACTGTACGGTCCTGACAAAACATCCTTATTCCTCTCTGTCTGCAATTATCAACTTTTAAACACATTTCATGAAGCCTAAATGGATAATTATGGCATTACCACTCTGCAGTGTTATTTCACAAAGCATGTTCCAGCTGATTTAATAAACAAAACAAAAACAAACAAACAAACAAAAGAATACATACGTGTTTAGGTCAGAAGGAACCTATTTGTTCATGGTGTAAACGAGGTGTGTCATAATATTGGCTAATTTGTACCAGTACTCAAATGTATCTGTAAAATACTTTTAAATTAATTAAAATTAAAACTTAGGATCAGTTATTCATTTTCATTGTAAAGCATTTGGGGGAGCCTTATAAATGATCATTTTATTTTGGGAGAAAAAGCAGGTCAAGGTGAATTAAAATTTCATTTTTACCATCTTGAGACACTTTCTCCTCATTCTCGTCAACCACAAATGGAGAAAACGCTTTCCCAGAATTTGGTCTACTTGAACTGGAATGACCCTTCTGTTCAGTACAGAAAAGCTTCACTCTATACACTCATATTCTAGAAACGCCACTGATACATGTCTCCAGAAAATAGTATTGGTTTAGTATCCTTACAGTTCATTACAATGCATTGTTTTGCTGTAGTACGATATTGGCACATGAGTGGATGAAGCATGTTTGATTTGATTTAAGTTTGTTATGAGTTGCTATGATGACGTTGGTGTAGATCATAGTACAAACCAATACATTATTTACATGGAAAATGATTGAGCAAAGTTGGACATTTTGCTCTGGTGCTTCATGTGATTATTTTATTATTATTCTTATTTGTATTTTATTTAGGCAGCCTAACACTACTCTGTACTGCTTACAAACTAAAACGAGACAGTTCCTTTTGACTGTGATCTGATGCAGAGATTATGTTTTTATTGTTAAAGGTAATAAAATCTTGAAAATGGTTTCTAAACCACTAATAACAGTAAATAACCTGCATCTGTTCTTTACAGAAAGCGGTATATATCAGAAACTAATTTCCATCACCATTTTGGTTGAGAGAGGGACAGTATTGACAAAATATAAATCAATCCATCTTGACAGGCTTTTCACATATTGCGTGAGTACATGGGCAATGATTTTCAGGGTTCTACAAAATCTACATTTTAATAGAAAATTGTATTAAAGTGCTGCTGTTCAGCTGTGTCTAGAAAACATCATTAGAACTGCCACTCCAAGGTGCTAAATACTAACCAAACGGTCTGCTATAGCTAAGAACAGTAATGATAGTGTAGATGATGGTGCTTATCTCTTTTTTGCAGCTAAATTTAGGAGCTGATGTGCTGAAAATTGATGCCGATCCAAGTAAGATCCAGAGCCTGTCGACCCTTCAACCAGAAGATTTATACAGCTCGCTGCAGCAGCACATCTTTAATTTACAGGTATATTTAACAATATGCTATTTTTGAGGGTAGATGCAGCATTTGCCCTATATTTGCTCAACAGTGACTCACAATTTATACCAGACTGGATTTCTTGATTTTATTTTTTATACCTCCTGTCTAGCTGGGATTATAGGATTACGTTTTAAACTCCGGGCTACTTCTGTTAATTTATGTGTTTATCTGTTTATCCCCTATCTGGAACTCAGTATATCTATACATCTGTGTGTAGCAAGTTACAAAAAAAAAACTATTTAAAAATAAAATCTAGAATCTTTTTTCTGTTGAAAAGCCAACCACTAGTAGCCTCATTCTACTGGACATGGGAATAGTGTTTGCATTCCAAAATGCAGCCAAACTAGTATTATTTTATATTACACTTTGATTAAATTTGTCTTAAAAGCTTTGCTTCTTAATCCTCCGTCTACATGCAGCCTATCCTGTAATTTTTACAGTAAGTAATCTGGATATCACAACTCTGTTTCTGATTTTCTGGATCTTTATACAATCACTGGTCTTCAAGTGGTATTGCTCTATGATGGACAAATATTTAATAATAAAAAAAGTAAATACATTTTGAAGCTCAAACAGAAAAGAAGTGTAAATTGACTATTGGATTGACAGACTACTAAATTCATCATGGGTTTGTCTTTATTAAAAAAAAAAAAAAAAAAGTGTCTTTAGGCTGTAAACATTCTTCTATCCCCCTCCTCCTTTTTTTTCTTAAGTCTGTTTCAGAAAAACTCAAGTTTATGGTGAAAGATAACACTGGAACGACATCTCAAGTAAAATCTGCACCAGAAAAAACGGTTGGCACCAGTGGCAAGTTAAACACAGATAAAGGTCTTGCAGATAACTCACAGTTAAATGGGAGGATTAAAGCAGGTCAGGAGGAGTCCAAGCACCATATTGATGACCGTATAGTCCAGATCAAGGCTGGAAATTCAGAAGTAAGATGTCTGCTGTTGCTTTTCTCTGCTTGGATATTTTAGACAACATTGAACATGGTAGTTTTGTGTAAATGCTTTTGTGTGAGCTACAAAACATGTAGTAAATAATTTTACAAATGCCGTCAATTCCATAGGCAACTCCAATCACAGTAAGGCATGGGTTTCAGAGTTTTACGAAGCAGGTAGTTTTAAGTTTCATGAGTGTGAAAGATGGTGCAGATGATTTTATTTATTTGATTTAGAGCTTTAATTTGGATGAACTGCCTCTGAACAATGATCGGCAGTATAACAAACTAAGACATTTGGTTCACTTCAGAATTATTTATTCTGTGGCAGTAAACCAAAAGAAGTATAATAACACTCTAGAGAAGCTTGTTTGGATAGTGAAAACATGTTAGATTTTCAACAAACTTGATACCTCTGCATGAGGCTATAGGGGGAAACTTCACATTGCAACTATCTACTAAATACAAGAATGATTTTCCATTTAGATAAAAAAAAAAATTTAAACAAACATATAATATGCTTGAATTTATTTTCACAGATTGGTAGAAGGATAGCGGCGTTCATTGAAAGAAAGCAGGGAGAGATCAATGAAAATAATGTCAGAGAATTCTGCAATGTTATAAACTGTAATCAAGGTAAGGATTTTAGTTTGACACTTCTGGAGATTGTCATCATACTTGGGAAGGTTTTTTTTTTTTTTTGCCCTTAATAGTCACAGAAAGAGACACATTGATTTCATTGAGGCAGTTAAATCTCACACAAGGTATGTAAAAAAAACAAAACAAAAAAAAAAAACCTGTACATTTCCAAAGGAAAAATCTGCTGTAATAAACTGATTTAAAGTTCTTGTTTGTATTAATAAGTAATACATTTAAGATATCCCTGTAGGATAGCCTAACTGTGATTTTCTATATATAATTGTAGTGATGCTTGTCAAGTTTGATAGAATTTCAGAACTAAAGCAGTAGATATTAAAATGTTACAGAACAAGAAATACATTGCTTTATCTTTGCTGTATCATGTGTTGTCCGTATGAAAGGAATATCTACTTTTTTTTAACATAATCCTGGTTTTGATAATTAGATAAGTCACCTGGTGAATACATTTCTCAATTTTTACTCAAGAACGAACAGTGCAACAGAATTGCGCCAGAATTGTTGCAAGAGGGAGATGCGATACAGAAAGCATAAGCTACAGCAAAGGTAAAGTAATGTGTTTCTTGTAAACACTGCAGGGGGTTCTGTAACCCTTTTAAGGGTTAAGTCATACCCAGGAACTCCTAGTTCTTATATCTGTGCTTTATCTACTAGACCACCCAACTTAAATACTTTCCAATTCCCAGGGTAACACAACCATTAGCTGTGTAGTCCTGTAAAGGTACAATTGAAACATGTTCTGTTTATTTCAACATGACTCTGAAAGACTGGCATGAGAAAATAATTTAAAAAAAAAAAAGAAGTAAAATGGTGAGGGTCTACAGGGTCATTTTTTCAGAGCACTGTAACAAGTAATGTCAAAGTTTCCACAAAGCAGGTAGTTTTAAGTCACAAGAGATGAAAGACCAACACAGTTCCCTCAGCAATGGAATCTGTCTGGGTTTGACCCTGTGACCATACAGTTGTAGTCAAAAGTTTACATACCCCAATGGGAATTTATAATTTCTAGAAATTTCTCAAACAAATAATTAAAGGAAAAACTTTTGCTACAAAAGATTTTGGTTTTGTGGATGAAGAAAAAGTTACAAGAAATACAA
Organism: Acipenser ruthenus; assembly: GCF_902713425.1. Classification (NCBI taxonomy): domain Eukaryota; kingdom Metazoa; phylum Chordata; class Actinopteri; order Acipenseriformes; family Acipenseridae; genus Acipenser; species Acipenser ruthenus. Next base: position 21,235,832 of record NC_081206.1, read on the forward strand.
TTATTTATTTCAGCAATTTTTTTTGCAAAACTCCAAAAATGCTAATTCTAAAGTATTTATACCCTGACAAGGATAATGAAATTAATAGCTAGTTGAGGCACCTTTAGTAATAATAACCTCTTTTAAAAGATTAGGATATTTGTCAGTGAGCTTTTGGCATGATTCTTTAGTGATTTTTGTCCATTTTTCAACGCAAAATTGTTCCAGTTCATTCAAATTCGAAAGACTTCTCTTGTGCACCGCCTTCTTCAACTCATACCAAAGATTCTCAGTGGAATTTAGATCGGGACTTTGGCTAGGCCATTCCAGAACCTTGATTTTATTCTTCTTTAACCATTCTGAAGTAGATTTTGATGTGTGGTTTGTATTGGAACTAAATTTCCTGTGCCATCAGAGGAAAAACAGTCCCATAGAAGGATATTACCATCTCCATGCTTGACAGTAAGTATGGTGTTCTTTTCTTTGTACGCCTCACCAGACTTTCTCCAAACGTAATGACTATCAGCATGACCAAATAGCTCAATTTGTGTTTCATCACTCCACAAAATCTTTGACCAGAACTCATATCCATCATTCAAATGCTGTTTTGCAAACTTTAAGCAATTGTCCTTGTGATGTTTTCCTAAAAGTGTCTTTTTCCTTGGCTGTGACCATTGAGGCCTTCACCATGCAGTGCTCGACCTATGGTTGAAATGGAAACCCCAGCCCCAGCCAATTCACTTTGAATATCTTTGGCAGTTAATCTCAGATTGTTATTAACCTTCCTCGCAATTCTTCTACTTGTTCTTGGTGAAAGAACCTTCTTTCTTCCAGACCGAGGGAGCGTTGAGACAGTACCATGAGTCTTGTACTTCTTGATTTAATATAAACAATAGTTGAAATTGGGATACTCCTATGCTTGCAAATCTTTTTATATAATTCTGCAGCTTTATGACAATACATAATTTTCTGCCTACGATCTTCAGATAGCTCTTTACTTTTTCCCATGTTGACTTATTAGTAATGACAGCAATCATCCTATGCCTAACTGTTTTATACTCTGTAAGAATGTTCACCTACAATCCAGCATTTTCTAGACTTTTTTTTAGTATTAGGTTCTGCATTATCATATTGAAAGTTCTAGCCCCTTGTATACAGTACTATCATAGCATCAAAGGGTATGAATACTTTTGAATTAGAATTTTTTGAGTTTTGCAAAATAAATTGCTGAAATAAACAATTGAAGACCTCTATTTCTTGTCACTTTTTTCCTCAGCCACAAAAGGAAAACTTTTGCTACAAAATGTATTTGTTTTCTAGAAATCTCTAGAAATTATACATTTCCATTGGGGTATGTAAACTTTTGACTACAACTGTATACTATAACAGTTTACTACTGTTTTTTTTTTTTTTTTTTTTTTTTTACTTTTTTGCAGAAAACAGCTGTGCCAGAACCGATGCTGTGTTCACTCCCTACCCTGGATTCAGAAGCCATGTCAAAGGTATTTTTGTCTGATAATTGTTGTAGATATGTAGTCCTCATTACAGCATACAGTAATCTCCATTTTTTGAAACAGGTAGGGCAATTCAACACAACAGCTTTTTCCATAGAACTAAAGAAAGCCAATTTGTAATTCTTTGCCACTGTGTTTATTAATTGCAGACAAAATACAATATAGTATTTGATAATACACTTTAGCTATTTGTGTAACTGTTCAACTTTGTAATTTATAATCAGGTTCTGTATAATCACAGTAATGTTTGTATTTGGCTGTCATCTTGCATAACAAAGGGTGATCATTTTTTTAATAGTCTGTATTTTGATGTCCGCCTTAAGTATGCTGCTGTTCCATAAGTTACATACACAGTATGTGAAATAGTTTATTAACCACTGCCCATGTTTTATACATGTTTTATAATTTGGAGATTCGTTAATCTTACCAATCAGAAATAGTGAAGTAGGTCCCTGCCCTCAAGAACTTGTTCTAAGAAATGCCAGGTTTTGTCACAATTGGCTGAGCAGTATGACAAAATTTCATGTGTTATTTTTTCTTGATAGAAAATTGTGTGACCTACGTAATGGTAATAATATATTTGATAATGTCATAAATGTATTTTATGTTAGTTTAAATACAGTAGAACCTCATTTATTCACGCCCGTTCATCCGCGACTTCAATATAAACTCAATGGATTTGAAAAAAATAAAAATAATAATAAAAATAAATTTAAAAAGTATTGGACACTGGTCCTGACTCCTGATACTGTAGCAGAGTAGTACAATGTCATGGACTTACAATATATTTCCAGTCTGTATTGAACTTGTACAATTCTGATACCATTTGTATGTCAAGATATAAAAATGTTAGCACTGTAGCACTATTGTACCTGCGTCTCATACCATTATACCTACCCACGGGGCACAATTTGCAATGCCATAAGAAAAGTCCTCAATTACAATTTCAGAAGTGTGCTAAATTAACCTATGCAGCCCTTGGGAGCTTCAGTTTCTGTTTTTAGCGGTTTTGTGCTGTTCCAGTGACCAGAGTCATAAACACATACGGGCCTCAGACCAGACCAGACAGAGGGGGGGAACCTTGTGTGAAACCCAGCTCAGTCCCCATAGACTGTGGGAGTCCAGCTATTGAGGAAAGGCTTCAAAACATAGAAGCTCATTTAAAGTTAACAACAGGTACTTCATGTCTGTCTACATGCTGCCTGCATGCCTGCCTGCCTGCCTCCTGTTTGCCCATCCTCTGAGTTAAGCTTCCTGTCTCATTTCTCCTGTGTGTCATCTTGTAATCGCTATTGTTTTCCCTCTGCCACTATCTTGGTACTTCCCCGTGTTGCTCAGATTTTAATCTGTTTGTATTTATTGCTTCCTGGATTGCTTTCTGTCTCCTTGTCAGTTTACATTTTTCTTTTTTAACATTTGTATTGTCTGTCTGTTCATCTAGTTGTCTCTATCTTTTGACAGTTAATCTGCTGTCTTTTGTGTTTGAATTTATGGTCAGTTTCGTCGTCTGTTTATTTTTTACAATAAACAATCAGCTTTTGTCATACTGGTAAATCCTATAAATTGCAGTCCACTTATCAGTATTTTTCTTATAAATACAGTCCTTAATATTTTACTTTGATGTTTTTTTTGGACCAGGTGGACCAGTCCCTTTAAACATTTATCAGAGGCTTAAAATTCTGGAGGATAGAATTCTGGAGCTAGAAGGACTTTCTCCAGAATATTTTCAGTCTAATGTATGTATTGGTTCTGATTTCATTTATTGAGTTGCTTATTCAGTTAATTAGTCATTTTAATATGAATGTGCCGCTGTACATTCTAAGAAGAACTCCATCTAAAAGATATTCATGTTTAATATAGAGGGTTCCAGTCGAGAGCAGTGCTGCAGTCTGCCTGCTTCATGTGTAAATGAAGGGTGAGAAGTCTAGCATGGGGGCTGCTTTCCTGTGAAATGGGGAAGAGATTGGTTGCCCCCTGGTGGTCAACCACAACATATTGAAAACCTTGGCCGTAGAGCTGGTAATTCAGTAGTCCAGGGTACTGAAGTTGGCTGGTGTCTGCATTTTTTGCTTTTAGGGACCCACTTCCTGGGCATTGCACATTGGGGTAAGGGTGGGGTACCAAACAGACTTGGGACATTCTTTTGTGGATAGAAAGTACGGGGTCACAGATGCACAGAGTTGCTTATATTTCCACGTGTTCAAGAATTGCTAAGCATTTATAAGCATAAGACAAGTAATATGTAAATAAGGATTCTGATATGCTTGTGGTCAAAACCAACATTTTGGCTGGTAACTGACTCTATTTAGGCTTTTAGCCAAGGGGTAAACCATTACTTCATGTGAAGAGGCTTCTCGTTTTGTTTGCTTGGCTGAGAGACTTAAGTTTGTCTTTAAATAAGCGGCATTTGTTTTGAGCCCATTGAATTAATTTACCTGCTAATAGAGGGAGAAAAACATCTGGAATCTTTGAAGATAATCACGATACAATGCCAAACAAGAACATTCTGTTCTGATTAGCTCATTAGTGAGTAATTAAAAACAAAAACAAAATATACATCATCATATATACTTCAGTTTGCTTTCGAATTATTGCATTTTCAAGTATAAAATAATAGCAGTATAGTATACCAGGAATGGGAGGTTCAAATGTTAGTGATGAAATAGAACAATCTTTTGTTCAATCTGTTAAACTTTAAGTCTAAATAACTTATCAAGCGTGTGAGTTTAGTGCACAGCATGTATTGGCGTTGATTCTCTCCTAGTCCCAGCTACATGCTTGCCTTCTGTTTCTATTTCAAATCTCCTTTACAGTTTCTGCATGTGTTTGTACTTGCAAGCATATTATAGGAACAATCATAATAGACTTAATTTAGTTAATGTTTCCTTGAATGCAGTGCAATAACTTAACCAGCTTATTATGCCTTCTGAGATTCCAACATTTATTAATTTAGTGATTTATAAATTACTTTCCTGAATCGTGGTTCTAGACATGGAGACCAGTATTGCTATTAGCCCAGCATCCATGGTAAGATTTACAATAGCTTTTAGTCATTTAACTTTTGGGTATTGCACCCGAGTTATCTGTGCTATCAATGGCAGATTTTTGTAACTCTCTTAATTAGTGTTTCTTTTTTAATCCCCCAGAGCTTTTTACATAAAAGACAGAAGGCTCAGCCACCTCAGGTACACTTTTTTTATTTTATTTTTTTTCTGCTCACTTTGCAGCCTTCAGAGGTCTGCGATTGACTCTAAATTGCTTCTGTATATTCCAGACCTACACCCTGACAGAGCTGGATGGGAAGATTAATGCGCTCAAGGCAACGCTATTGAAGAAAGTAAATGAGTCTCTGCCCATGGAGACTGACGAGCTCCCCTTGTGAAGTCATTTCCAATTTGGAGACTGTAACCTTTTGCAGCTTGACTCCCCCACTTAAGCAAAATACTTCAAGACAAATGCACAATAAAAGATTGTGATTTTTTTTCCAACCACCACATGAAGACAATCTTGTTTTTTTATTTTCTTAAATACATATACAAATATACATACATGCATGCGTGCACGCTTATATGTGTGTGTGTGTAATTAATTAGGGCTGTCAAGCGAGTAAATTTGAGATTAAAAACATTAATCTCCTATCTTGGTTTTAATCGCATATTTAATTGATACTATTACTGCATCTATCTCATGTAAGTTTGTTTTATTACTGATATTGCATTTATTATCATCATCCAAAAAACAAACCAGCATAAAAACCCTGTTTTCCTATTTCTGGATTCTGGATTCTATTTGTTGGTCCATCTTTATAGTTTTCTATTTATTTACAATCCAGCATTTGTTAAATTGTTTGAACCAACTGCTAAATCACAATGGAGTCAGATTATTGCTCACCTTACTGCAAATTCTCAGTTTCCTTTTATAGTTTCTTTTACTCATAAACTGATTTTTTTCATTTGCCGTTTAAATAATAATAATATTCTTTTATTTTATTAATAACTTAATTGCCTAAATAAAAAAACAAAATAAAAATAAAAAACATTCACTGAGTAACGGTTATATTCTTCATAATTGTAAATATCGTTTAAAATAAATGTGGTTTTTGAAATAAAGTAAAGCTGCAATGTTCACGGGTCTGCAGTCGGTAGCTATCGACTTTGCAAAGCACTAGTTATAGTATCATACTTCGCTTGATTCATGGGTTTGATGCGACCCTGAATTTTTAAAAGAATACTCTGTCGAAACTGATGGGTTTCATTTGTTGTATTGTTGTTGTTTGTAGTAGAACTACTACTAAAAAAAGGGTATTTTGCTACATAATGTAGTTCCATGCACTCGAGTGTATTATAATGGTGCCGCAAGAAATTAGTTATGGTATGCTAAGAGGGACAAGACAGAGGAGTGGGATTAACGTGCTTAAATCGCAGGAGTTAACTGACATATATATGTCTGATGTTATATAGAATATATACAATACTGTCATCATTGCCTAACTAAATTGTGAAATATCGAGGGATCACTGTATATACCTTGTTTATGTTAGACATTCATATAGCTAGCACTTGAAAAAACACAAACACTAGACCCATAACTGCAATAAAATAAGTAGTTTGTGTGTTAGTGCCTAATTTTTTTGGCAGTTCTAAACTACCCTCAAAACAATGTCATTGTTTTCTTGTGGTCTTTTTTTTTTTTTTTAATTTAGTGTGTCCAGTTATTGTTTTTCTCCCAACTTGGAATGCCCAATCGCTTTTCCCTTCTTTTTAGCAATTCCCCATATGGCTTAGGAGACCCGAAGGTTCAGTGGGCACCCTCCGATCCCACGACCATATATATATATATATATATATATATATATATATATATATATATATATATATAATATATCGTTTTTTTCAAGTATGAAGAAAAGCTTATTATTCAGTAACAAGAAAACTAAACCCATGTGTTCTGCTAAAATTGTATCTATACTGTCTATTTGATAGAATGAGCATTGAGAAACCTGGTATTATAAGAGATGACCTGATTACATTATCTTTAGAGGTCAAAATTGCCAGCACTACAAGGTCACACAGCCCTAATAGACCTTCTATTAAAGAAAATTGTGGCTTTGGTTGTAGGACAGAATACCATATGAGCAACTATAGTTATTAATTTGTGTGTTGGGGACAGCATGCTCATAGAGTAATTTAAAACGCCTATATCGACTCCTAGACATTTTAAAGCTGGTAAATATAAGCAAAATTATGAACAGCCTTGTGACGGGGTGCCCACCCTTTGTGTATTTATTTATTTATGTATGATTTATTATTTTCATTTGTATTATCATTGTTAAATTGTGTTTATGTGCGGTCAGACGAAGACCGTCCGTCATTGTTATTTATTATTTGAGACCGGCAAAAAAGCCGGTCTTATAATGTGTAGTTGGCATGGATGGGGTTAAATCCCCATCCTTATAAATCTTGTGGGAATGTGGCTGGAGCCTTAATAAGGTAATTATTTGATTAATAGGTAATTAAGGCTGCAGCCACAGAATATAAAAGGACCCACTCCGGGCTCATTAAATGGAGAGCTTAGGAGAAAGATGTAAATATAGAGAAAGAGAGGGCGAATGCTACCACGACTACAAGTTGAAAGGTACTCGTTTTACCAACGGTTATTATTGTTTATGTTTGTTTTGTTTTGGCCAATGTGCCCTTTCTTTTGTGCTTTTGTTTTATTATTGATTGAATAAATATACGGCAGCGACCGTTTTAGCCCCGTACCTCTGTCTGCCGTGTACTGCTTCCTGGACACTGATGTCACCACCCACGCCACTCAGAGCTATCCTTGTGACAAATGGTGTCATCATGGGATAACAGCGCCTCCAGGAGTCAGACCAGGAATATTGCGGGTGCTTTATTTTATTTATTTATTTATTTTATTGAGAAAGTAATTTTTGTTTTTTTGAGAATGGGAGGGAAATGGGAGAAGAATGGAGAGAGAGAAGAGAGGGGAGAAAAGGAGGTCTGGGATGACAGCTGGGAGGAGTTTGTGAGGAGCCTCGCGGTGGAGTTGTTCCCCAGCTGTGGTGAGTATGGTCACGCAGTGGCTATCTGCCCCTCCCAGGAGGAGGAACTAGCGCCCAGATGGGGGAGCATGAGCGTCCAGCGCCCAGACGGGGAGCATGAGCGTCCAGCGCCCAGACGGGGGGGGGGGGAATGAGGGTCCAGCACCCAAGGGGGGGAGGCCGAGCATCCAAAGCCTAAGCAGGAGCTGCACCAGTGTGCAGAAGTAGAGGAAGATTACCTGCTGTTCCCACCTCCACCACCAGAGGAAGAGTACCTGCTGTTCCCACCTCCACCACCAGAGGAAGACTACCGGCTGTTCCCAACTCCACCACCAGAGGGAGACTACCGGCAGCTCCCACCTCCATCACCAGGTGGAGAAGTGGTGCTCCCACCGCCCGGGGAGGCCCACCTGTCATCGCCTGGGGTGGTGTTAAATCCAGCAGCAGCCTTTGCGCTGCTGGAAAGTCTGGGGCCTGAGCCTCAGAAAAGGGAGCTGCCGGCTACAGAGCATGAGGGAGAAGTGGAGCTCCCGCTGCCGCCGCCTCCCGAGTTCACCGGTTGGGGGTCCGGGACCGGCATCGCCTGGGGTCGCCAGCTCTGCTTCGTCTGGGGTCAAGAATATACATATACATGAACATTTTAAACAGCAACAAAAAAGTAACACACTTTAATTTAGTGCTTTTTTAGGTTAAAGATTCTAAACCCTTTAATGTTATTTATAAAATGATATTATTATTATTATTATTATTATTATTATTATTATTATTTATTTCTTAGCAGACGCCCTTATCCAGGGCGACTTACAATCGTAAGCAAATACATTTCAAGTGTTACAATACAAGTAATACAATAAGAGCAAGAATAACTTTTGTTCAAGCAAAGTACAAGTGTGACAAACCACAATTCAATAATACAGCAGATAATAGTGATAGTTACATCAGGATATGATTAAATAGTGATAGTTACATCAGGATGTGATTAAATACAAAGTACTACAGGTTAAACACTTGGCAGATTACAGTATTCTGAAGTACAGGATTAAGTGCAGTAAAATAGGGGGCAGATAAGAGCAAAATAAAGCACATCTAAATGAAGGGTGATAGTGTCCCAGGATACAAACAGAGGAGTTCTACAGGTGCTGTTTGAAGAGGTGAGTCTTAAGGAGGCGCCGGAATGTGGTCAGGGACTGGGCAGTCCTGACATCTGTAGGAAGGTCGTTCCACCACTGCGGAGCAAGGGTGGAGAAAGAGCGGGCTCTGGAGGCAGGGGAGCGTAGCGGAGGTAGAGCCAGTCTTCTAGTGCACGCGGAGCGGAGAGATCGAGTGGGGGTGTAGGGAGAGATGAGGGTCTGGAGGTAGCTGGGTGCAGTCTGGTCAAGACATCTGTAGGCTAGTACAAGAGTCTTGAACTGGATGCGAGCGGTGATCGGGAGCCAGTGGAGCGAGCGGAGTAGTGGAGTAGCGTGGGCGAAGCGAGGCAGAGAGAACACCAGGTGGGCAGCAGAGTTCTGGATGAGCTGGAGCGGACGGGTGGCGGACGCAGGGAGGCCAGCCAGGAGGGAATTGCAGTAGTCTAGGCGGGAGAGTACCAGGGCCTGGACCAGGAACTGGGTAGCATAGTTGGTGATATACTCTTACTTGTCTTAATAACTGATAAAGAAAATCCAAAATTTGTCATATTGAATAGCCCACCGATTCACTCATTGGATATGTCTGATGGACCCCTCTATTGTCACCTATGCCACAATTCACACCGTTGTGTGTGTTATTGCTTTACTAAGTCAAAATAAGCTTAATAATAATCAGGAGACCTCACCTGTACTGACACATCCTGTGCAAATACACTTGTGAGTGCAGAGATTATTGTTTTATGAAAATGTGAAAAAAACCTTTAAAAAAATACATTTATTTTCCACAATTTGGAAAACCAGAGAACAAATTGAATTAGTGTCAACTGCAGAAGTTTAGTTTGGTCCAGCAGTGTACCACTGTCCAGCTGCATTTTTTGTGTTCTTAAGATCCTGTTCCATTAAAAGCTACTGAATATGTGTCTATATGCGCATATTGGGCAGCAGTGTGGAGTAGTGGTTAGGGCTCTGGACTCTTGACTGGAGGGTCGTGGGTTCAATCCCAGGTCGGGGACCCTGCTGCTCTGCCCTTGAGCAAGGTACTTTACCTGGATTGCTCCAGTAAAAGCCCAACTGTATAAATGGGTAACTGTATGTAAAAAATAATGTGATATCTGTATAATGTAAAATAATGTATAATGTGATATCTTGTAAGTTGCCCTGGATAAGGGTGTCTGCTAAGAAATAAATAATAATAATATTGTTTCATTACAGTGTTGACAAACCGGCAAGAACGTAAAGAGTTAATTGTTTACAGTCCATCAGTAAATGAATGTCAAAAACGGCAGGGATGGGTGCACATGACAAAGTGCTTAGTTGGAGTCATTTGTCTCATTAGGTGCTTGAACACAGAGGTGAAATTCACGTTTGACGGGAAGCATAACTTGTATTTTATATGTTGGGAATACATAATATATAAATCCTAACGATTTGATAAAATAACAATTATGTTTAGTTAATTGGGCAAAAATGCTATTTTTTATTTAGCAGCAGAATCATATTTTTTATGGTCCTGAGTTGATAGAAGCATTTCACTGATTTTTAATATATTTTATGTACTGGTTTTACTTGTAATTTGCTTTCAAAATTGTTGGATTTTTAAATGTATTTATTTTTGTGCATGACCATATCCAGACAAGAATTTTTTTCAATTTTTTTTTATACAGTTAACAGAACTATCATTGCAGGTACAATAAATTGATATCACATTGCAGATTTTTTTTTTTTTTTTTTTTTTTTTTTTTTTTGCGCAAAGTGGCAACGGCAGTTTCAGTTGTCCTTGTTTATTTTATTAATATTTGTTTTATGATCAAACCCAGGGAATAAGTGTATGGCTCCTGATGGGATTGCTGCCGGCAAAGCTGCACATGCTTGTTAATTGTTAGAAAACTATAAAATGAAAATGACAACATAAATGGCAATAGATATTCCTTTTGAATGACACCTTATTTATAAAAAATGTAGACATGATTGATCCTTATGAGTACTTTTTTGGGGGGGACGTGGTTAATTACATGAATTGTGATCTCATGAATAACGGTAAAACAGTCTCATTGAGGTGCTCACTTGTTACCACCTTTTGAACAATTGCTGGCACAAAGCTGGGTGAAGTACATCTCAACAGTGCTTGGCACAATACACCCAAGAGGCATTGTTTCTGGGACCTATTGTTTACAAGCCACCCAATGATATAGGTTAATAAGTATGATTTACCCTGCTTAAAATGTGCAAATGGTTTATTAACAGGAACAATGCATTCTTTCCAGCTTGGCAGTCTCACATGCACATCTGTTCAGATTTTGTTTTTATGTGATAGTCTGATTGATTTGTGGAGTGCATCTTTCCAGTCCCTGTGTATCGTTTTTTTTTTTCCTTTGCTTAACGTTCATATATGTTTATTATTATTATTATTATGCTATGATTTTAGGAGAGGGACATTTTAGCACAACAATGGTGGTACAAGCTCAATTAAATTATTTAAAAAAAAAAAAAAATGGCAGCAGGCCAGTCATTGAGTATTATGTCTGGAAATACTTATTTATAGTATGTACTGCCTGTGGAATTTGTGCTGCTAGTTGTAGATAGGCGAATTTCAGTAGTGCTGACAAGATGGATTGGCACAGGATTGGCTGCTTTAGGTTTGAGGCAAAGCATTGATTAGAAGAACAGGTCAAGGATAAAACTGGTCCAATGTTGCATCTTTGCTGTCCAGCAGATGCAAATTAATCACTCATGGCTAAAATCGAATACTAAGTCTTGTCCTTTTCTAGTTTTCTTATATAACAAAAACAAGCTTTTCTCATTATGTCTACCATCTACAAATTACTGGTCCTGCACACTCTTTCCTCATCGTAAATTCAAAACTCATGTCATCTTGTCTTTACTTTCATGTCCAGGTCTTTAGTTAGCGGGGTAGAAACAAATATTATTGTCCAACTTCATTGGGTATGAACAGTAAACCGGGGTATGATTGGTTAAATGGCCCAACATCCTCTAACCAGCTAATAGTTGTACTGGCTCCTGCAAGGTCACTTATTCTAGATCATATTACATGGTCCTGTCTTTAATTCATTTTAAAATGGCAGATGTCCCTTACTTTGACCTCCATAAAATTTTCATGACCAGATGGCAGGAAAATAATTAATAGCAACTGCAATTAGGTTGTCGAGATACAGTACTGCATCAACATACAGAAACAGTGGCATTGTTCTTTTGGATGATGTATGTGAACCAAAGTCATACCACCTTTGTGGATAGTAACAATCCCATAGCTACCTTGAAAAAGAATGAGGTTACGGACCCGATGATCTTGTTGAATTTCTTCAGATATTCCACCAGGGCCTCTTTAGAAATAAGTGTGCTAAGTGGTCATTTTAAAACCTGAATGGAGAACGTGTGGACTATCACTGGCGTGTTATACCGTACAGTATGTCCTATTTAAATTGGTTGTCTTTTTGCATTTTGTTTGAGTGTAAGTTGCCACCGATTACCCTGGGAGGTAAATGAGACTGTTCGAACAGAAGAATTGGAAGGAACAAGAGAAAGTCAGTAGGCCGGCTGAAGATCATCCCTTTTTTCGTACATCGTTTCCCCCCCTGCTTCTTGTATGACCCCAAATTCTGATCCTCTACAAACTCACCCACACAATTACAGTACCTTTGTGATTTCTATTTACATTTAATCTGTGCCTCCTGTAGAAGTAACCTGAGTATATAATACCTAACAGTTTAGACTGTGTTTTGTCCACCTTCAGTTTTTTATAGCTCCCTTTAATCTGGAATTGCGGATCATTTCTCCACCGATTCTTACCCGAGCGTTGTATAATCACAATTACATATCATTGTCTTCTGCTTTAATTGCATTTCTTAATTTTCTGTTCGCCTTTTTACTCGTCACTGTCTATAATAGTGTGTTATTTGAAGGGACTATTTGTTAATCTAATATTGGGCAGATATGAATTGACAGTCATTGATGAATTTAGAAAACTTTATTCAATAGCAAGAAGAAAAGTACACTTCACAAAATACAACTGAAAACGTATATGTTCATATTATTATAATAAAAAAACTATGACGACATCTGATTTAATTGAGGCCCACAAAAAGAAAAGCCATGGCAGTCAATTAATTGTTGCATCTCTATTATTGTATTACTATTATTAGTATTATTATTATTCTGCACAAGGTTGCGTATGCTCTGCCTGTCTGGCCCCTTCTACTGCTGTATCATTTAATTGAGAACAAAAATTTATAGCCTTTGATAATTACGTTCTTAACAGGCTCTGCCTCAAAAGCTTGCTGACTTGTCAGCCCCAGTCCTTATTCATTTATGGCGCCATGTCAAAAAAGAATGTTCCTCATTTGTACCTGAACAATAAGGGACAAGGCGGAATCTTGCTCGAGAACAAAGGAAAGTGAACAGCCTTTAGATTCTGAAGAACATTCGATTCTGACACATTTAAGGTGGCTTTTTTGTTCTAAATGTTATGGCTTAACAGTCTGAAAAGACCACCTGTTGGTTCCCTTGGCTATATTCTGTTTATTATTATTATTATTATTGAAGACATTTGTAGCATACAACCTGTAGCCACTAAAATTACCCCCTGTTCATCCCTTCATTTAAAAAAAATTCAAATAATATGTAGGACGGTTGCTTTGCAAGAAGTCATTTGTTCAGTTTATTACAAATATTTTGCACAGGTGGAAAGAGGATGACCTTGGACCTTAAGGTCAAATAACCTGTCTCCACTAATTTATAATTTCAATACAGTGGTGCACAATGTGGAATGTGCTGTATAATAAAATGTCTGTTAAAATGACACTGTGACTGGCAGTTGATTCATTTCTCATATATATATATATAATTACCAATTTAGTGTAGTTCCAAAAAGTTGTTTCTCATATTTGGTAATTTAAAAAATGTATTTCAATTAATCTTCATTAAAACGTTATTAGGCGGTCTTGAAATCAAGATAGAAAGAGAAATAAAATGCTCTGTCTGATACGGAAGAGTGGATTGATAATATTTTTCAGATCAGATATCTGTATTAAAAAAATTATTGATGCACCTAGAAGTGAAAAAAAAACAGTTCAAGATTTTATAAGCAAAATCTTTTTTTATTTAGATTTTTATTAAATATCTTTAGTATTCAGTAGCATGTCATGAGTTACATTTTTCTAATGCAAGATTTTAATGCCACGGCTGTCTTTCCACTCTGTCCTTGAAAAGAAAGTGGGATGGAAATCTCAAGGACCTTTGCTAGTTGACTATGCTGAAATATAAAAAGAATGTATCCCATTATAATCCATTCTACATGTTCTTCCGAAACATACAACGCAGTCGCCTCTAGGCAGCCAGGGCCCTTGAGGGTTAATACTCGCACTGATCTGCCTGTTTTATTGCCTGGATTGCTCTGTGCTCCTGGAACAGCAGGAGCAGATTCAAGCAATTACAATCAAGTCAGGGCACATGCCGTGCTGAAGCAGGGCGATCATGAGGAGGATACTGATGAAGCACTTAGCAGAAAACCCCACATCATCCACACTCATCAGCAGCAACATGTCACCCGCAATGAGGCATTAGCCGCTTCCACAGTGTTCATTGCACACTGTTTACCACTTTCCCCAAGGTCCCCTCTGCCAACACCCCCCCCCAACAACTCCATGATCTACGGTCACGTCTCTGTTTCAAATGTGCAGAGGTTCCATGGAAAGCCTCCCGTCCGCTTCAGCCCCTACTTGTACCTTCTGTTTTATGTGTCGAATTGTCTTATTTTTAACTGTATATCAAGGGTAAGACAAGTTTTAACATTACATTTCCTCAAGATAAAAATAAACCTACAGTATATTATCTTCCCTAAATCTCTTTACAGAATTGACACCTCTTACCAAAGTGTGTATTGTAACCCTAACAATGGGCTATCTCTAAACGTGTAAATATGTCAAAATGTTTATCTTATAATTGTTACTTATGTGTTACAGGAATAACTCTACTATAACATTTACAGTATCTGGTGTCAAAGTGAATCAAACACTCTTTAAATTAACTTTTAATCTTCTGTTTGAACAGTGTTGTGTTAAAGGACTTGTGATGAAATGGGTTTCAGGCAATAAAAAAAGTAATCTTATAAAGATTTACTGATGCATATTTATTAAAGACTATGGAATATTTAGCGACTACAATAGGACAAAGAATACAGCAATTTCAACAGTACAGCGTGAGGGTTAGGGTGAGTATAAACTAGTTTGTTCCTAGCTGCAATTAGGTTAGTATAATACTGTTAAAATTGATTTTTTTTTTTTTTATGTTCAGAAAAAGTATTTACCCTTGTTGCTTAATGGGGCCCTATGCATCAAAACACATTTATTTTATATAAGAAATAACCTGATGTACATACTACATTCAACCTAAAGAGGAATGATGTAGAACCTTGAGAGGCTCAATAAAGACACAATGGCCTCCTGCAGAGAATTCTATTAGTCCTATGCCAAACAATGAACACTGACACAACCAGAGACAAGGAGCTCTGAAGACCTCGCTAACCTTGTGGTACTTAAAAAGTAAATGGCTTTAGTCGCCATTGTATCTATGTATTGATTTTCATTTATTTTCCTTATATTATGTTTGCGTTCATTTAGAATTCTATTTCTCCAATGATTATTTTCCTTATAGTTGGCTCTAACTGTCTTTACTTTTGGCTGTGATTAAATGACTCTACAGGTTTTCATTTCCTCGTTCTTAAAGTCTCTGTACAATATCCGTATGAGCATTAATTACAGTCCAATCAGACAAAAAGTCAAATTACAGAGCTGAAACACTAATTAGAAAAACGTTTAAGATATTACCCGTCTTTGTCCTGAGACCATAAATAAATATTTTAAAGGTCTACCAGGGATGTAGAGCTGCAACATGTCATCTTAGTAAGAGGTTGACAGGTCATTTGTAGTGTACTGTAGGGTATCAAATTATAAACCTTCCTGCAGCAGTCCAGTAGGCAGCCTACTGCTAAAAGGCACTCAGCAGTACATTCAGAAAGCAGAGATAGAAACAAGTTTCCAGGAGAGCAGCTAAAAGAACAATCGTTTCTGACTTGATGCTTGACGTATTGGTTGTAGCTGTACTGCACTGTCTCTTGGACAATTTGTTATATTGACTTCAAACTTGGAAGGTATAACAACCGTTAATTGGGACGTAGTTGAGTTCCCTTCACTTTAACTATCTATCCAATATGGCTGTCTTGAAACCATCTTGGAGGGTACCGCTATTACTCCAATAAGGTTGAATGTGTTTTTTTGTTTTTTTTTTTCAAATGAGCAACATGATCTCAGTCTTATCCAAATTCAATTTTAGAATGTACTTCTTCATCCACTGTTGTTAAAAATACAATAACCCATAGGTTATTGTATGTGAGTAAACACGAAAAGAGTCCAGTAGCAGTATCATACTGTCAGGCTTTGATTGAAGACTAATAGCTTGTGCTGGGTTTGTAGGTACCTCTATATAAATGACCAAATACATAACTGATGTTATAGTCTAAACTGTGCTGACTATTGGTCTTTCTGGAGAAGAGACTTCAATGCTGATTTCCACCCCAAACTTCCCTGAAGAAATTAGAGGCAGTAATCATTGGTCACATATCCCTCCAAAACAACTGAAACTCTCTGCGGTATGTATAACTATACTGTATAGCTGAAGACACAAATCGCACTCGCATCAAGACCCAGTGGCACAGGCTTTTGTATTCAGAGGGCTGCACCTGCTTTTGAAGGAAGTAGGATTTTTGTTTCACCCCAGCATTAAAAATATGCAAGCCATCTTTCTCTGCTTCTCCCAGCTATTAGGCCTCACACCTGAAACTCTCAGCTCTCCCGCTGAGCTCTAATCCTGGCATCATTCACCCGAGAGACTACGAGTGCCACCCAACAGGCTGAAAGCCACTCTCCAGCATTTGATTACCCTCCCTATGAATGTCACCATCTGCAAAAATTACTTCTTTTTTCCTTCCCTTGAAACTGGAACTATTTAGTGTCGGGTGGGGGGGGGGGGGGGGAGCACTCTATAATTCCTGATGATTAATAATTAACTGTTTGGGGGCTGGTTTTATTTTTCCCTAGGATCTGTCAGAGCTGTTCAAACCAGCACTTGATGCCGAGGTTTATCAAGAGGCCTGCATTGTTGTTTCTCACTCATGCATTGGGTACAGAATATGGGCCTTTGTTGGTCTACTTCAACTAGCCCTGTCTGGAGCCGTGACAAGAGAATGGAATGGGGACATGCATGACATCTCAACCACAAAAGAATGAAATATACTGAGAAAGAGCAGGAGCTAAGATTACTGAACAAAGTAAATCTGTCTGCTGACATATACAGGCTGTGATTTCTTAATAAAACTAGACCACGCAGGACAGAGTCGTTTGCTTTAATGGATACAGTACATCGTATGACAGATCTGACAGACAGATAGCAGGCTCATGATAGATGCTCAGTTACAGATGTTTGCTTATGCTAGACTACATTTACTTTGATAGAAACACAAGCTAAGCATCACTTCAAAACCCCTTACCTGCCAATGCTGTTGTTTCTATTTTTTGTGCAGTCATTGTACTATGTATGAATACTTATTTTGTTCGCTATTAAACTGGCTTATAACAACCTTTCAAGAGACCATATAAAAGTGGTCACTGTAGTCAGCATTTTAGTGCACTGCAGCCTACTTAACATCCTCTTGGTTACTATCAATATTTTGCTAGGTCCTGCTTTTTTGTAATGCACTCTGTTATATTTCCCCTGGTTTATACCAACTAGATGATGTTTAAGGTCAATATTACGTTTGGCTTTCAATATTAATCAAGAGTATACCACAAGAGCATCCCCATTACCAGAGCGATGTCATCCAATTGAGTAGACAGGTCCTAATAAAGTGGCCATGCAGTGTATGTTACAATAATTACTTACTACAACTGGACCGCTTTCCAAGTTGAGTTACATAGAATTACAGTGATGATGAAGTATCCTGTTTTGGATTAAATCCCAGGTTTACATCAAGTGTTCTTATGGCATGATATTATGACATGATCTGTAGAGGCCTTGACTGTACAGTACATGCAAGATACAATGCTAATTCAATTCATTTATCTATAAATCAGTCTACTGTTATCTGTCTTTTTGTTTTGTATTTTGTAAGAGTGTTACACTAATGGGCAGTTGGAGTCACATAGGAGCACCTGTAATCGCCTTTTCTGGTGAATTATTCCAATTTTGGTTTGAAAAGAAATGGAATTGTGTTGAATCTATTAACTTTAAAAAAAAAAAAAGCTTCAAAGGTATTATCCCACCCGACATGCACAGTGAAGAGGCAATCACCAAAGACACACTTTCACAAAACACTCCGGCAGAAAAAAAATGCCTAATACCTTTCGCATGTGTACAAATAGGGCAAGATAATGCATTGCCCAGAAGCTCTGTGACCTTTGCATTCTGATGATTCTTAGCATATTGACCCTCTTACCTTGACCACAGTAATTTTAGGGCTGGCTAGGTTGGCTGAATGGTTGATTTCACAATCTCAGGACATTGTCCCTGTATTATACAGTACTATTTGAGAATAGCATTACAACAAGTATATGGACACCTTTTGACTCAATATTGTCTCACTATTTGAGGATGTGTCTCAATAGTTCTTAATATTAAGACCTCTAAGACTTCCACTTTAGGTACATATGAAACAGGTGTAATTACTAGGGCTGTGCAGCACCGCACCTATAGCACAGGACCCATTTTGTTTACCTTTTCTGGTGTAATAGCTATTATTTCTATTTAATCTCATCTAAGAACAAGGAATTTGCAGACTTTTTTTTTTTTTTTTCTTAACAATGCTTATATGTGTGTAACGACCTTAACATTCCTGGTAACCAAAAACAAATTAGTTCTAAGAAATGTAGAGAGGCTACCTCAGGACTGGGGATTTTATATTTCAAATTAGGAACCCCCCCAACCTTATAAACAAGGCAGAAATCAATTTCATATTTTCTGAGTTAATCCAGGATTGCACTCTATGTTCCTGAGACTAATAAGGTATGCAGTATCAGTAAAGTCTAAGTGAAAGAAAGAGGAAAAAGAAAAAAGCAAACAAGCCTACGCCTCGGCTTTCTTCCAACGCAGTGATGTTCCTACTACATTTGAGAGAGAGACTGAAAAAATCGATAACATCTGTGGCATGATGGTTAATTAAAGCAGCTCTTCAGCAGAGCTCAAGATGAGAGGCCTGGCCTCAAATACAGGCAGCTGAAGCCTGATTATTGGGTGAGAATGGTTTCTTAGCAATAAGTGGAAAGGCCAAAAGCTGCAACACAAAAAGAGTACACCTACCAGAAGGGATTTAGTGGTTCTGTGCTTCAGTACAGTAAATTGGCAATGTGAAATGAAGCCTCTCAAACTTTAGGTCACAATGGTAATTACTAACCCAGGCAGACAGTTAACCACCTCAGGTTGTGTAAAATGAGTTCTCCTGGTCTCAGACTTTTGCGGACTATTTTTGCTTGACTTTGATCTTTTCTGGTTGTATTTCCTTGTATGTGGTGCTGTTCAATCAAACTTAAAGATATAGGAAGACATGCCAAGTATTTGTTAGCAGGAACACCTTAGTTGAATAAAGATATCAACCATTCTTTCAGGAATATTTTTATTTATCTTTTTCAAATAGATGTTTATAAAGCACATATTGTCACCCAGTAGTTTAAGCCCAAAGACAATCAGGTCAACTGGCTAAAATAATAATAATAATAAATAAGTGAATAATCAGGTTCATAATAGCAATTATCTCTAAAGGACATTTCTAACTTGATAACTGACCATAAAACAGCTCTCCATAAGCCCGAATAACGCTCCTTGCAAAGGAGCCGGCTCTTTTGTACAGCGGTATCGGCGCTATGCTTCAGTGCGAGAGGTCCTGGGTTCGCGCCCGCCCTCCGCCTGTGTGTGGATTGCCTCGTCCTGTGTGATGCGCCTCCCTGCGGGAACCAGGATTGCTACATTATTATAACAAAGCGTTCCCCCAAAACACTACTTGCAGCTGTGTTTAGCTGTGTTTAGCTGTTGTACTGGTGACTGCTGCTTGTTATACACATAGTCTGCTTTGACTTCAGGCTGGTGTAACATGTAGGAGAAACAAAAACAGTTGTATAACCTTACTATTTATTAACATACAAAATTCACTAATTATCTTGTCAAACTATTCCAAGCAGAATTTTAAACATGCTATTCTGTGGATCTAGCTATTTCAAGTCTCGTTTTCATTAAAGCAAGAGAAAATAGGTTTCGAGTTTTTATTTTACTAGATTATTGACTTAACTCGAAAAGTGACTATTCATAATCCTACAAGCTTTTCAAATCCCAGAGGGGAATGACTGATTGACAGGGTTTGGAGTGAGTTTAATACTCATTGATTGTTATGGTCACATGTTAAGTCTTTGGTCTGCTCTTGAGCAACAGTGTATTGGTAGACCATGCCTGCTTGACCACTAGGGGACATAGCAAATAAGATGGGGAAAGCTGGTTTAGCAGAATGTAACAGACAAATTAGGGCAGGTCTATCTTACAGCTGGTTAGTATATATACACTGAGGCTCTGGTTTTCCATAGATTCACCTAAGCAATCAGTTCCTACAGTTTAGGTCTCTATTCTTACAAGGCTGCTGTTTCCTCTAGAACTGTCCCCTGATCCCCATGCTACCAGGACAACAGGGTTAAGACAAAAATGTAAGCTCACTCAATTTCTTATCCAAGATACAAAAACACACAGTAACTGTAATCTTGCCAGGATCAAGGACCAGATTCACTAAGCTTTAATTTGGACCACATATTTTCTAAAACAATTGAAATACTGTTAATGTTTACAAAACATGTTGTGCACTTCTTTTGTTACAAATGCCTCATATGTGCAGCTTTGAAAGAAACACAGGGTTTAGCAAACATGTATTTTCCTTTAAAATCTTTATAAAAATCGAGATACATCTCGTGTGAAGACTCACATGCCCTACTGTCTGAACAACTGTCCTTTCTCTCCGAATAAATATTTCTTTTTGTATTGATTTTATTTATTAAAATAATAATTGCCACTTCATTTAAAGAACTGTTCTTCAGAAAAGCATCACTGACACGTCAAACACCCATGTCCCAATTTAAGTTTAATATTCTCAAAAACAGTACAATGTTTTTTTTCCCTAACAAAACAGTGTTCACTTTGAACTGCAGGGGAAGCATAGTAAATTGCTCTGGCCCTTCCTAAGGGCCATTAGGCACTGCTGTCCCTCTTGCACTGATTGAAAGAGCAGCACAAGTTGCCTGCTCCTACAGAGCTGCAGACTTGTATGATTGCTCCACCCGCTGGCCAGCCTTATTATGATTTTTTTTTTTATTGAAAGCCAAAGCTTTAAAATCCACTATCTTACCACTTATTAATATTAGCAATATTGGGCTCTATTCACAAAACTAAGGATTGGTTTACTGAAGAGTTTGAATACAGAAATGAATGCCAGATATTGTAATCATTAGTAGGCCTGTGTTCATAAGAGTGAAAGACAGCAAGGAAAGAAAGCAGGTGCTAAAACATAACTATAATGCAATCACTTGAACTTCTCACAATTGTGAACGTAAATAGTTGTCACAGTGATTTTAAAGCATTACCATGAGGGAACATTACATGTTTTTGTAAATCTGCATCCTCTTCTTCAAAAATACCATGCATGCCCTTTGTCTTCAAATTGGGTCTACAGCTGTGCTCTCTTAATCTCTTGTTACTTTTGATAATTCAATGAAAAAAAATGAACATTTTGTAACCTGGACCATTGGGGTGTAGAATGCCAGCACTATAAATTAGATGCTCTTCAATATAGGCCAGTAATAAATCAAAATACTTGCCATTTCCATTACACTTCGTCCCCAGGGATATTTACTTTTTGTTCACAAATCTAGTTTTCTTTCATTTTACAGTATAAGCATATAGTGGTGTAAATAAACATTAGTATTGATTAATTCTGGCCTTCTTTTGTATTCCTACGATTCACCTAGTTTAGGTAATATGATTTAATTGCAGCTTACGATTATGGAGAAAATTACTGTGGTGGTTGTTAATGCATTTCAATGAAAGCACATATCAAAACCTTTAACCCTCATTTCTGTTACTTTCATTAGAAACCTGCAATATCTAGTTACATTGAATTGGAGTGTGCATTTCAATAAGCATTTCTTAGCTTTTACACCAAGGTACTAAAACAATCATGCCAAGTGTATTTTTGTTATTGTGATGTGGATGATACCATCCAATTAAACAAACGGGAGCTAGCCTCTACCACTCATAATTAGACTTAATCTTGATGTGTCTGTTGAGAGGCAGGTTTTGGGTAAAGTGTGGCTACTCCCTTAAGTTTTGATTTCCGTATACACTACGTTTTATATTTTTAAAATTCATACACCACTTTCCTCAATTTCAGTTGTGGAAAAAATAATAATATAAAAATAATAATAAAGGTTGTCCAAAGCCTAAATAGGACCTTCTTCAACAGGGAGAACCATAACAAAATTGCCTTTTTAATTGCTCATGGTACGAAAAAACGAAATAGTTGAGTATTCCCAGTTTGGTTTTTCAAATCGGCTTTTCATCTTCCAAATATTTTTTCTACACTCAGGATTCATCAATCAAGTAAGTCCACAATGTTTTTGTTATATCCAGTTGCTTGCCTTAAGCTGCGTATACTCTATTACTGTATTACATTTCTTATTAAATTACAAAATATCTTTTGAAACATGCAACGTTTTTTCTCTCTCTCTCTCTCTCTCTCTCTCTCTCTCTCTCTCTCTCTCTCTCTCTCTCTCTCTCTCTCTCTCTCTCTCTCTCTCTCTCTATACAGGGTGATTAGAAAGTAGTTTACCACATCAACGCACCATATCATTGATGTGGTAACTTACTTTCTAATCACCCTGTGTTTAATAAAATATTTATAAAAATACGGGATGCAAGATAGATACCTCCATGCGGTGCATCCTGGGAACTCTTAAGAATTTATTAAGAGGCCAAATCTATCAACCACTCTACACCAACTACCAAGCAGCATGCCTGCCTGCCACACCCAGTCAAACCAACAGCCGTGAAGGACAGTGTCACAAACATGGAAACTCATCAGAGCCGGCACTTCAATCCTCTCAATCAACATCGAGGGATTCTCACAGGTGAAAGCTACAAAACTCTCGACGACAATATCACAGGAGTATGACATCGTTTGTGTCCAAGAGACACACAGAGACTTCAATACTATCCGTCCTTCCATCGAAGGGAAAACACTCAGAGCTGAAATCAGACATCGACATTATGGCAGCGCTGTTTTCACAAGACCAAACTTGCAGATTGAGAACGTACATACCTCCACTAACCAAGAAAACATAGAGACCATTAGCATCCCTGAGTGGTTTCGAGGTCTGTTTTGTGCTATAAATTTAAATTACTATACAAGTTCTCAAAAAGATGCAGGAGAAAGAATCAGTCCGACTATTTTTCAAACTCAACACAATGAATGAAACTTAGTAAAAAATAATGCATGTCTTAATTATATATATATATATATATATATATATATATATATATATATATATATATATATATATATATAATGTGTGTGTATCTTACTGTACATTGTTGGGTTCAATAAACGCAGGGGGAAAAGTGTGGAATAGCCTCCCTAAACGAAAGATTCACGTGCCGCTTCTGTGCCAGAGACTCGACAAAGATGAAGAATATATATATATATATATATATATATATATATATATATATATATATATATATATATATATATATACAGTATATTGTACATTCTATATTTTTCTTCATTTACATCCTCCAGTATGTTGTCAATCGTCATCATTTATTATGCATAAAGTTTTCCATTGTGCAGATATTACAAATCCAGAAAGTTTAAGAACAGGGTTTGTGTGTAATTTAAAAACCATTCTGCGCAGCTAACCATAGTTATTGTGTGACTATGAAAATGGAACCCTTGCTAGTCCATAGATTGTTCTGCACCCATGTATATTGGAAAAACTCTGAGCCCAGAGGTTGGCACATTTCCAGGTCAAGATCTCAGATGTGCAGAAGCATAATCAGATGCTTTTTCATCTGCAGCAAACAGAGAATACAAGGCAGAGCACCATAGTGCCTTGTTCTGCACATTATCTTACCAGAACAAAAATTACAAATAAAAAGAAAAGGCGATGGTTCTCACTGGAGCGTCACTGGCCACCTTCAATGGTTGGGCCTTACGATGAATCATGCGAAAAGCCCGCTCACACCTTCCCAGACAGCCTCCTATCTCACAATGTGCTTGGACTCCGGGTCCATGCTGGCCACTCTGTCGGACGGCAGAGTGCACAGAATAGCCACCGGATTCTGAACTGCCATCCCTTGCTATTTATTTTTCTTTATTGCCAATGCCAGTTTACTTGTTTCAGGAAGGACTTGCACTCATGAGTGGAGCAACTGGGAAAGCATTGTCTTAGTTAAGATTAGTCTGGTAATACTTTTTCAATTTGTTGCAATTAAGAAATAGTTTGAGTAAGCTAAACCTGTTTTATTTTATTAAATTTTAACTGCACTGGCACTTTTAGCTAAAATGGTTGAAAAGCTCTATTTGTCCACGTCACTGGAAACAATCGTGTTTAAAATGTTAGCCGGTAGGAGTAATACTATATTTGTTTATAACTGTTAGGTTTTTTATGGCCTTACTACAAACCAACCAATCTTTGCAAACAACAACCCTATTTAACTTTAGAGCACTGAAAATGTGTTTTATGTTTCTTTTTATCCTTGAAGGCTGTTTTATGTCACACACGTTGTATCTATTGCACATTTCACTCGAAGAAGACTCATTTCTTCTAAACCCTCTTCAGCAGGTCTGAAGTAGGGAGGCAGAGAAAAGGAGAGTTAATTCAACTAATGCACTGGCATACTGTCTCATAATTCTATCTGTCTCTTTACCTGCTTTCAAAATCGCCCACAGACACACAAAGACACAAGAGACAGGGAATCAATGAAGAAAAGATGCACCAACAACAGCAATGGGCCAGTAGAGAGAAAAGAAGTGGAGAGGTGGGAGTTCTGAATCTATCTGCGTCCTGTTTCCCCATTTTACTTCCTCTAGCTCGCTCTCTCTCTCTCTCTCTCTCTCTCTCTCTCTCTCTCTGTCCTTGATCTCATCAGTGTAATTGTTGTCATGTTGCTCCATTTCTGATTATCCCTGGCTCCAGGCTCCAAGTGCCCCCCACCCGCCTTACATCTCAGCCTTCTTCTTCGGCTTAGTTGCCATGGTGATAGCATCGACGGAGAGGAGAAAAGCACTGTAGTCCGTTATTGTTCCTCTCAGAGTTTTAGTTAATACAGGAGGCTTTGCTTCTCAAGTGGATAGTCCCTCTCTTTCTCTCTTTTGCTTTCTGACTCTTAACATTAGAAGCTCTAAAGCTATTTATTTCAAACGTAACACAAAAAAAATAAAACAACACCAAAACAAGGCCTAACTTTGTTTTCTCAGAAAAAATAAATTATTAAAAGGTGTTTTTTTATTGTTTTTATTTTTTTGGCAATCCGTTCCATTTGTAACAAGTTTGCATTTTGCAGATGTCTCCTTCCTCTCTATAGATGAATGCTGATCCTTTGTGAGAACATTGAGCACTGATCTTATTTGAATTTGATCTTTTGCTACTGATTTTACTGTACTTTACAACTGTGATATTTTGTAATGTGATATTTTGTAAGTCGCCCTGGATAAGGGCATCTGAAAATAAATAAATAATAATAAATTTGTGCCAAGCCATTTTAGATGATGTTTTTGCCAAGCAAATCTGCCACATTGTGTTAATCATAGTTTCTCCTTACCAAGCATTGTTCAGTGAGCTGCAGTTATTCAAATGACAATTCTATAGGTTTACAGTAGGATATATATATATATATATATATATATATATATATATATATATATATATATATATATATATATATTTAGTATGGACAGTTATTGTTGGAAATTGCTGGATGAATCTATTATCACAATTAAATTAACCAGATAATGCTATTGAATTACTCCATACACCATTGGTGTGTCCAAATATGACAACCACTGTGGTTATAGCACTGTAGCTACCTATTGCCCCTTAATATAGAACCATGGCACTGCCAATGTAGTGTCACAGCTTTGCTAAGTTTAATAGTTAAATGCAGTTTTATTGCAGTTCAATTTAAATTGTCATTTACATAGATTATCTTGTCTTTTCAGTGATATTAACATAAATACTTAATTATCTTGAGAAAAGAAACAGAAATAGACAGTGCTATAAATAGCGTGCGTGACTGAAAAAAGCTTTTGAAATCATTATTTGTTATGAACCTGAAAGATTTATAATTTAATTTTCCACCCACCTGAAATAGTAAGGGGGAAAAACCCACACAAAGCACTATCTATTGCACAGCAGTGTATTGCCAGGAAAATCAAAGGAAACTATCCAAAGTGGCAGATGACTAGTATGCAAGCTCTCTGTTAATGAGTCTCTGTATCATTCCCAACACGACAACAGTATAACATGGAAACATAGTGGTTGCAAAATTAAAATGACAAGATATTTAATCACAGTGACTAAGACTGAAGAACCCAACACTTCTATGTAATGATATAAAGGTTCCCTTAGAACTATTTTGGTTCAGTACGGTATAGTAAAACCTGTCTAATCCAGCCCCTCTCCAAACTGACATTCTATATAATTTGTCATGATTTTTGGGTCCCGATCAAATCCCTATTGAAATGAATGGTGTGATGCCCTCTACAATCCAGAACTTGTCTTCTGGAATCTGGCATGATTATTAAATATAAGCCTCTTCTGTCTAAAATCAAATATGACTGCAATCTGTCACCGGGTCATGAGATTTTTCTTTTCTAAGTTTAAAACTAGTATAAAAAACAAAACATATAAACGTATATTCTTAATTGTGCAGTTGTTGAACAGCAAATTAAATATCTAACCCTCTACACAATGAGTTATCTCTTGAAAGAAAATGTGCTTTTATCAAAAAAGTTGAACTTTTACCTAAACCTACACAAAAAAGCTAAGTGAAGAATTCAAAACCGTTTCAGACTTTCTGAAAAGAAAATAAGCCTACTTAAAGTTTCCGGACCCAAGCGATGCCAGGTTGGACAAGTTTCACTATAGTATTTTTTTTAGCTGACAACAAGAAAATAGTAAAATATTAAAATTATACATCCAGCCACATTTTGACTTGAAGAGGGAGAAAAAACCAACAAGAACAAAGTTGCAACCATGAGCAACATAAATATTTATTAGAAATGTATGCTAAATCAGCTAAGGTGTCTTTATATTAGTAAGTGGCAACACCATCTATTACACAGCAGCGTACTGCCAGGAAAAGCAAAGGAAACTTGATCCAAAGTTGCAGATGACTAGATGGTGCTGGCTCTTACTTCTATAAAGACACTTTCAAGTTACACAAGTATTATGGCAGGCAACTCAAGTTGGTACAGTAGTTGGTGGTGCTTTTGAATCTGAAAGTGACAGAGTCTGAACTAAATCCCACTCCCCACTCCACACAAACAACTGTAGTGCAATTTGGAACTGATGAATGCTCATGTAGAGGGTTACAAGAAATACTATTTTGGCTAAAATCACCCTTTAAGGCCATGCTACTCAAATATGGACAAAAAAAATTGTATTATTAACAGACTTGATCCAAATGACGACCATGCAAATTCAAAAATAAAAGATCATCCTGTTGAACCTGACTCTAGACTGTTTAGTCTTGGATTTATTGTTGTAATTTGCCCATCATGAAAGGGTATGGTGTCTTTAAGGTGTTATTGTTTACTGTTGATCCTAATGTAATTTAAACGGAGCCTGTAGTGCCACCTGATAGACAATTATTGTAATTGGGTTACTAAATGTACACGTTGATGTTTGAATGTTCTAACAATTCAAGATATTTGTGGTGCAATTCCTAGTTATTACAGGTTAGCCTCACTTCACTGGTGTTTTTTTTCCTCCAATACATGAGCTAACTGCATCCTGCATCATTTGTCCTGGATAATGTAACTACACTTTTTAAATGTGGATGAGATAGCTGCAGAACCATTCAATGTAAAAGTACTTAATTGTACTGTGAAAAACAGCTCATACCATAATATTCCTACTCAGATAAGCTCACTACCATGACTTCCATTCAGCTACTAAAAAGCATCACAACATATCCTTGTACATACTTTTTCAGTAAAAAGAGGGTTAGTTAACAATGCAACATTATTTTCTATTTTATGGTTCCGTGAAAAACAATATTCGCTATAAAACTGAATTATTCTGTTTCTTGTTCATTGACAGATAATTGTGCTTAATTGTCAGTGTTCTGCTGTTATTGGACCTGAGATGGATTTGAATCCAGCGGTAAATAGCATACAAGGTTAGTGAAGTTACATCCTGCACAATCTAGCCCCCTCTTCTCATGGGACTGTAGGTGTTTTCATTATTTCTTTTCAAAGTGAGATCTTTGAGAGACATACAAATACATAAGTGACTTAAGTGACTTGCTGAGAGACACAATGAGTCAGTGCCTGAGCTGGGATTTGAAATGGGGACCTCCTGGTTACAGGCCCTTTTCTTTAACCACTGGATCACACAGCCTCCTAACTTATTGACTGACTACAGTAACTGGCTGGTCAACAGCATTGAACCTTGGAAATATACATATTTATTCAATTATTTGTGCATTTGTAAAAGTCCCTATTGTGCATAGATCATTATTTATGAGGCCCAATAACTAATGTCCCTTTTTCAACTATGGGGCATCTTCTGAAAAAACACCCTAAAGGCTAAATTTGTGAAGTGAGGTGGTTTTAGAAAACAACTAGGTGTTTCCTGTCCCCTCTTTAAAAGTTCTATTTCCAGTCACACACCCTAGTGGTCATTTTTAAAACCAGAAACTGAGCATGGAGGAGTCTTTTCAAAAACAGCCTGGTTGATAAGACCATTATCAAGTAAGCCTGTTAAATAATGTTCTAAGCAGAAACAGCAATAGAGGACAGAACAAGAATGGCAATGATTTGGTATATAATACTCTGAATGTCATGTCCTGATTGGCTATTGAACAGTTTAACTAACATATATTCCATAACGAAGACCTCCTTGATAATTACCTTGTATACATACAGCAATGTTTCTTCAAATTAAATTAAATCCAATCAAGTCAATTATAAGCTACATTAATGAAACATTGCCTGAAATTCCCAGGAGCAAGTCATTTAGCTCTTGCCTTTCATCGCATGTGGAAAACATTCAAGCAGCTCCCAATACCAACGCCGTCAGTCAGCTGAGCAGCTGTAGCCAAGTCCAAGGCAAACAGTAGATTAAGAACAGAGGGGCATCGACTGTATCAGGAGGTTAATGACAACTCTATAAAATATACCCAAAGGAACTTAACACAGCTGAATGCTTCTGTGGGATTTTTTATTTTTACGTTTCATTTAGTGCATGTGTGCCTCCCCCAGCAGGCTCCAGATATTGACATGCCAATGAAATAGAGTGCAAGGTTGGCAAGGCTACATTTACAGTGTAGAGGAGTTCCCAGATATGCCCTTTACCTAAAGTAAACACTTCCTCAGTGAACCAACAACTGAGTCTGCCCAGGGCTTAACATCTGACTGATTTAGTACACTTTCCTCTTTCTTTCCCTGATACTTTAAGGCAAACACACACACACACACACACAGACACTCATCAACTGGGTTTTTGTTAGTCTGACTCAATGTTTAAAAATAGCTTATCTATTGAATAAGGTAAAAAAAGGAGGCATTGTCTTCTTTGCTGCGGTCCTACTGCATTGAAAAAAACCCTAAGAATTCCCCTTTAAATATAAATTATATGAATACAGTACATAGTAGACGACTATTGGTCTGTTTTCTGCGAACCACTGATAGCCTTGTGCAATTGAAACAGTACATCTGTGCTTTGTATTTCCTAACTCACACTTTCATTTTAGTTGAATCAGTAAAAAGTAGGACATAGGGAATAATAAGCCCTCTTTGTACAATGTAGTGAAATGTCTTTTCCATTGATCTTCCAGTTTTCTCCTTGTCGTTACAGTAATCAAAACAGATGTTGGTCTTTGTATGGTTAGCCTGTGTGACCGTACATTGTTTTTTGTGTGTGCTAGTACTTTGCCTGTTTTACTGGTGGTTCCTCTTCAACCTGACCCAGAGAATAAAACTGTTTACACACAACAGTCCTTATCTTGATAGACAGACTGGTTTCACAAACTCCAATCTTGGACATGATTAGCGATAATCAGGCTCTGAGAAATCTTAGGTAAGTATAAATTCGACTAAATATATTAATAGTCATGTGGAACATTGTAACGATGGAACGAAACTACAGTGTAATATTAATCTAAATTACTATTTTAGTTGTAGTACTAGTATGTAGTATATGTGCAATTTATTAATATGGATGAATATGAAATACTTTTCTATGCCAGTTTAGTACTCAGGTAATACCACACTTATGCTTAAGAGTAACCAATCCTTGCATATTAAGCACAAACGCGTATTAATAATGCATTAGTAAGATAGTTTCCTTGATGCAGGATGAATTATGTTTGTTAATAGGCACAACATTGTAAATGTGTTGAGCTGCTAGTTGCATACAGAAGTGCTCCCCTCACCATAGAAACAGACAGATACTATTTGTCAAATGCAATACCTGCTGGTTAAATGCAGAAGAAAAAAGTGGTGCATTGCTAGGTTGTAATTAGTTTGAAATAGTTTAAGAAGTCTTTAATTACAATTTATATTGGGTATGTAGCATTAATACATGTTGAGAAGGAAAAGAGGCAATTTGGCCCATCAAAGTTCCCCTTTTCTATTCTAAATCATATGTAGGGTTGACACCTGTCCCTGTTTTCCCTGGATCCTCCTGGTTTTGAGGAAGGTGTCCCGGGATTTCAATATGCCTTCCCTGGAAACATAAAGATCCAATTTTTAATCTTATGCTTCCACATCCATGTAGATTACTATAGCAACTCCACAATGCCAGTACCATAAGTTGAGCACACGATTGATAAATCATGATACAATATTACTGCAATAAATCCACAATATTAATATTATCAATGTTACCTATTGGATGATGATAGGATTTCTAGAGAGTTTAAACTTTTACCCTTTAATATAGATGTCCTGTTTTGTTTTTTTTTAGTACCTCAGAGGTGGCAACCCTTATCACATGGCTTGTGGTCATTTTCCAAACCATCTCAGCAGGCCCAGTAATTTGAAAACAGGACTTTTGGCTGGAACAGTTTCTAAGCAGAGTAAATATGACAGAAACACAAGGGAATGAAAGAGAACACACATAATGTTATATTAAACAGATACTGTAATATTCAAATTTAGATGAATAATATTAATAATATAATATTTATTGTAATATTATTAAATAAGGTTATAAAATTGTAAGCATGAAAAAAAAAAAAAAACTGGAAATGCCAACAATGTACATATTTTCTGTTTAAATGTTGAATGATCATTCTGTTACTCAAATACAAAGCATAATTTTAAAATGTGAATTTTTGCGATGACAACTGTCCTTTTTAATAATCCCATTACCTTTAACAATTCATTTCTCACCAAAATTCTGCTATTGTGTTTTCCAGCTCAGCTGAAAATTCTAGGCTGAAAGAAAAGGCCTCACACTAGTGCTGCCTCTGGCCTTGTACTAAACACTGCCTAATGGCCTTTGATTAATTTCTTTATTGCACTCGTCAGGGCATTAAAGAGAAAAGTAATGGTCTGTAGTTTAGCAGCTTTTGATTATAAATTAAAAGAAATGTAATGGCCTGTAATGTTGTTTGGCAGCGTTTTGATTGCTGCATTTGATTAGAAATGTCAGCCCTGATCCTTTTTGTCTCGCACAGACTCTCTTGTTAACGTCTGTAATGCGGCTCTGAGATTCTTACTTGGTGGAGGTGGTCGGTGAGCTGATGGTGTAATTTAAATGCCTATTAATTATGTTGTGTATGTTCAATGGATGGAGACACATATGGATCACATTAGTTTACTGTAAAGCTACGTCTTAGTTGGTGCTTATCTTGGCGAGAGCCGAGTTCAAATCAGCATGAAGTTTTAACATCTACTCTCGTGTAATGGAAATCATGAAGATCTGGATACGTCCAGTGACTGCTGTGAATAGCGCAGCTGGCAACAAGGGAAAGACCTTGTGACAGCCTGGAGAGACAGCTGACAGGAGGAAAGAGACCCCATTGGGGCTGGTAAGGGTTAGCTACCCTTGTCGGCAGTATCCAGCTCTGTGTTTACAGGATGCTGGAGACACCCGCCCAAGGCTTCTAAGAAATTAAAGAGAAAAATACCCCTAGAGTCTGCGAGAGCGGGGGCGGAAGATGACTCAACGTTGGACAACACGGTTAACGACTTAGGAACGGAAACGGATATGAGTATGGAGAGTACTTCACAAAAGACTAGTTCAAGATCTGCAGTTAACAAAGACATGGAACTCCAGGTTTGTGTCTGCGGCTGGAGCAAGGCGACAACGGTCAGGGGTTTGAAGATTCATCAAGGGAGAATGAAATGCTTGAGGGAGAAGGGACAAGGGCCTCGCATTGATCAGTACTTCTTACGAAGTCAGTCAATTCAGTCGAATGAAATCCAGCGACAGGAAGCAAACCACAGTTCGCAGGATATCAGCACCCCTGTCATAGATGTGAGGAGGACTTGCATGGACACAGTTAGTGATGAACCTAATGATCCTTGTGAACCCGGTCAGACAAACCAGCATAAGAGAGAAAAGAACCTCAACGGGCACAAGCCTGGAGTTAAATGGCCAAGAGCTTGTGAGAAAACTGCATGGGACACAGTAAACACAGATCTCTGCGTTGCATTGGAAAGATTAAGTGGAACAGTTGAAAAGAAGCTGGATAAATTTGGGGACATCATCTACGCATATGGAAGTGAGAGGTTTGGACTTGAAAAAAGGAAGGAAAAAGTACAAACTATTCCTGGAAAGTCTAGACGGCAGCAGGAGATTGAACGCTTAGTTAGAGAAAGGAGACAGCTGAGGAACCAATGGAGAAGAGCAGAACAAAGTCAGAAGGAGGGACTCAATCTCTTACAAAAGGTCATAAAAGATAAGCTTGCAACATTGCGCAGAGCTGAGCGCCTACGGAAACGCTACAAAAAGAAGGAGCGTGCGAGAGCTAACTTTTATAAAGACCCATTCAAATTTGTAAAGAAGTTATTCACCAGTGAGAAGAATGGCACACTAAAAGCATCTAAGGTTGAGCTGGAGAGATATTTGGAGGAAACACATACAGATTCAAAAAGGCAGGAGCCTATGTCAATTACGTCAGACATCCCACCTATCAATCCACCAGAATACCAAATGGAGGACTGTGCACCTAAGTGGAAAGAAATAGAGCAAGCTGTGAAAAAAGCAAGGGCTTCATCATCTCCAGGGCCTAATGGAGTTCCGTACAGAGTGTACAAGAGTGCTTCAGGAGTTCTACGAATTCTGTGGAAATTGATGAAAGTGGCATGGGAAAAACAGGTTGTACCAAGAGCATGGCGCCGAGCAGGTGGAGTCTTTATACCTAAAGAAAAAGATTCTACAAGCATCAGTCAGTTTCGTCCCATTTCCCTATTAAACGTAGAAGGCAAGATTTTCTTCAGCATTATTGCTCAGAGATTGTCAGCTTACCTATTAAAGAACTGCTTCATTGACACTTCAATACAAAAAGCGGGCATTCCAGGTTTCCCAGGTTGCTTAGAACACATCAATGTGATCTGGCAACAAATTCAATCAGCTAAAAAGGAGAGGAAGGAGCTCCATGTGACATTCCTGGATTTGGCTAATGCATATGGTTCAGTGCCACATGAACTACTTTGGGCAGCATTTGATTTTTTCAGTGTACCGATGACAATAACAAATTTAGTGAAAGCCTATTTTGGAGATTTGCAATTCAGTTTTTCAACTTCAGAATTCAGCACTACATGGCAATGCCTAGAGGTTGGAATAATGGCAGGATGCACCATTTCTCCACTGGCTTTTACCATGGCAATGGAAGTAATCATTAGGGCATCAAAATGGGTAGTAGGAGGAGAGCGCTTGGCTTCTGGATTGCGACTACCACCAATTCGAGCATATATGGATGACATGACAACCATGACTACAACAGTAGCCTGCACTAATCGATTATTGGGCAAATTAACCAATAACATTGAATGGGCACGAATGCAATTCAAGCCCACTAAATCAAGGAGCATCTCTATAATTAAAGGCAAAGTAGTAGATAAAACATTCTTCATTAATGGTGAGGCAATACCAACAGTGTCTGAGAAGCCAGTGAAGAGTCTTGGGAGATGGTACGACGGGGATCTAAAGGACACAGTTCGTGTGGGAGAAGTTAGACAACAAGCAGTGGAAGGGTTGAAGAGCATAGACAGCTGCGCTCTACCAGGTAAACTAAAACTCTGGTGCTTTCAGTTTGGTCTACTGCCGAGGTTGCTGTGGCCACTGACTGTGTACGAGGTTTCTTTGACAACAGTAGAGAAGCTGGAAGCTTTAATCAGTTCATACATCAGGAAATGGTTGGGAGTTCCACGCTGCCTCAGCAGAGTGGGACTTTATGGTAAAGGAATACTGCAGCTACCAGTCTCTGCTCTAACCGAGGAGTTTAAGTGCGCCAAGGTCAGACTGGAAATGACATTAGTAGAGTCACGCGATAAATGCGTGAGGGAGGCAGCACCTGTGTTGAAAACTGGAAGAAAGTGGGCGGCAAAGGAAGCTGTGGAAGATGCAAAGGCTGCCCTTCGAATTGGTGATATCATGGGGCAAGTTCAGCATGGAAGAGGGGGTCTTGGTTTCAGTTCAACTCCTCCTACATGGCACAAAGCGGCCCCAGCTCAAAGGAGGAAGCTGGTAGTCAACGAGGTGCAAAAGCAGGAGGAGAGGATGAGGTGTATAAAGGCCATTTCCCAGGCCAAACAGGGAGAATGGATGAGATGGGAGAGTGTGGAACAACGCAAGATTGGCTGGAAAGACCTATGGTCAATGGAACAGAGCAGGATCAGTTTCCTCATCAGGTCAACATATGATGTTCTCCCATCACCACAGAACCTAAACCTCTGGGTAGGAGAGGATCCCTCATGTCCTTTGTGTTCATCACCTGCAACATTAAGGCACATTTTGACAGGATGTAAGGTGGCTCTTAGCCAAGGACGGTTTACTTGGCGCCATGACCAGGTGCTGCGATGTTTGGCCTTAGCATTGGAAGACAAGCGTAACAAGACCAATAAGTTGCCACCTGTTCCATCAAAACATTACACACAAAAGACAACATTCCTCCGCCCAGGAGAGCAACCACCAAGAAAAGGTGTTAAAACCAATCCTCGCCCAGGACAACTGGAAGCTGCTAGAGACTGGAATATGTTGGCAGATGTTGGTCAACGGCTTATTTTTCCACCTGAGATTGCCACCACTAACCTTCGACCAGATATTGTCTTGTGGTCTGGATCAGCACGCCTTGTTCACCTGGTAGAGTTAACAGTGCCATGGGAGGATGCTGTAGATGAGGCGTATGAGAGGAAGAAACTGCGGTATGCTCAACTAGCCACTGAAGCGGAACAGCGAGGATGGAGAGTTCGGGTTTACCCAGTGGAAGTGGGTTGTCGAGGATTTGTGGCACACTCTACAACCCGGTTTCTCAGAGACGTCGGATTCAGTGGCCAAGAGTTGCGTCGCACAGTGAAGAACTTATCTGAAGCAGCAGAGAGGAGCAGCAACTGGCTGTGGTTGAGACGGAAAGATTCTGGCTGGGGACAGGTAAGTAAGCTGGGCTGAGTTGAGTGGGGGACGGAGGGGGGTGATGCTGGGACGCCAGAATCACCGTCGAGCCCTCTTGAGGTGTCGTGGGCTAGTCGACGAAACACTGAGGATGGAAGGTGCCCACTTGAAAACCCCAGAGATGTACCCTACTTAGCTCAATCCAGACGGTTGTCATGCTGATGCGCTGGGGAGGCCGCACTTTGGTTGATCCCCGGAGCCAGCATTGCAGCCGTTGTGTGTGCTGATGCGCCAGGGAGGCAAAATAAGCTGATCCCTGGAGCCAGCATTACACTTCAGCCATTAACACCAGACAGAAGGATATCTACATCATCATATGGAAGGAAACGTAAATGGATGGAGACACATATGGATCACATTAGTTTACTGTAAAGCTACGTCTTAGTTGGTGCTTATCTTGGCGAGAGCCGAGTTCAAATCAGCATGAAGTTTTAACATCTACTCTCGTGTAATGGAAATCTTGTGTATGTTCATTGATTTCATTGTCCCTTAAGCTTGCCTGAGGTTGTAACTATGGGAGTTTAAAATGTCTGTGTAGGATGTCTCTTGTAATCAAAAATCTGATAATGACGGAAAAAAACACACAACTGTATTTTTGTATTGTAGGTATTTTTTGTATTTAAAGTGAATGCTTAGAGTTAAAATGCTGACACAAAAGAGGTTCTAGTGTGCAACAATCACATGTTGACAAAACTTGAAGATAAAAATGTAATATATATATATATATATATACATTTTATTTTATCATCAATTCTAAATATAGCACTATCATCAATAGTGCTATATTTAGAATCACTAACAGTAATAAATTCAATGACAAAATGACTGCCAACATAAGAATGATCTCTGAATGGTCCACATTACCCTTGCATGAATGGCTTAAGTTACTGCAAGACATGTAGCCCAGGAATAAAAGTAAATCACTCTTTTTAAAAGATAAAGAAAAGGTAGAAAAGACGACAGGAAAATTGTCGACTTGGTGAGACCTTAAGTATAGTGGTGCTATTTAGTGTATTCCTAATGGGCAAACTGTTATTAATTGTGCTATTGATTGTTGCTCCCTTTACTTTCTTTCTTGCAATGTTTTGGTAACATACAAGACTAATAACATGCATGCTGTTTGAAATTATGCTCCTGTTGATTAAAGTGCTTGGAGACTGGAGTAGGCCTAGACTCCCAGTACTCTCAATGTCTCTTGTGTTTTGTGTTGTATCTGATTACTTGAAATGTGTACCCGTCCTTGGTTTCTCTGGTGGTTTGAGTTGTTGTTGTTTTCATCATTGTCCTGTGGTTTTATTAAGATCCAGTATCACGTCCATATAAGTTATAACAATACCTGTAAGATGTATGGGACCTTGCGGTACTGTTTCCTATCTTCCCTGATCACTTGAAATGACTTTCAGTACATTTTTCAGCATTATGAACTGGTTGTATTGTTTATCTTTTTGGTTTACCTTTCTTTTTTTATAAATATGTATTATTATTATTATAATTAGGGCTACAACATTCTAATAACCGTTGCTTTGACTAACGTATGTGTAAATTAGACATTATCTTTTATATTTTATTATGCCTGTATTTATCTGTTTATTCTTGCCCACATACAGTTCTTGAAAATATACATCTTAATAAATAATTTACAAATGTTGATAACAAGCATGATTCTAAGAACTTATATCGTTACTAGTCATTCTGAGAAAAACTAACACGAGTGTGGTTCTCCTCCACTGGCAAAGTGACAGTAAAGTAATCCGCCACATACCCGCCCATCACATATACGCCCTAACCGTTTATCCACCATGATCAAGCTCTTCAGCAACGTTAGTTTAATATTGAACAGAGAAGATTCATTCAGAGATTGTAGATCCTACCTAAGTTCTCATACACTGTGTTGTATGTTCTCCATGCACAACCATTGCTGGTGGTGTCACGTGAGCTGTTCATTGTGTTAATATGTAAATAAATCCTATTCGCCTGTGGGGCGTATCAACTTCAACCTCCGTCTTGATCTCCTGCCTGTCACTCAGCAGTGAATGCAAGCACTCACACGGCAGACGGCTACTCTGTCACAAGCATTAATACCCTGTAAGGGATTTAGGGGAGCTCCCTAATAAAAGCTGAAACTCAAAACAATAATAGTGTGAATGTAGTAATTGTTACAGCTGTGTATAACAGTATTTAAAACAGGATTATCCTACTTTTTACATATTCGCCCTTACTTTGGTCCCACCGCAGTCGGATACGCGACTGATTATTGCATTTGAATTATGCTTTCTATTGCGGTGAGCAGATACAATTCAATACTTGCAGTGTCAAGTAGCAATTTGATGGCAGGAATTATATTTCTGGGACCAAATCCAGCAGGAGGCAGGTCTCTCCGCAACGGGAAACCAAGAGAACAGCAAAACACAGCACGGTAAAGTGAAATTGTTTATAATTGAAAAAGAATGCATGTACAACACGTAAGAGTTATGATACTCTGCACTAGCCAATGCTCCTTTAATAAGGGGTTCCCAGCGGCTGACCTAGTAAAAGCACTACTGCTTGGAGGGCAGGGTAAGTGTGGTTCGACTCATTCTCAGGTTAACTTGCCAGTATTGTCGGGACCTACAGGCAGCTCTACATTTACCTTAACTCTCCTGCAATAATAGAAAAGAAAATCTTTTGGGGATAGTTTGCCTCATCACGTTTCAGCCACCCCTTCTGGTCAATCGCCTGCCCATGGCAGGCGGAGACTTCCCTGGCTGGGCCCATTGCTTGATAACATCTGTAGCTTAGTTTCTGTTGGTGGAAGAAGGTCCCTAATAGTGCTAGCACACACTCCCTGCTAACTTGTGACGCAAGCCAGTCAAGGAAACAAATGCCTCATTGAGGTACTTGAACAATCAAATCCTGCCCCACTAAGTTTAACTGTGAACAATTCCCCTGCCATGCTACAATATATTTAACTGCACTGCATAAATTCATTGGAACAAAAAAACAAAAAATGCCAGCAATTAACAAATAAGATACATGGTAAAACCTTTCTTTTCCCATCTCTTAAGCTAACCCTGGTCTTTGCACTTCATTACCTGCCATTTTGGACTGTAGAGCTTGATTGGGGGATCTTTAAACTCGACACCCATTGCAAACACAAAAAAGTACAGCTAAGACTCTCACCTTACTCTCTATCAGTGTCACACCAAATCTGCTCAGAGAAATAATTAAGCTTGCACTTCTAGCAGCTTATATGAGGTTGTCTTAAATGTAAGCCAAGCTTAATGCCACCTACAGGGTCAGATCAAGGGCACAGAAATTGGAATTGATTCTTTTAAAAACCAAGGACAGCAAAAGAAAGAGAGAAAAAAGACTAACACAGACAATGCCTAATGTACATATAGAATAAGAGAGGGGAGCAGGTCTGCTACAAAAATGCATCTTTATTTCTGTTCAGTGGGTTCTCTGAGGTCTCTTGCTTTTTCTTTTGTTGCTTCTGCAACTTCCTGTGTCAGTTTTATCAATGACCCCTATACCTTTAGAAGGCTTGACTGTTATCTGAAGACAGTTAAGAGGCCTTTCTTCACATCAGGGAAAGTCTTTCAATTTTTTAAAATCCCTCCTTCATTAGGAAAGGGGAAAGGGGAAACAGAAAATAAAATAAGTGAACAGCCTTTCGGTTCGGGGAGTGTTAATGAATGGGAAGAAAGCTTCTTTTCATGCGCTTCACACATTATAGTCTTGACTTTTCCAGGAGGTTGTAATAAATTGCCACACTTCCTTTGACCAGACTGGGATGACACAGAGAGACGAGACATCCTTGTGGCAAATTACTTATCCTGGGGGAGAAGAGAGAAGAGAAGGAGGCAGGCAGAGGGGCTAGGTAGGATGGCAGGCTAACGAGAAGAAGGGCTCTTAATTCTGAAGACTCAGTTTGGTTCTCAACCCTTCGCTCTGTGGCCAATATATGCGAAGTCAAGCGAAGGTGTGCGGTGGAAAATGAACTTAAATTAATTTTTAAAACAGCCTCAATCTTTATACTTGGTAACCCTGCTAGCTTTCTGTTGATATATTTTCAAAGTGATGTGTAAAGGAGGCAGTGTGGTCCAGTGGTTAAAGTCCAGGGCTTCTAACCAGAAGGTCACTGGTTCAAGTTCCACCTCTGCCACTGACTGACTCACTGTCTGACCCTGAGCAAGTCACTTAACCTCCTTGTGCTCCATCCTGCAGATGAGATATTAAATCAGTGTCCTATTGTAAGTGACTCTGCATATAATGCACAGTTCACAGACTACCTCTGTAAAGTGCTTTGTGATGGTGGTCCACTATGAAACGTGCTATATAAAGTTCCTTGTGTAGCATTCAACAAGGCAGTACTAACATGTATATGAGTTACATACATCATATAACACACAAGGCTGCAAATTCAAAATTAGAATGTTGAAAAAATGTATGACATATATCAACAGTATGTACAGAATAGAATGAAATAAGAATTAGCAATGAAATGTTTAATCACAATTTGATTAGTGATTCTCCATACATATGCAAAACTGTGACATACTGACAGAGCTACAAACACTTAAAACAACTGTAGAAACTCAGTTTTAGTTCTATATCTTCAATATAAATACAATGGTTCTTTTATAAGGGCCAATTATACTATGAGCCATTGGTAGAATGGCACACATCTGTTGCAAATCCATTATGCTGTCGATGTTGGTAATGTCGTGGTCTGCCGATGGTTTTGCTTAAGAAAAATTATATTCCAAGGGTTTAGGGAAGAGAACTTATTAGCATGGCACACATAGGCTACATTAGAGACTGCATCAACAGTGCTCATATACAAATCCCTATTTCAACAGTTAAACGATTAAAAAAAAAAGTTATCCTTAAATTCCTGACCTTGTTCGTGGAAATCAAAGACCAAAGTCATGGATTTAATGGGATAGCATGGGATGACTCATACATATTCAAACAATTAATACATTACAATGCTTGCAAAATTGCCTTAACCAAAAGCATTTCCATAAACCAAGGTTTATTATATTTGTTAATCTCCCAAATAGCTTGTCTTTTATTCAAGCTTGCTGCCACAGTATTCACAGAAAGAAAACCTCTAAATAAAACATAAACAAATCAACACAGCCATCAGTCCCTAATCAAGGCAATCAGTTGTGTTTTCAAATGTGTACATCACTCGATACATAAGGCTGACTTCATCTTTCCCTATGATTTAATTACTTGTTTTTGCATTTTTATGTGGGAGGGTTGTGATGTTTCAGACATCTTACCACCTCACAGGGAGGATAAAGGACTTTTCAATTACTTTGTTTAGATGCTAATGATTGTATTTCATTAGTGGCCCCTCTCATTCCTCATCATCTGTAAATGAATGAATATGCTGTAATTTAAATTATTTGAATTATGAAAATTGATTTAAAAGGCGAGATGCCGGTATCATTGTTTTCAGCTGTGACATAATGTCATTTTAATTTAGATAATTGTCTTAATTGTCTGCGATCCTGCGATGCACTAATTATTTAATTGTATTGTCTTTTCTGCCCTCTTTTTTTCTTCATCTGAAGGATAGCACATCTTAATTGGAATCACTAAAGAAGTAGAAAAAAAGGAGAAACTAAATCTAAAAAGTTTAAACTAACGCATCTGTACACTCGCTACAACAGCCAACATTTTTGTTGGACCATTGTGTTCTGGTGGGCAAAGTCACACTATTTATAAATGGAATAATCAAGTAGCCCTTGGTTACAGAGGGAGTATTTACACAGACAGTATTAGTAAACCCAAGCAGAAGGTGCTGGCTAAGTGTAATACTTCCCGAGGTTACCAGGAGATGCTGCTCGATTAATTTATACAACACTTTAGATATTAGGGTTCCTTTTATCTGCGGTTTTAGAAAGGATAAATGTTATGAGTTTAGTGGCAGCTGATTCAGCGCAGGTACACCAGCCTACTCAGTTTGAAGGAGGCTGCACCGAGGCAGCAGATATCCAACTGCAGTAAGAAAACCGAGATGTGCCGTGTTTGAACTGAACCAAGGCACATACATTGTGTTTAATTCAACTGTGATGTAGATTCCGATGCTCCGATTGGCGGTACCAACCTTAAATTTGGGGTAATATTTGTTCCACCAACAGTATAGACAACTATAGTCATTTAACATTGACAATACAGCAGTCCCACTTTCCAAGCCAAAGATGCACCAGTCAATCGCCTTGGATCACGTAATCAACAAAATCTTATCAGCACACCTCTCAATAAAATTGGAAAAAAAATGAATTCAGGCATCTGGGAACAATTATGGTATTGAGAAAATAATGTTTTCTCATGCTTTTTCCATTGTTATACAGTACTTTACTTTTACTGTAGTTTACAATGGTTTGCTATGCATTTTATATTACTTTATCATACATATCTGGGTTTACCTATGCTTTACCATGCTTTTACTATGCTTTATTACACTATGCTATGCTCTTACTGTGGTTAACCTTTATAAGGGTGTTTTGGATACACAATTATAAAATCACCAGTACCAGCAGTACAATTCACAATACTATTCTTGTGATTGTAATCAAAGGACCATTTGCAGTTTACCAAGAGAGTTGAGCAGGGCTCGTGGAAATTGTGAAGTTAGCCTGACAATGAATAAAATAGTTAAGTGCAGCATAAAGCAAGCTGAATACAAAATAGTAAAATCACCACTTTTGCATCGTGAAAACACCCTACAGACAGCTTTGCAGTGTAACCAGTGTGCATTATCAAGTCAGCCACACCAAATGGCCATAGCTCATTATACTTTCAATACTATCTCCCTGTATGTTCTCAGCATTTTTCACAAATCAAAGTGGTGATAGTCTGAATTGCAATATCAAATGTAATTCACGTTTTTGTATTCAACACTTTTGCATGCCACCAGGTTTAGGTGGGGTTCTATATCAAGGACACTATTTGCTATGTTTGTTCAATTTTACAAGGGACAAATCTCTGTGTAATATACAACTGCTTATGATCTGGGCATCTTCTAGTCACACCCATCTGAATGTTTTGTGTTTACCATGCTTATCATCTTTACCATGCTTCTGGCATGCTTTTCTGCCACATTTTCGCCACACTTTGCTATGCTTTACCACAGCCCCAGCTTCAGCATGTTCCCAACATGCCATTTGGATATTTTAAATTAAGTGTGTAAATACTAATTTCAGGGATAAGAAAATAAGACGCATAAGGGAGTTGTTAAAATAAGGATCTTGTACCAAGCTTAATATCAACCTGGATGGTTAAATTACAGTGAAACTTGAATTGCAGACTATAATTTTAGGCTTGATTATAAGATATTCAGGTTAGCTGTTTCTTGGCATTTAACAGCTGTGAATACAAAGAAGTATCACTAATAAAGCACAGATCCATTATTTGTAACCATCTAAGTGTGGCCTTTAATGAGCAATGGTGTGTCATTGGTGTGAGGAACAATCTAGCCTCGATCGTACACAGCAATTATATAGCGCCTCTAGCTAAGGTAATACATGTTTAGTTGCAAATTGATCAGTATAACAACAGTAATCATTAAAGGCGATCCATACATCGATCCTATAAATGAGGTGTACAAAGGTATCTGTGAATGTACCCACAATGAGCTTTCACAGCAAATCAGCAGACTATAATCATCCCAAAATAGGTTTGTTAATGATCGCTATTTTCAATGTAGCTGTGTTGTCAAAACTGCAGATTAGACCAGTGCTAATAGCAGCTCAATAGTGAAAAAGACGGACATCTCCTTACCAGTAACTCACCCCCATTCCTCCTGTTCAGGTCAACTCCCTTATGATTTGTGTTTAGTTCATTAATGGTATAAGAAAAGTATTCTGTTTAAATGTTCTTGTTGAGTCCCTAACATAAAAACCCATCAAACACCTATTTTTATTTCGTTGTTGTTTTTTCCTTGGTTTTGTTAGAAGTATCAGACCTACCATTTTGATTACTATGGAGTTTGATTATTACACTAATACTACATGTCTTGTTATATCTTGATACCTCGTCCAATTTAGATGACATTTTAAATGGAAATTACTTCTTACAAGTTCTTGTGGGTATCAGGATCTAGGTCATAGTGGCCTACTTATACATGAGTTCACGTCTCTGACAAAAGTTATTATTAATCTACTTCCTACAGTAGATCATTTTTATCTCAGCAAAGCCTCCAGGGTCAAAGAATGTGTCTGGCTGTTAAGCATGTCAGTCATAATGGGATGTAGATGATGATAAGTGACAGGAAGAAAATAAAGGGGTGGGAAGTGTACTAAGTAAGTGCAAGTATAACAAACTACCTGAAAAGTAAGAAAATTTAAAGCAAAATGAAAATACATGTTTCCTGTAACATGTTGTTCTTTCTAAACTGCACACAAGAGACTACAGTACACAATAAATAAAAGGTCCAAACTAGGGGTGTGCCAATGCTCGGAAAATACGAGTATCAGCACACCCCAAATTCAAACCCACTGTTACTTAGAGTAGGCTACTACAGTAAATAAACTGTGTATGTGTGTCTGCGTTTGTCTATCTGTTAATTATTTATTTAGCAGACAACTTTATCCAAGGCGACTTACAGAGACTAGGGTGTGTGAACTGTGCATCAGCTGCAGGGTCAATTACAACTACGTCTCACCCGAAAGACGGAGCACAAGGAGGCTGTGTGAGTCAGTGGCTGAGGTGGGATTTGAACCGGGGACCTCCTGGTTACAAGCCCTTTTCTTTAACCACTGGACTGTGTGTGTGTGTGTGCGTGTGCATGTGCGTGTGCGTGT
Organism: Acipenser ruthenus; assembly: GCF_902713425.1. Classification (NCBI taxonomy): domain Eukaryota; kingdom Metazoa; phylum Chordata; class Actinopteri; order Acipenseriformes; family Acipenseridae; genus Acipenser; species Acipenser ruthenus. The sequence goes on from NC_081206.1 coordinate 21,280,241, forward strand.
GCGTGTCTGGGGGGGGGCGGGGAGGGGGGGTGTTGTTTGCTACAATTTTTCAGATATTCAGATTAGATATTCCACTTGAGCCCTTATGTAGACACAATCAAGGTACATTTCCAAAGTAGTACGCATTCATCAGGGAGACAAAGGTAGACAGTAGAAATAGATGAAAGTGTAATTTTATAACAAAAGCCCCAGGTTTATTAGTGGATTGTAAAGGGCAGCTTAATTCGGATGCAGAAGCAGGTTGCATTAAAGTCTTTTATACTGCTGTTCTTTTCATTGTCCTGCTAATACTAACACTAATACGTTGGTAAGAAAAATGATTAATATCATTGCTATCCAAGTCCGAGTAGAGGGGCTGATGTTGTGGATTCCCATTTGCAAGATCAAAGGAATACAATTTGCCAAGGTAACAGAAATGAATACATTGCATTGGAAGACAGTTTATTTGCAACAGATTTTTAATTTTTATTTGCCTATCATTGTGTGAGTATACACTTACAGGTATCAGTAACCGGTGAACCAGTAACTGAATGAAAGGCAAGCATGCTTTCTTTAGTTTAGTACCCAATATATTTTTTTCATGAAAATGCATGTAGCGAATGAGTGTACCATTGGAAATATGTATGTAATTATTATGGTGGAGATATAGTGGAGACATCCGTTCGTTCATATGTCCCACACATTTGGAGAAACTTCCTCCTAATTACCATGTGCCAAACCAATGCTGTAGTGCAATTTGAACATTATACAGTCTAAAATAGTTTCATGAATATCAAACTTTTTGTGAATAGGGCTGGATGTGGCCATTTTGTTTTCACATCTTCCCCTCTATTATGCTCAAGTAAACAAATGTTTCAGCTAATGCCTTCATCAGTGCCCACTATGCATTCTTGGGTCCTGCCTAGTGCTACTATCTTGTATTAATTTTCTCCTGTTTCATTTCTGGCTCATTCAAATCCTCCTCTGAACTCGCTAGTGATGCCAAGCACTCCTCATTCTATACAAGATCTCAATTCAGTTTTCATTATCAGGGGCTTCTGATTCACATGTAAAGACAGATAGATTGAACACTTTCATCTTGAGACAGAATGGCAGTGTTACTTTTCATAATGCAAAAGATTGATTACAATCTTGATTGATTATAATCTTGTATCCTCCTCAAGATCTATTCTTCGTAATCAGCAGCAACTTTTTAGCATCATCAAGTCTATTCTATGGCTACGAACTGCTGAGTGGATTGCTTGAAGTCTATTGTTTATGGTCGATGAGTGATGTGGAAAGGAAAAGGAAGGCATTACTTGACTTTCATTTTCAGTTGCCAGTGGTTACAGAACTTTGTAGTCCATGGCTTCTTAGTAAGGAGTGTTCTATTCTTAGTTGCAAGTGGCAAGTGACAAATGGACATAAAGACTACTCTAGATAAATACTGGCGATAAAAAAATGCTTGAAAATGTCTAATATAATATAATCATAATATAATAATTGAAGGAATATTTTTTAGGGGATTGTGGCAAAGTGGTAAGTGGTAGCAGGTGCAGTGCGGATACCGTAATTCCAAGAATCACACAGACAACAAAGTACGGGTGAAAATGTTTTAATGGTTGATAATCCAATGGTCTGATGACCTGTCAGTAAATAATAAAGAGCTGGCAATACACAACAATGTGTATTGCGCAGTATTGAAACAAAGGGTTGCAGTCCCGCAAATGAAAAACACGGTACAAAACACACACAATTAGACACACACGATCACTGTTCCAAAGTGAGTGCTCTCAGTGCTTGTGGTGAAGTACTATATAATACGTGCTTTTAGTGAAACAGGTGCTGATAACAATGTTTATTCGTGACGGTAGTGCAGTTGTGATCCGGTTTCGTGCTGGCCCTTGGCGACAGCTCCGGATTTGTGTTTAGCCGTCTGGTGATAACAAACACAGACAATTACTAAACAGACAAATAAACAAAACACTCACAAATTATTTTCTTTTAATTATTTTGGGCAATCTCCCGGACCTTCCAGTTTCCTCGTCAAAACCCAAGCAAAGGAAAAGATGTACAATTCTCCAGCCCCTTTTATGCGATTATGCATGACCCCTTGGTAAACGATCACAGCTGACTCTCTTGCCTGCAGCTGCTACCTCGTTTACCTTCCAGGTCAATACATTCTCACACTGGAGTCTCGTCTTTTTCCAGGCTGACTGACTTCCCGACCCAGGGAATGAACTGTCAGGACAACCTGTCCAAAGCCTTTCCCTTTCGCTGCTTTGTATCCTCACAGGTCGAGAGGGAGATTTACGACCAGAACTCATTATATTTCCGTCACATATCCCACCGCTCAGAGTGGAGCCGAAGGAACACTCGGCTGAATCTATCTTTCCCATTACTCCCCCCTCCCGTGAAAAATAATCTGCATTTTGATGGTCTTTCCCTGCACGGTGTACCATATGGTACATGAAGGGCTGCAACGCCAGATACCACCGAGTTATCCGGGCATTGCTGTCCTTCATTGTACTTGACCACCTGAGTGGGGCGTGGTCTGTGACAAGATCAAATGAGTGTCCCAGCAGGTAGTATCGTAAAGAGTGAGTAGCCCATTTGATGGCCAAACACTCCTTTTCGACTACGGAGTAGTTCCTGAGGTAGCATTTTTTTACTGATGTACAGTATCGGGTGTTCTGCTCCATCTACCTTTTGAGACAAGACAGCACCCAAACCCACATCCGATGCGTCGGTGTGGAGGATGAATCTTTTGGTGAAATCTGGGGTGATAAGAGTGGGGGCCTGGCAAAGTCTACGCTTAATAGTATCAAACGCCCCCTGACACTCAGCTGACCACTTAATTAAATTTGGAGCACTCTTTTTGGTGAGATCAACTAAAGGGTTAACCACTGTGGCATACTCGGGGATAAAGCGGTGGTAATAACCGGCTAATCCCAGTAGTGACCTCACCTGAGTCTTGGTTTTGGGGATCGCTGCATCAACCAAAGCCTGGATTTTAGTGACTACAGGTCTCACCCTTCCATTCCCCATTAAAAATCCCAAATATTGAGTCTCTGTCTTGGCAAACGCACATTTTCTAAAGTTAGCTGTCAGCCGGGCTACCCTTAGAGACTGAAGGACAGCTGCAATCCTAGCCAAATGCTCTCGCCAGGTGGAGCTGTAAATGGCCACATCATCAATATTCGCTGCTGCATATTCATGATGTGGGCGTAAAACCTGATCCATCAGTCTCTGAAAGGCAGCGGGCCCACCATGTAGCCCAAACGGCATGGTTTTAAAGTGAAAAAGCCCCTCTGGTGCTGAAAATCCGGTTTTCTCTCTAGAACTGCGGGTTAAAGGGATCTGCCAGTATCCCTTCGTCAGGTCCAAAGTGGAGATAAACCTCGCCTCACCCAGTCTGTCTAAAAGTTCGTAGACCCGAGGCATAGGGTACGCATCGAACTTGGCAATAGCGTTTACCTTCCTGAAATCCACGCAGAAGCGGTTGGTGCCGTCTTTCTTAGCCACTATGACAATAGGACTGCACCACTCGCTCCTGGAAGGTTCAATCACCCCAAGTTCAAGCATGTCCCATACCTCTTTGCGAACGCCACTTCGTCGACTTTCTGGGATTCGGTAAGGTCTCTCCCGCACGATGACACCTGGTGGAGAGATAATGTCATATTCAACCAAATTAGTTCTGCCGGGCAAGTCAGAAAAAACATCGCTGAATTCCTCAATAAGCTTACGCAGCTCCCGTTGCTGGTCTGGAACCAATTGTTCCCCCATCGGAATGATTTTTGTGCTAGGAGTCTCTGGACAGGGGCCTAAATCATCCTCTATGTTGCCTGGGGCTATAAACAAGACCTCCCTTGCCTGCCAGGGCTTTAATAAATTGACATGATAAATTTCACGTTCATTACGGCGATTGGGCTAATTTCATAATTCACCTTTCCTATAGCCCGAATCACTTCATATGGCCCCTGCCATTTAGCACATAACTTGGATTCTGAGGAGGGAAGCAGCAGCATTACCTTGTCTCCTGGTCGAAAGGTTCGAATTAGTGCATTTTTGTTGTAATGCTGCTGTTGTCGGTGCTGAGCCGATCTGAGGTTGTCTTGGGCCAAACGACCGACCAAATCCAGGCGATCTCTTAGTAAGAGCACATGCTTCACTACATTTTTGGAGGAGCCTTTGTGCTCTTCCGACCCCTCTCTCAACAGATCGAGGATGCCGCAAGGCTGTCGGCCGTACAAGAGCTCAAAGGGGGAGAACCCTGTCGAACTCTGCGGCACCTCTCTCACTGCAAAAAGGAGGTAGGGAAGGAGCGTTGCACAATGTTTTTGCTCTTGCGTTACAAACCGTCTCAGCATCGACTTCAAGGTCTGATTAAAACGTTCCACCAAACCGTCCGTCTGTGGATGATAAACAGACGTCCTGATGGGACGTACTTTTAATATTTTATATACCTGCTGTAACGTGTTAGACAGAAAATTGGTTCCATGATCAGTCAAGATCTCTTTGGGGATCCCTACTCTCGCCATAATCTGTACTAACTCGGTGGCTATTGCAGCAGCACTAGTGGACCTCAATGGAACTGCCTCTGGGTATCACGTTGCATAATCTACCACTACTAATATATGCGTATACCCAGAGTCAGAAGGTAGCAGAGGGACCACTATGTCCATTGCAATGTGTTCAAAAGGAGTGGAAATAATCGGCAGTGGAACCAAAGGGGCGGGGCGCACTCGACCCGGCGCTACTCACTGGCAGTCTGGGCATGTGGCTACATATTTCGACACATCAGTATGAAGACCTACCTAATAGAATCGAGCCAATATTCGCTCCCTTGTCTTGTCAGCTCCGAGGTGCCCCGCAAAAGGGATATCATGCGCTAGCCTCATGACCTCGGTCCGACAAGACGGGGGAACCAATAATTGTGTTACAGGCTGTCCTGTGCCCTAGGCTAGATTTACCCTATATAGTAATCGCCCCTTGATACTGAAGTGTGGATATACTAGCGCCCCAGCGCCATCAACATCCTTACCTTCAATAGACCAGACCTGCCCCCAAGCGTGCACTAGTGACGGCTCATTATGTTGGCCCCACACTATGTCCGCGCTTGAGTGCCACATGTCCGGTATATTGAGAGGGGCCAGAGTAACATCTGCCCTGGATGGCCCAGTAACCTCGCCCTCTCGGTTACACTGCGTTCCGACTCCTTTTGACTGGCATTTGTTACCATTCAAGCACTCTCCCACCAGACCCCAGCATTGTCTCAGGGATGCTCCCTCCCATTTTGCGGTCCGTCTCTCCTTATTTGTTTTTCTAGGACGGAAAATAGAAGAAAACATTTCAGCTTGAAAAGGAAACACATCACCAATCCGTTCCCTTTTCTTTTCTTCTGCCACGTTTACGTGTGGGTGTGGCAACCTTTCCACCACCCCTACTACCAGGTGACATTTTATCGGTCCTACCGATAGATATACTTTTAATATGGGGTATGCCGCCGTGTCTCCATGAATACAGGAGATGGCCACCTGACCTCGTGGCCGCCATGACACACCGCCCAAGAGAGCTGTTCTAATCAAGGTTTGCTCACATCCCGTGTCCACTAATGCGTGGGTTTTCACATTGCCTAAAACCACATCAATCATACAAGGCCCCTCCCGACCGTTTTCCCCACGCTTACCTATCTCAGGTGCCCAATTACATGCGGCCACGTCACACTCCATGGCACACATGTGGCAAAGTGGTAAGTGGTAGCAGGTGTATAGCAGGTGCAGTGCGGATACCATAATTCCAAGAATCACACAGACAACAAAGTACGGGTGAAAATGTTTTAATGATTTATAATCCAATGGTCTGATGACCTGCCAGTAAATAATAAAGAGCTGGCAATACACAACAATGTGTATTGCGCAGTGATGAAACAAAGGGTTGCAGTCCCGCAAATGAAAAACACGGTGCAAAACACACACAATTAGACACACACGATCACTGTTCCAAAGTGAGTGCTCTCAGTGCTTGTGGTGAAGTACTATATAATACGTGCTTTTAGTGAAACAGGTGCTGATAACAATGTTTATTCGTGACGGTAGTGCAGTGGTGATCCGGTTTCGTGCTGGCCCTTGGCGACAGCTCCGGATTTGTGTTTAGCCGTCTGGTGATAACAAACACAGACAATTACTAAACAGACAAACAAACAAAACACTCACGTATTTTTTTCTTTTAATTATTTTGGGCAATCTCTCGGTCCTTCCAATTTCCTCGTCAAAAACCAAGCGAAGGAAAAGATTTACAATTCTCCAGCCCCTTTTATGCGATTATGCATGACCCCTTGGTAAACGATTACAGCTGACTCTATTGCCTGCAGCTGCTACCTCGTTTACCTTCCAGGTCAATACATTCTCGCACTGGAGTCTCGTCTTTTTCCAGGCTGATTGACTTCCCGACCCAGGGAATGAACTGTCAGGACAATCTGTCCAAAGCCTTTCCCTTTCGCTGCTTTGTATCCTCACAGGTCGAGAGGGAGATTTACGACCAGAACTCATTGTATTTCCGTCACAGGGATCTGCATTTGTAAGGACCTTTACTGGAACTACAGTAGAGTATATTTGCAGAAATTTACTCTCCATTGCTCCATTGTTTTTTTCCATGCTTATTCCATCATATGTAGGCCGACTTGTGCAATCTTGATCATTTTAAGGTGATTTTCTTCTACTTTGCCCATATAAAAGTTTACGATAGGAAAAACATGGCAAAATGTAATAAAGCATATTGGGCCTACACAGGATTTGATATAGATATAGAAAAATCATTCAGCAATATACAAGTTAATTTCTTCAGATATATCCTATGTTAATTCAAGGTGAAAATTACATTGTAAATACTCAATTTTTGATCATCACTTGATTTAAAATCCACATTTACTTCATACTGAAACAAAGTAAAATCTTTCTCTTGTAACTTCAATCCAAAAGGGAGTGGCCCTGTTTCTTTTAACATTATTCATTCAATGTAGTCATTTTAAATATGAAAGGTTTGCTGTCTATGAAGATGAGATGGTCTCATGTGGTTTTGCAGAAAGGAGTTATTGAATTATTAAAAGAACGATATCATACTCTGAACATCAGAATTCCACATAAAACGATTGTTCACAACCTGCTGGTTTGCATGTGACCGTTTGAATGCAATTTTCAAAAAGAACACTTACCTGGGCCTGCTCTTCATCTCTGAGAATATAAAGAGAATCTCATCTTTGTCAGTCAACCCCAGCTCAAGTAAGTCATTCTGAAAACTGAAGAGCAGAGAAGTATCTTGGCTAATATGCAAGCTTTTCTAATACATTCTGACTTTTAATATCACTTCAAATGGGCAAAGCAAAAACAGTGACGATACCTGGCAAAATAAGAATACGGACACAGAACAAGTATTGATACAACACATATGCCTGTTTTATGCTCGGATAACATCTCTACAACTGAAAGAAGCAGAGAGCCAACCAATATTCAAAAGTATGCCTATAATGCCTGATTCATGGGAAATGCATTGCATTGTTACAATAGTGTTTATCTGATTATTGTGTAATAGAAGCTAATTCACAGTGTTTGGTTAAATTAAAGTCCAATAATATATTGCCCTTTTAATCAGTACTGTTAAACGTCGAGGTATTCATATATATATACAGTATATAAATATGAGTGTATAGATTATTCTACATTATTCTAATAATATTTAGGACTGACACCCAGCAGCTTGTTTAAAACCTCACATAACATACCATGAAAGCAAACACATTTGAATAAACCAATATAAATATTGACTACTGTGCGCTCACAACATTTACTGTCTCAAGGCAGGCTGGTGAATTTTAACTTTCCAGTTCCAAATACATTGCCTATATCTATACAATGTAGAGCATAACAATATTGCAGCCTATCTATTTGGAATGCAATGCTGTGTAAGTGTGCCATCTGTTGGTCAAAGCTTCTAAGCACAATACCCTAATTTGATCAATGTATAGATGCTCTGTCAAGATATTAAACATCCAGTTTATATAAGGTTTCAAACAGAAGAAGAATTCTCTCGTGGTCCTGTATACAAGATGGTGGAGGGGGTTGAAAACAGAGAGGGTTGGGATTCTGGTAAAGAAAGATCAAACTCATGGTACCTGGTCCATTAAAGGGGTCTCATTCAGATCGCATTGATAACAAGGTGATATTTTAAATTAGGGAACCCATTGGGTATATTAGATTCCTGCATAGTTGCAATGATAAACATAAAAAAACAGACAGACAGAGGTATTTTGGCTCATGACAGTGCAATGAGATCCTGGTTCTGTGGTTATTGGTTGTAAACACAGTTAAACAACAGCGGCAAGGAGGCCTGCTCATCTCCTGTCCTTGTTTTTTTTTTGTATTGTATCTTGTGCTTAGCATCAGCATAATTTACATGTGTTAGATCTGTTCAGTGGAGTGCCCTTTGTCTCTCCCAGAAGAAGATGTTTGCTGAAGTGATCTGTTCACAATCGTTTTATGCAGCAATTCAAGCACATTGACTATTGCTCTGCTGGTCTGCTATAGGTCCTGATATGACCAGAAATGCTTTTTAGAATAAGGTTATAGCAGATGCTGTTAATTATGTTTGGGTATAGATATGTATTTGGAAGTTAAAAAGTGTTACTGACAGATGTAGTACAGCACAAATGTAGTAATAATAATAATAATAATTTCTTTCTTAGCAGACGCCCTTATCCAGGGCAACTTACAAGATATCACATTATTTTTACATACAATTACCCATTTATACAGTTGGGTTTTTACTGGAGCAATTTAGGTAAAGTACCTTGCTCAAGGGTACAGCAGCAGTGTCCCCACCGGGGATTGAACCCATGACCCTCCGGTCAAGAGTCCTAACCACTACTCCACACTGCTGCCCTACACATCTTTACCATTTTTTTCATTATAAATATATGGAATAGTTCACCTGTGCAGAATATGTTTTACAGATAAACACTGGAGTGATTAAAAAAGTAATGAATACTACCCTAAACAATAGATACTGCCCTTCTTTTTTTAAATTCCCACCTATTCTTGGAGTGCCACATTTAACTATATGTTTTCGATTTTGTAATTATCTTTGTTCTCCAAACATTTTAATTGATTTGGTTATACCAAAGTCATTGTATTAGAACCAAAGTCATTGCATTTATCTTGCTCTTAATTGTATTATTACTTGTACTGTGATTCTTGAAATGTATTTTTGTTTATGACTGTAAGTCGCCCTGGACAAGGGCGTCTGCTAATAAATAAATAAATAAATAAATAAATAAATAAATAAATGAATAAATGAATAAATAATAATAATAATAATAATAATAATAATAATAATAATAATAATAATAATAATAATAATAATAATAATAATAATAAACTGTAGCTAATTAAATCCTTTCATAATTTTTGTTTGCTACATACCATGGGTATCAAATTATAGCAAACATTTACTTTTATTTTAAGGTTATGTCTGGTACTCCGTTGCTTGCCTCACTTTTCGGTAGTCTCGTTGTTTCATTTCATAGGCCATTTCATCTCTGCAGTGTTACTGGCTGCAAAGTATGCAATGAAGAAGCAGTTAGTTGACTAATGACAAGAAAAAAGACGTTGAAGGGTTGGGGACAATTTCACTCACCAGGTAAAAATGTTGTCTCAGGGATGCTGCAAATAGACATCCTAAAATATGACTCTTTCCTATTGCAATAAACCAGTGAAACTAGCCGTATTGTGAAGATAAATACCTTTCATGTTTTGATACCACACAGCACCTGAGTCACCCAGTTCTCTGCAGCTTCCTGATTATACCACATTCAAGCATCCTTGTAATAAGTAATGGGTTATATTATATCTCCTGCCAAAAAAAAAAAAAAAAAGAAAAAAAGTTGATCAAAATAAGCGAGAGGTGTATCATTCTTTAATTACTAATTAGTTGTTTTCCATGAAAGTGCAATTAAGATGATTAAATGTACATCCCAACAGTTTGGAGGGGCATTAACATCCCCTAGTGTTTTTTGAAGCGCTGTATTAAGTGCTTGTGCTACTTCAGTTTCCCGCATTCACACTAACCAGGTTCTTTTCAAAGCTGATGGATGGAAATTGAGTGTTTGGGGGCTGGTAAGGGACGGGACAGACCAAGAAGCCAGTTAAAGGAACAATTACTTTGTTTGCATTTCACAGTTAGGTTTTCCACATCTGCTGTTAAAATACTTTGGATTTGAGGCCTGCATTGCATTTACATTGAGCCATCTGGCATCAGCTTTAATGTAGACATTTCTGATGGTTATGCTGGTTCAAGAACTGGATATGATTTTTTCTAGGGTCCTCGTTCTATAAAATGGGGACCCTTATGCATTGATCATGCCCGTCTGTCTGTCATGGTGGTGAACATGATAAGCCTTGATTTTGCAATAATCTTCACCACACTTTTATCATATACTCCCAGCCTCCTATAGACCTGTTAGGTAACAAGCAAGTGACAGCAAGTCATTGTGTGTTCTAGTTCTATTGGCAATTGCCAGCAATCTGGCAGCTGTTGGTATATCTATCAAATGCATGAATGGACCTGTTTGTGCAACTTCACACAACAAAACGGCCATGTTGTAGCTTAGCTCCAGGCATGAGTTTGTTGTTTTCTAAGTCTTAGTGAGGAAAATAATACATCAAGTTGGTAAACATTTCAGTTGCACAAGAATTATATTTACCAGTTCCTACTTTAACTGGAGAAACACATTTTGGAAAAATACCAATTCATGCAAATAAAAGAGGGAGGTGGGAGCAATATTTTTTTGGAATGAATGCTCTTTCATGGGTAAATTTAATTGAATTGAACCTCAAACATTAGGGTAAAAAAACTGATAGAAATAACAGATTGATAACTTGTAAATTTGCTCCATTGCATATATCTTTCTACTGTGGTCAATATACCCTGTGTATTTATATAATTGATCTAGACTACCTTATATAAGGTAACATGAGATAGTCCAAGATTATTGCTAATATGGGTCTGTGTGTCCAGCTAGAAGTGTTTAGTTGAATGTGAAATTTCTTGAAATAAGGAATGTGGAGATCCTTTTAGAATGACGTTTCAGACAGCCTTCAAGTACCTTCATCCTGGATTCTTTGCTTCACTCTAATAGGAAATATGCTATCCATTGTCACCCCCAACATTGCTTGCTGGCACTGCAGTCTGATCCTGTGTGTAACTGGACAGAAAACTTGCTGCCATAATCCACTAAATGCATGTCTGAATGCAAGACTGAAAAGAAAAGAACGAGATTTTAGGAAGGTTGGTTGACATTTTGTGACTGAGGATAGCTTGTTTTATATTTGGGTACTCAATGAAATGCTTGCAGCATACCTGAATGTGGAGGGCTCATTAAATTCATGTTGTACATCAAGGGGACTAATTATTAAATCTACTTCTTTCTCTAACGATAAAAAGAAGAAAAAAAAACTAGCAGTGCATATGAAAACAATTAGCCTCTTGTATCCCCGACCCAGAGCCTTTGTGAGCTCCCCAGTGTCTGCAGGTGCATTTTTATAAGAGCAGAGATCCAAGTACAGCAACCCACCATTGCCATCACAGAGACAGAAATCCCTAGAATCACGACCTGGCACGACAGTGCAAAAACATTCATGATTCAAGTAAATGTGTCACTTCACAACCTGCCAGCCTGTTCTAATATGCAAGCAAGAAGTAACTTTGGAATAAAAATGTGTTCAACTCATCAGACGCAAGAAAGATTGAATATGTAGTTTGTTACCAGGTACCTTCCAAAACAATGCAGCGCCAATACTCCCTTTTTGTGGTATATATTAAAACAATGCTTGTAAGTTTTTTACATATTTATTTTTATTTTTTATTTTTTTGTGGGGTTTCATCTTGAGTTTAAAATTATCCACATATTGTTATATACACAGAATTGCTTAATTGCATTCTGTAGTGCCTGATAAAAAACAAAAGGGCTGATTTTCAAAGAATTTTATGCCAAAGAGTAAATTACTTTATTTTTTTCAAATGGAGAAAAACACCTGTTAAAGTTACAAATTGATAGAATAATACACCAGGTTGTAGCTTGAATAGGAGCAGGTTACACTTCAGAAAAAGCTTTGAAAAACAGCTCCGATATTGTGCTGCTTTTTATAGTGGATACACCACTAGGTGGCAATCTATTACTCAAGCAAGATTGTTTTGGTTGAATCGCCTTGTCTAAAGAAGCACTGCTTGTTTTTAAAAAGTTAAGGGCAAAAATTATTATTATTTTTTTTTAAGAATTTGATTTTCGTTACAAAATGTTTAGGTTTGATGAATTGTATTTTTTGTCTTTCATTTTTACATAAGGTCGCCCTAATAAAAGTTTACCATAGTATTTTTGCAGGTTTACCATGGTTCCCTTGTGGTTATACTATGCATTTACCATAGTTTACCGTGGTTTGCCAAGTTTGTTAATATGCTGTACCATACCTTGTTATTCTTTACCATGCTTTACTACACTTTGCTATGGTTTTACTAAACTCTTATAGGGCACATTCACCAAAGGACGGACAACTAGTTTCAATATCACTCTCCTACATGGATGAGGATTCCTCAGTTCAAAACAGCTTCCTGGTGATACAGCTGTGTCAGAGACACCAGTGGTACTTTAAGGTAGGCAGTTTAATTTAATGATCTAAGTGTGAGCGATTACTGTTTTTTCACTGTCAGTGTCACCATAGTTGCCAGGCACAATAGTTTCCTGAAAAATATTATTGGTACCACTATAAAAAATTCACCATTGGAATGTCCGATGCACTGCAGCATGTACAGCAGGTAGTAGCTGCAACATGCCTATTTAGCTTACACCTTGAGTGGCAACAAGAATGTACCTTTTAAAACAAACACAGTTCAGATGTAGTACCCTGAAAAATAAGATGAAAATATCCCACCTTGAAACACATACTTCCCCTCACATACAATAACATTTTGGATGGAGCCCAGAACCTATTCCTGGTATACTTGTACAGTACAAGCAATTCCCTTAAGTGAGTGCTCTTTTGTGGATTCACGTCTCCACCTGTTATTTAAATTAGGCAGGCCACCTCATTTTGCTAAAAGACTTAATTACTAAACACATGGACCCTGTCGTATTAAATGTGCCCTTTTAAATATTCCAACTGTCCTTTTGCAACTGTGGCAGGACAACAAACTTGCCTCTAAACAATCTACTGAAGTGTCTTTTTCCAAGCCTTTCTGCTTACAAATAGCAACGTTTAATCACTCTGGTTTACAATACTGTACTTACAAATGCTGAATGTACTGATGACAGGTTTGACGTATGACTCTACAGCACACATCACCTCAACATGGTCACTTTATAAACAATGTCGCCAACCCAAGTGAATAATTCTTTCTTCAAGTGCTTTGCAAGTGAACTGTCACAAAGACAAACACTCATTAAACAAAAGCAATGCAATTTTAGACTGTCACACACTTCTAACTTAAAACAAGTTTCCATTAGGTTAAAAAAACAAACAGCGAGGCTTTATATTTTTTAAGTGTGTCTATGAATGTTCATGAAGTATTTCACTCATGAGGATAGCTGTAGACAACCAGGAGCCTGTCAATTTTTTGGCCACCATCATTTGTGAAATATTTACGGTACTCCATGAACGCTCACCTGTGTTGATAGAGTAAGATTTCGAAAATACATCTAATTTTAGATAAATTTATATATGTTGTTCATAAACACAGTGCATGGCATATTTCATGGTTACATACAGAATATTTGATAAGAATTTGGAAGGAAAAATTGAGAAATGTGCCAAATTTTGCGGTTTTCACATATTTACAACAAACCTTTAATTAAATTCTTACTCATCATAATGAGATCAAAAATTACAAAAAGATGCATAATGTATACACAATAATTGGAAATAACACTACCTGTTGTGTGCTTTCTAGTCTATTTACCATAATCTTTTATAAGTCTTGTTTCTGCTGTGTTTTGAACATGAACACAGTCTGTTCAAACCACTTGCCTTAATGAGGAGATACACAGGCGAGCACAGCTCAGACAGTTCCCCTCGAGAGCCATTCTAATCCAAATGTGCATTGTTCAGCACCTTTGCTGGTATATTAAAAGGAAAATACATGAATTCCGCTTTTTCCCAAGAGAGGTTAGTCATTGTGGTTGTTATTTTCTATTAAGCAGTAAACTTGTAGGAAGGATCAGTTCATTTATAGTTATAAGAGGCATTTGATAGTTTATAAAGTTCAGATAGTTTAGTTTCTTTCAGAAATGTTTCCTTTTGTTTTGTACTTGCTTCACTATTGGGCATCTAGCATTTTTGATTATTTTAATTCCAGCAGGACCCCAATTCTTACTGGCTAAAAACAAGTCAGTTTTGATATGCACAAGGCCTCATGAAAACTATCTATCTATCTATCTATCTATCTATCTATCTATCTATCTATCTATCTATCTATCTATCTAGCTGTGTGTAATTGATATAAATACACCATTCATTGGGAATACTACAATATGTTTTGTTTAACTGACGCTTTTGTAGAGTAACACTAAAGAGGACTATATTATACAATGACTGGTCAAAAGAATTGAGAATGTAAATAAATTAGTGGCTGCATTGACCAATGTTCCTGGATTGGCAAAACACAACTATCTGGGCACATGGCAAATTAATAGAGAAAAGTGTAAGGTATTGCACGCAGGCAATAAAAATGTGCATTATAAATATCATATGGGAGATGCTGAAATTGAAGAAGGAATCTATGAAAAAGACCTAGGAGCTATAAAAAAAGGCAGACAAGATGCTTCGATATATTGTGAAAAGTGTTGCATTTAAACCAAGAGAAGTAAAGTTAAAACTTTACAATGCATTAGTAAGACCTCATCTAGAATAGTGTGTTCAGTTCTGGTCACCTGTCTACAAAGTGGATATTGCTGCTCTAGAAAGAGTACAAAGAAGAGCGACCAGAATTATTCTGGGTTTAAAAGGCATGTCATATACATACAGGCTTAAAGCATTGAATCTATTCAGTCTTGAACAAAGAAGACTACGCGGTGATCTGATTCAAGCATTCAAAATTCTAAAGGGTATTGACAATGTCGACCCAAGGGACTTTTTCGACCTGAAAAAAGAAACAAGAACTAGGGGTCGCAAATGGAGATTACATAAAGGGGTATTCAGAACAGAAAATAGGCAGCACTTTTTTACACAGAGAATTGTGAGGGTCTGGAACCAACTCCCCTGTAATGTTGTTGAAGCTGACACCCTGGGATCCTTCAAGAAGCTGCTTGATGAGATTCTGGGATCAATAAGTACTAACAACCAAACGACAAATGGCATCCTCTTGTTTGTAAACTTTCTTATGTTCTTATGTTCTTATGTGCAAATATGTAACAAATAAATACATCTATCTTGCAGGAACCACCTGCATGTACAACATGAATTTATGCATCTCAACCAAATGTTTTTTTTAAATGATGGATGCATAGTTTAACCTCAGTTCATGAGAAGTTAGTTCTTCAGAAGCAAACGATAACTGTTTTAAATGTAAAAGTGAAACATAGAAAATGCATAATAACGGTATTCTGCAGTTTATTTATGTATTATTATGTTGACTTAGGGAAATGCATCTGAATAAGGGGGTAGGGGGTCAGTTGTCTCTGAAATTGTCTCTAAGACCAGGAATTAATTTATTGCCTGTGAATAGTGAAAGACTGACAGCCCCAGAGACAAATGGGACAAGGATGAATTAGATACCCTTCTGTCAACCGGTAAACCAGGTCACTAACACTGACACTGGTACAGATTTTCAACAAACTATTTTATTAAAACTCAATCAGCTTGCAATGAAGATACTCTGATGTATCTAGCAGGAGACCACATAATTACCAGCAATGGCAACATAATGGATTTGAAACAAATATCGCACAATGGTAATGACAGCATGGCACACTGGTGTCAAGCTAAGATATTCTGTAACTGGTGTATATCAGTTCATTGATATACACTGGTATGTCGAAATGCATATTACCACTGTGGTACCATTCTATGTCTCACACAATTGTGCTACCTTTGCTATAGTGGAGTGCCTTTGTTGCGCCACTACATTGAGCATTCAGTTAGATATGGCTGTAACTCTCTCCCTACATTGTAGAATAGAAAATATCTAGTGGTAACCACTGACTAGGTAATTAGACCTTTTATTTAATGCTGGTGCCGGACATATAAGCATGGCAACTGTAGTACAACCTTAACCCCCCACCTTCCCCCATAACCCTTCGCTTTTCTCTGCACATAATGCAATGCAAAGGCAAAACAATCCAGACAGCTGTCTGGTCCTGTGCTTGCAGTGCTGTGTTGTACTCTCTGCACCTTCCACAGCTGAAACCCCTTTGAAGAGGGCTGAGATAGACGCAGAGCCCCCGTACGTGAAGAGCATTCATTAAAAGATGTAAATAGCTCCCGAGATCCGTGAGGTTTTGTGTCTCTTTCTCCTCTTTATTTTATCCTGTTCAGAACATGGAAAGCCTTCTGTCTGTAAAGCCAAAGGATTCTCAGGGCCTCCAAAAGGTTGATGAGATTTTCATTTGTGTCAGTTTTCATTCAGCTTTCCACCCCCACCCCATTTCCAATAGAAATGCTTTGCTTATGGAGGTGGGGAGGAGGGGGCTCCTTTAAAAAAAAAGAGTTAATTTAACATAGGCGTAAAAAACACAGGCCTCATTAATGTCCGTTTATGGTTCTTATGACCATTTTTGCCAATGCCATTTGAATTGTTTAATGAATGTATTTATTTAATCTTTCCTTTACCTGTTTATAAGACAATATGTAGAAACTCAATATGGTACTGCTGATATCATGGTATCATCAATACTACAAACTTCAAGGACTCTCAAGGCAAACTCAAAGCCAAATAATATTTAATCCCAATATTGCAGCATCAGAACCATTAGGAATGATTGCTAACATAAGGAATTGAAATCATTTGAAGCAATCTTTTTAAGTTTGGTAACTATATTACATTTAGAACAGTAGACGACCTTTATGTAACAATTTTAATCAGAATATCTGATCCCCCAAAACTGGTGACATTGAAAAGCTGCTAGCGGCAGTGCTGGTCTGACCCCTCTACCCGCTCTCCCATGTCAGCCCCCTCCCACTTTGTCAGCTTTTTGTCTGCCTTTGTAACAGTTTTGTTTCAGCCATATGGAGGGGTTTAGGAAAGCAAGGCCTCGCAGCTGATGCTTTGAGAAGGAGTTCAAAAGGTCGCAGGGATTGTGCTGCTGCTAATTCGCCCTTTGAACATCTCCACCAGGGAGTCTATAATGGCAAGGAAGAAAGCTAAAGGGGCTCAGCGGCATGATTACCATACAGATACAACAAAGCCAGGTCTCAGTCTATGGGCTTCAGCATTGGGTATTGATAGAGACAGTTTCACAAGTCTGTGAAGCCACCCTATGGACGGAAGAACAGAAAAGCAGGAAAGAGTTATACTTCAATACAGGGTTTGCAGTGCCGCTCTTAAACAGGTAAAATTGGCATTGGAAGGGGCAAGCTTTGATGATTTTTTAAAATGATCGATAATAATCGAAAGGTTTTTACACTCTGTTTTGGTTCTGTGTGCAAATGCCCGATTAAATATATTTACTATGAAGGGGTTTGTCCATCGGGGACAGTGGTATTACAGTACCATGTCACCACTGGTAATGTGATCTCCTCATGGTTCTGTCAGTTTCTTCATTGTTATTTTTTCTTACACATAAATTGTTGAATATCTATACCAGTATCAGTGATAATGACCCGATTTACTAGTTGACAAAAGGGTATCTAATTCATCCATGTCCCGTTCATCTCTGTGGCTGTCCCTTACTATTCACAGGCAACACATTCATCCCTGTTCTCAGGGTCAATTGAGAGACTCCCAGCCCCCTTTATTCAGATGTATTCCCCTAAGCCAACACTACATTATAATACATAAATAAACCGTAATGGACAACTGTTACCCTGAATGTCTCATTTTTACAACTTTAACAGTTTTAATGATTTTACTTTGGATGTGAACTCAAAATGAACTAAACTATTTTAAGCTAAAAATAGTTTGGCAGAAATATTCACACTGCACAAGTCCTTGTAATAACAATCTACATGTACCTACCATATGCTGGTATGTTTTGGAGGATCTTTCTACTTATGCTGTCCCTAGATATAGAATTAGTGTTGGTACTTGTTTGTTCAATCACTCAATCAATTTTTATGTTATATAGCGCCTTTCATAGTGGACCACCATCACAAAGCGCTTTACAAGATGCAGTAACAACAAGAAAATCCATAATACCTTAAATACAGAGAAATACATAATACATGCTATACAGTTAAAAATAAATAAAACTGCATAATACATGACAGTAGCATAATACATGAAATAGTAGCAGCAACACAGCAGCTAATAGCAGATATCAGGCTTCAAGAGCATGGAAAGCAAGAGAGAACAGGTGGGTCTTGAGACTTGATTTAAAGTGAGACGGTGGGAGCATATCTTTCTCATATCTGTCTCCCTTCTGTTAATTATCTAGACCATCTGCAAACTTTTGGATGACTAGAAAGTTAATAGCAGTACTTTTGTGGTAGACTTTTACTGTTTGTTTTGCACTAATTGTCAATCAGTTTTTAATTGTTTTTTACATATTATTTTTATTTACATACAATTACTCATTTAAACATTTGGGTTTTTACTGGCGCAATCTAAGTTACTTGCTCAAGGGTGCAGCAGCAGTGTCCCCCACCTGGAATTCCACCCACAACCCTCTGGTCAAGAGTCCAGAGCCCTAACCACTACTCCACACTGCTGAAATACAGGGGAGTCCCCATTACTGGTTCTACGAAACGTACTGTATATTTATGTGTGTTTTTTAATTTTATTAGCAGTCTGTATTTCTGTAAAAACACTGATTCGTGTTAATAGGTGATTTTTATTTCATCTTATAGGCACTTACAAGCGTGTAAACGCCAATAAAACTAGTTGGCCAACTTCACTCACCTTTCACTCACATTTTTAATAAAAAGGCACCCCATGGTGTCTAAAGAGGAACTCATTCAATATCGTAGTGTGTGCTCAAAATTAACCTCTTCCCTGGGACCCCCACTAGCCTTGAACCAGCACTGCGGGGTTATTAAGATTCCTTTTCCGCCTCATTTAACAGCATGCAAGCTTGGGCAAATAGTGTTAAGTGGGAAAGTACATGCACCGAAGAGAGTCTGTAATTATGTGTTTTGTGAAAAGTAGTGCCAGTCTCCCCCCTCTGTAATATTGTTACCCAAAGGCACCTCCTTCATTTTGCTTGCAGATTTCTGCCTTTCCCCCTGGCATAAAGACTGGACAGACTTATTTGAACAATCAGAAAAGAAAAAGAAAAAAAAAATCTGCTCTAGTGAATAGCAATCAGCCGTGTTTATACGGCTTTTTCACTAAACCCCACAATACTCAATCAAGCCCAGAGAATCCAGCCTAATTGGGTACCTTCTGTATCCTGCTGTGCCTGTGACTGGAAACAAAAGGGGTTGAAAATGACTAGTTTGCTGCAATAAGTTTCAGTTGGGAAGCTGTAAGTCTGGCAAGCCCTCCACCTTCTCTCCCCCCAGTTTGTTGGGATCCTGACTGAATGAGGGATTACTTGTCTAAGGGACTTTTTTGAGTGGTGCCCAACACTATCCATTTATTTTGGGCCCTCATAATCCTTTTCTCAATAATGTTTTGTTGGGATCCATTGTCTGATAGGGGAACAAATAAACAAGGATCAGAAAACCTTTTTTAGTGAACATGTACAAGGTGCAATGGGGATTAATAAGCATTTTGTCTGAGATTTAGGGATTTTATTTTTGGAGTGGACAGGTTTTAAAAAAGGATTTGATTATATATATATATATATATATATATATATATATATATATATATATATATGTGTGTGTGTGTGTGTGTATATGTGTGTGTGTATAATTCGTTTAGAGTTTTAGTTAACAAAACAAAAATATTTTGGAAACATATAAATTCAAGCAAGTGAATCACAGAAAAGGTCTTGTTTTTATTCATCGTGTTGGTCAAGTGAAATCATTCCCAGAGAAACCAACCTTTTGTTACTGATGTTTTATCAAAATCTGCTTCTCATTTTTCAAACAAATTCAAATATAAATAACATGCATTATTTTGAGTTCTTCCTTCCTGGTCTTATATATTATTTATGACATTATTAATCTAGTTATTGTATATCAGTTGCACCCTGCTGTGAAAGTTCAGCTATCGCTGTTACTTCAGGCTTTATATAATAACATTAGGACTAGCTGATTTTAAAACAAAACAAAATTCATTATTAAAAAATCAAGAAAATGCATTTGACAATCATTACGAGTTGTGTGTCTAAGCATTGCATTGGCTGTCCAACCAAATGCATTGTAATAATACTGAACACCTGATACTGCTCCTATATAAGGGATTTCATTAAAAAAACTAATGGGAGGATTAGTTTAGAAGTTGATGTGTTCTGGGACACATGCACAATAAAAAAGGAAGCTTTCTTTTTACAAGAAGCTGCTTTTGATGTTACACTGATTACTTTTTTATAGGACACTGTTTAATATCAATTGCAGTTTCATGCCACTGAAGAGAGGAGGGATTATCAAACCCAAACCGTTTACACAGTAGGTCTATGAGGTAAATAGCAGGGATGCCAAGGTAAATGCTATCTGTTTTTTATATTGTGTACCTGGTCAAGCTGCGGAATCTGAAGCTATGTAGCAGAAATAATTCCACTTCTAGCAGGGTTGACTTTTTACAAAGTTTCTTTGTGCTGAAACAGTAGTAACCCCCCCTACTACTGTACTATCTCCACTTTTAATTTAGTATTAATGATGAAACAACATGAGCGACAATCCTTCCTAAATTGGCAAATTTAGCACTGCTATTTACTGTAGGTGTCAGCATGCCTTAGCATTACCAGCAACCACTCGGGCGCTGGTGACCAAGGCAAGAAAATAACCCTGATTTATTGGCTTTGTGTGAGTGAAGTGAGCTCTGTTAACATTTTTCTTTTCTTTCTGTAGAAGTGGACCTGGAAAGAGACAAAGTGGATTGAGAAAGGGGTCTCAAGATTCGGGGATAGGAAATGGAAGAATATCATGGAAAGCTACCCCTTTAGAGGAAGGACAGCCGTTATGATCAAGGACAGGTGGAGGACCATGAAAAGGCTTAAGATGGCTTGAAGTTGTAGTTTAAAGTTTGAAAAAATAATAGTTATATAGTATGTGTCTGTATTTATACATGCAATTATTATTATTATTTATTTCTTAGCAGACGCCCTTATCCAGGGCGACTTACAATTGTTACAAGATATCACATTATTTTTACATACAATTACCCATTTATACAGTTGGGTTTTTACTGGAGCAATTTAGGTAAAGTACCTTGCTCAAGGGTACAGCAGCGTCCCCTACCAGGGATTGAACCCACAACCCTCCGGTCAAGAGTCCAGAGCCCTAACCACTACACCACACTGCTGCTAATTATTGCTTGTTTAGCTAGAATAAACAGAGTAAGCATGTTAATGGGTGGTGGTGTTTATGTAGATATACCCTTTTAGGGCTTGTTATTGTTATTATTACTGTTATTTTATTATTAAACATAAATATTTAAAGAAATTGAAAATGTGTTCATTGCTTTATATAGTTCTTAGTATTTGTTGAGACAGGATGTATCATGTGGTTTGTTTAACCGTGATCTGTTATTATACAGCACACCTTTACCTTCATGCAGCTGCCGTAGTTAGTTTCAGGAATAACTGCAAGTTATGATGATGTATCACTTTAAAAAATAAACCACACAGCCTTATAAAAGACACATGGGAATACAAACCATTTGCATTACTGGCAGTCTGTAGTTCTTATAGGGCACAGTATAAAATGCTTTGCTGGAGAGAAGGAAACATCGTGTGTCAATTAGAGCACCCCTGGGCTATATTTCTATATATCTATGTGAGCAACAGTTTGGCGTAGAAATATATTGTCAGATAAAATGTCAGAATACCATGCCCTATAAAACGGAACGCAAAATATGTTTCTTCACTAGGCTTCCAAATGCTAGATAGGCCATTTTTCTGTAAACTGATGTCAGTAAATGGGACCTGTCTTTCTACAAAAGGTTAAACCCTTGGCTAGGTTTTCCACACCTCTGCCTAAAAAAATACTTTCTCTGAGTTTTATTAGCTTTGTGATTTATGATTGAGTGTTTAAATTTATAGATGAAGAGAAGTCAACACCTCAAAAAAGCTGGGAATTATTTTCACTTTCCTGACACAATGGTTGGAAAACAACAAATACTTCCTGTAATGAGCACTTAATCCAGTGATAGCATCATTAATATAAACCCAGTCTTTTTTTTTCCAAAGTTCAAGTAGATTGAAAAGCCTGTTTAACATTCATGACACAATTAGCGGATTAAAATGGATGAGATGCCTATCAACACTTCTACTTTTTGTTTATCACAACTGCTGTGTTTATGTGGATGCTGCACAGCGCAATGTCGAGAGCACGTCTTTCTTCAACCCTCCTGGATATGTCAATGGGTCTGATACAGATGCATCGGAGCACTTACAACATCTGGAGACCGCTGAGTAGGCTTTTAGCTCGGATATGGGCAGAATCATTTTGGGCCTCTGAGGTTTAGTTTTGTTATATCCAGACAGACAATGGCTGAGAAGTACTGGCACTCAACAGAAATTGACTGAGTTGCTGAAGGTTGAATTTTAACATACTGCTACAGAAAATAGTTAAATGTATCAGATGTATCTCAAAATATCAGAATGATGGGAGTCTTTTAAAGTTTATCCAAAAATATTCTGAATGCAAACTCAAAACCAATTGTCTATGCTGTTGTAAAAGAATATGCACTTGTCTATACTTCAAATTATATTTTAATGGATTTTTAAAAATATTTCCTTTACTATTTTATGGTGTTTGCAATCCTTCTGAGTGGCTCTTGGTTTTGTTGCTCTAATACTAAATTGCTATAATTCTCAAAATGCGGCTTTACTTGGCTTTGAACTTGAGCTGGAGATCCTAAGAAGCCTTCCACATTCAATTATAATCATGTGACTGTATGACCTTTCAACTCTGCCAGCCCCACCTACTCACTGACTATATAAAAGTAGGTGGAGAAAGACGATAATAACTGGATATTAGACCAGCATACAGTTACCCAGAACCACCCACCTTATTTAATCGAAATACCCATTATGGTTACTTCTGCTCTTCAACAGAAATCTGTAGTTTTATCAAATAAACAACATAAACAATAGACAACTATTATAAGGTTTCATACTTAACGTCAGTTTATTTTCAGTAAAAGGGTAAAAAACAGAGGTATTAAAAACCCTTTGTCACTCTCTACTGAATCTCAATATTGCTAGCATTGCCCATTTGTCTTGTAGATTGTGTTATGTTATGCTGTAATATTTGAGCCTGTGACAAATCTTGATTTATCATATTTTAGCATGTGCAAATACTACAGTGTGTCTATACATGTGCTAGATGCAAGTTATTCATTCATGGCCACAAAATAATCGCATTTTTCTTCTAAACAAATTCTTAAATAAAGATAATCCATTGATGTGTAAAATACCCATAATGTGTCTATATTTCCACTACATGAGCATCCCTTTCCTCTATACTATCTCTTTCAAAAAAAGTACTGCATTGCTAATATTTTGAACATAGTAGTACTGTAAGTGCCCATAGTAATTACGATGTACTACTGTATTTTATTACAGTGCTATTACAATATATAATTGTAAGGGTTATAGGGCAAGATTTTCAAAACTAGGCAAGTGGAATTTGTGTAAAGTACTCACTGCATCACAAGTTCTGCTTTTTTTTTAATTACCAAAATTCAATGTTATGTTTTGCACAGTGTTTCTTTGTTGTTTTTTTTTCACATACATATGCAAAACTGTAATATCTTTATTATCAGAGATTTACCCAGCATGGGTTACAAAGTTTTAAAAATACTTTCTTATCAAGTGCTAAAATAGTGTAGCATTTTACAGTATGATACTATTTAGGGATGCAGTGTTTTAATTCATATAATACCATTAATTTTACCTTTGTACAGAAAAAGCAGATGTGTGCATGCTGAGTGGTTGATAATAAAACCATTTTACTTATCTACCAAAATATTTATTTTATTGTCATGTTGGCTTCTCAAGGCAAAGAGACGATTCGTCGTGTCTTTTTTTATGCTTTGTTTTTATCACAGAGACTGTATCATTTATTCATAACCTAAAGCGTGGGGCTGTGGCAAGGCCATGAGATAATAGGCGAACTCATTTATTCTGAGCTTTTGAGCGATCAGGTTTAATTTGCAGTGACAGCTGTCTCCTGGCTATTAGCATTGCAAATGAAGGCATTTTGAAAAGACCTTGCTGCTGAGCATGACTCAATTAGCTCTGGTCCCAAATGGAGGCAGGTCGGATAGAGAGTGGGAGGGGAGAGGGGGGTAACATTGGCAAACAGAGAGGGATTATGTTGTTGTTATTATGTGACCCATACAACTACAGTAGGCCAAGGGATGGAAAATATTTTGTTAACCAGGACTTTTTCTTTGACCCCACCCCCCCCAGAAAAATCTGCTGGGCAATTAAAAGTGGTTGGTTATAACATGTAGCTAAACTAGGGTGTAAGAGTAGCAAAGCTGAATATCTTGAAAGTTTTGGAGGACCTCAGGTAATGGGCAGTCCCACTGACAAACACTTTCAGTTTCCACATGTTATCGTGTTGTACTATACATTCTCATGGTTACCTCATTCTAAAATGTAGTCTTGATGTCTACTTTTACCAAAGTGGAAGACAATGAAAATGACTACATGACTATTCATTTTCTATTTCTGGTCTTTTTGTAAGCTATTTAGTTTATTTGAAGAAAAGCAGACTTCCAAGGTGTATAGTGTGGTTTGACCTACAGACAAATTCAATAGTCGATTAGAATAATATTGTGAAGACTGTTTATATATATATATATATATATATATATATATATATATATATATATATATATATATATATATATTCCAATAACTCTTATCTAATCTCTTTGTATATCTTACATTTTTCTATATGAAAAATGCACACACAAAAATAAACAGCACGAGAATTGTTAGAATTTACTACAACTCTAACTCAGTTTGGACTGGGTGCCGAGGAACAAATGTGTCACAGTCTACAGCTCATTGTAGTGGTTTGTATCTGGATGTATCTCTGTAAACTGCCACTGGTTTCAACAAGGTTGGTTGCTAGCTTTATCATACTCCCAACATGCATTAGTACAGAACCCAGTTTGTTTTTTGACTGTACCATATATCATGTATTTATCGCTCTGTTGTAACTTGACTTTGCAAACTTTTCATAATCCTAAACTCATAATTATTTATATTCCGCCGGGAAAACAAAATCTCATTGTCCACGATCGTTTTGCACAAGGCCATTGCCATAGTAACCAAGCTGCACTTAAAAGCTCCACAAGAGAATGAATAAAACATGCTAGACTTGATGCAATATACCGGAAACAAATGGATATTTTTGTCTTAAGTACAAGAAAAACATTTTTGTTTTGTTAAATTAACATTTTTTCTCGACTAAATTAATGTACTTTGTAAGTATAGGAGGCTGTGTGGTCCAGTGGTTAAATAAAAGGGCTTGTAACCACGAGGTCCCTGGTTCAAATCCCCCCTCAGCCACTGACTCACTGTGTGACCCTGAGCAAGTCACTTAACCTCCTTGTGCTCCGTCTTTCGGGTGAGACGTAATTGTAAGTGACTCTGCAGCTGATGCATAGTTCACACACCCTAGTCTCTGTAAATCGCCTTGGATAAAGGCGTCTGCTAAATAAACAAATAATAATAATAATAATAATAATAAAGTATGATAAACATCGATCTAAATGGTCATTCCGATGAGACACTAATGTTAACAGTTTTTTTTATATTGTATTATACTGGCTTTGACTTGGTCTGGAGAATCCCAAAGCAGAGATTAAACAGCCATCCTTCTTCATCCCATTCGAATTAGGTGAATATATATACAGCAGACAGGAAAAGGAGGTGGGACTGATATAGTTTAAAGGTTAGATTGTCACATGATTTGAATGGAAGCTTGTTCAATCCCAGCATTTAGGATTATCCAAACAAGTTCATAGCCAGGTAAAGGCAGATTTAGAGAACTATGCTAATTACCCAATATTGGAGCAACTCAAATTATTGAACCATAAAAAGAGTAAGTGAAATATAAAAAGCCATTGAAATGACATTAGAAGCTACTGCACTTACTCTTTAACCCTTGATATATTTTAACAAGAGTAACTTCCTACTTGTTAGTCTGCTGGTTATCAAATACCATTGCTCTGTCCCTTTCAGAAGATATATTTAACTGTATAATGACTTGTCCCACAGATTCACTAAATCAGAATGGCAGAGTGGAGTTCGTACTGAAGACAGACTGAGGACTTGTTAATAACATTTGTGTTAATTAAAAACAAATCTGTTTGTTTGTTTGTTGCACTTTTGAAGTTACAATGCAGTGATAATCTTAGCAAATATCCATTCAAATGGTCTGTTTTAAACAGGTTGATAATCCTTAAATGTATCTCTGGCTGTGTGACTGCATTTTTATGTTCCATTATGGGTTTCAATAAAGGCTTGATTGGGTGTTCCGGTGGAAGTGGGAACACACCTGCATATGAATATGCATAGATTGAAATTCAAATACTAAAACAAAGAGGTCAACATTGACCCAAAAGTTAACTTTAATGGGAATAATCAGATTTGGGACTGTAAGATTGTAAATCTACTGCATAGGTATATATCTGTTCAAATACCTGCAAAGAGGTTTAAGCTGTGAGTCACTCAGAAACGAATGCCAGCTGGTTTTTGTTTGAGATCTTGTACGTTGAAACTTAAAAAAAACAGATATTCTTGATTATAAATGTACATTGCTTAAACATGTTTTACCTTGTAGAGGTCTAGCTGAAATACTATTTAGGGGAAATATGTTATTTGAGGTATTATTACAGACAATAAATTGAACTCCCTGATCACTGATATATTAGTTGCTGGAGTGAAATAAATAACAACACTGCTTTTATGGCAAACAAAGTGGTTTACCTTACATAAACATGTTATATGCCATAATCATGTATGTATTTCCAAAAGGAAAAAATAAAATGAATGACTTTGAAAACAATTTAGATCAAATAAAAATGGGCCTAGCTACAAAATAATATACCACTACATCCTACAATACAAAGTACTGTATATCTTAGAGTACTTCATCAACAAAGTATCTGGAGAAATGTTGAGAGGCTAATGACCAGTGAACTGTACTGTGTGTTTAAATTCCCTTAAAAGGTTGATACAGGTTTACACTTGAAGACTATTTGTACTTATAAAATAGAGTCTCTTTCAAGCAACATTTTCAAGCACATCAGTTTTTAAATTCCATGCTTGAAGTAGCAACCCTTCTTCTTGGAGAGATTGAAGTGTTTTTGAAGGCCAGACACATTCAAAGAAATTCCCCGACCAACAACTTTCCCGGTCTGCTGACCAGTGTTTACATTGTGTGGAACACAATGGACAGGAAATGCAGGGGTCACACGGCCTGGCCTGGCTGTCAGCTGAGCCGTATGTATCATTCCCTCAGGAGCTGTCGCCAACACTTTTGTGTGTTGTATCTTTTATTAATGTTTTTTTCAGCTTTGTGGTGGATTTCATGCTTGTGAATGGTGCTGGTCTGACAGGGAGTAGGGAGTAGGGAGTAGGGTTTCAAAAGGCATAGCCAGTGCCCCTCCTATTAGCTCCTATTATCGTTATTGGATATCAAGAATTATAAATATGTGGGTCAATTGCAGTGTACCAGTGATTTAGTCCACATCAAGTGGACTAAAATGCTGACTAGAAAATCCTGCAAATCTGTACTAACTTAATCCTGATTGCAGAGTACCAAACACATGATCCCGGAATTGGTTTAACAGATCTGAACAAGTGGAACAAGTTTGACCGATAATGGGGACAGCTATGGCCAAACGTTTTGCATCACCCTATAGAATTACCACATTTTGCTTTGTTAACTCGAATGAAACCTGCTAAATAATGTTATGTTAATAATGACATTGGTAGAGTCACATGACAAATGTGTGCTGGAGGCAGCACCTGTGTTGAAAACTGGAAGAAAGTGGGCAGCAAATGAAGTTGTTGAAGATGCAAAGGCTGCCCTCCGTATCAGTGATATCATGGGGCAAGTACAGCATGGAAGAGGAGGCCTTGGTGTCATTTCAGCTCCTCCTAGATGGCACAAAGCAGCCCCAGCTCAATAGAGGAAGCTGGTAGTCAACGAGGTACAAAAGCAGGAGGAGAGGATGAGGTGCGTAAAGACAATTTCCCAAGCCAAGCAGGGAGAATGGACGAGATGGAAGAGTGTGGAATAACACAAAATCTGCTGCCGAGATCTATGGACAATGGAACAGAGCAGGATCAGTTGCATCATCAGGTCAACATATGATGTTCTCCCATCATCACGGAACCTTAATCTATGGGTAGGAGAGGATCCTTGGTGTCCTTTCTGTTCATCGCCAGCTTCATTAAGACACATTTTGACAGGATGTAAGGTGGATCTTAGCCAAGGACGGTTTACTTGGTGTCATGACCAAGTGCTGCGATGTTTGGCCTTAGCATTGGAAGACAAGGGCAGCATGACCAACAGGTTGCCACCAATTCCAGCAATATATGACACACAAAGAACAACATTCCTCCGTCCAGGGGAGCAACCACCAAGAAAAGGTATTAAAGCCAAAACTCGTCATGGACAACTGGAAACTGCTAGAGACTGGAAAATGCTGGCAGATGTTGGACAACGGCTTATTTTCCCACCTGAGTTTGCCACCACTAACCTTTGACCTGATATTGTCTTGTGGTCTGGATCAGAATGCCTTGTTCACCTGGTAGGGTTAACAGTGCCATGGGACCATGCTGTGGATGAGGCGTAGGAAAGGAAGAAACTTTGGTATCCTCACTAGCTGCTGAAGTGGAACAGCGAGGATGGAGAGTCCAGGTTTACCCAGTGGAGGTGGGTTGTCGAGGATTTGTGGCACACTCCACAACACGGTTTCTCAGAGACATCGGATTCAGTGGTCAAGAGTTGTGAAGCATAGTGAAAACCTATCTGAAGCAGCAGAGAGGAGCATTAACTGGCTCTGGTTGAGACGAAAAGATTCTGGTTGGAGACCTCAAGCATAATAGAAAGAAAGCAACATTGTTGAAAGGAAGGTAAGTAAGCTGGACTTAGCTGAGTGGCGGACTGAGGGGGGAGATGCTGGGACGTTGGAATCACTGTCGAGCCCTCTTAAGGTGTCATGGGCTAGTCGACGAAACACCAAGGATGGAAGGTGCCAACTTGAAGATCCCACAGAAGTACCCTACTCAGCTCAGTCCAGACAGTTGTCATGCTGATGCGCTAGGGAGGACGCACTGTGGTTGATTCCAGGAGCCAGCATTACACTTCAGCCATCAACACAAGGGAGAAGGATATCAACATCATCAGATGGAAGGAAACGCAGATGGATCACATTAGTTTAAAGTAAAATATGCTATGTCTTAGTTGCTGCTTATCTTGGTGAGTGCTGAGTCCAATTCAAGCATTCAAAATCCTAAAAAGTATAGACAATGTCGACCCAGGGGACTTTTTTGACCTGAAAAAAGAAACAAGGACCAGGGGTCACAAATGAAGATTGATAAAGGGGCATTCAGAACAGAAAATAAGAGGCACTTTTTTACACAGAGAATTGTGAGGGTCTGGAGCCAACTACCTAGTAATGTTGTTGAAGCTGACACCCTGGGATCCTTCAAGAAGCTGCTTGATGAGATTCTGGGATCAATAAGCTACTAACAACTCTCGTTTGTAAACTTTGTTATGTTCTTATGAGGTTTTAACCCCTACTCTCATGTAATGGAAATCATTAAATTATATGGAGTTACAATCGATATGTATCGTAACTCCTGAATAAGTCGTAGACTTTTGCACAGCAGTGTATATAAGAATCCCTGCACAAAAAGAAAGACACATTTTTATTACATCAAACATATTTAAGTAAAAAGAAATGACATGTCTTTTTCGTGCACATTTCAAACTGGCAGATCATAATTGCATTTAAGCTGCTGACACTGCTGCATAGGCACAGACAAGTTTAATTGTAAATGGACCATTAGTTGTTTATAGTTAAAGCATATTCACTGAAATTGCATTGCGTTAAACTGAAAACAATATCAAAGGTACATGATTAAGAAAAGGAAACAGTAAATGCTTAGGACATACTAAGTTAGTCATCCTTCAAAGCACTAAGATAATCCACTTGAACAGAATCATCACAAATCTGATTTGGTACGCTGTAAACAGAATCTTGTTTAGTCTGATTTAGCAGATGATCTACCTGTGATGATTAACTTCTGGTACGCTGCAGTCAGGATTAGCAGGTGTACTAACTTTAGTCCAATCAAGTGGACTAAGCCTGCTTAATTCACTAGTTAGACACATCAAGTGGACCAAATTTGGTATGCTGCAATTGACCCATGTGTGTTTTTTTTACATTTCAAGTTGATTTTTAGGTACTTGAATTGTATTTGCCAGTATAAAAAACAATTGACTAGTTAAAATGACTATCTGAATATTTGTGAAGCAGACTGGAATTTAACAATTTTTACTATGGTCTTGCTGTTGTAACTTTGCATATTTTATCATGCTTTTGTATGCACATATATTCAGTGGCTACTTGGTTGATATCAAAAGTTTTCATGTCACATTTTAACCACGACATGCCCATAGCTGTGCCCTTTCCATTGTTACATGTGAAGCTCTTGAGTTATTTTCTAGGTTGCATAACAGCTATTGCAGTTCTCAGGTAACTGAGGTAATGCAGAATCTCGTTTTCTGGATTCTACCTTACCTCAGCCGGTAACCGCACTTCAATCCCATCCCCATAGTGACATGTTCTGCACAACCACACCTGGAGGGCTATTCGTGTACAGGTTTAATATGTATAATTACATTAAAGAGCAAGGCTTTCAACCTAGTGAGTGCGTTAATTTAAGAACTGTATAACATGTTTAGAATGAATAAAACATCTAAAACAGAAATAGACAGTGGTATAATTAGAGAGCGTGGCTGAAACATCACTCCTAATCTTACCAACTGCCAATGAATGATTCACAATTTTCCTCCTACCTCTTATTGCAATTTGTTAATGAACCTTCATCCCTTTGCCCTATCGCTTTTTACTACACTAAGCTATGTATTACCACACCTTTACTAGCCTTCAGCATGCTTTGACCGTGCTAAACCATTGTGAACTTGTATAAGGGTGAAAGGACCACCCTCTGGAAAGCTGTTCTGAGCATCTCTTGCTGACAATGGTACCCTATTAGTGCTAATTCTAATAATGGGATTAGGTTGTGGACACCTGAATGGGATGAAACCACATGGGCCGCTGGCTTGTTTCTCATGGCTCATCTTAAACAAAGCAACTGCATTTAAAAGTGAGTGGTTAGTTGGAGACCAACCACTCACAAGCAAGCAAAGATTGATATATTTCAGAAAGAAATCGGTACTGTGAAATCCCTGTGTTGGTGTTTTACTCAATATTTAGTGTATTTTTATGGCAACATAATGGTATTGATAGTGGGGTAAATCTGGTGGATATTTGTCTAGTGTTCTATATATTCCACGGTCAGTGGAATCTTTGTTTAAAATCAAGTTTGGCTAGCTCCTTTGAAATCATAATACCAAGTCTTACCTTTTCAAGTTGCATATATTGTCAAGCGATTACCTCATTCTAAATTCTCAAAAGAGTATATGGACACTGCGTCACTTACACAATTTTTGCATGGTATATAATAACGGCTAATGATTTCTCTTAGCATAAAAAAAAAACATTTTCAAAACATAAATAAAGGATCAGTGTGTATTTATTTATTTATTTAATTATTTATTCCATTTATAATTTTGGTGGTTTAAATCGAAGATTGGTGCCAGTATATAATCTATTCATATTTACATTGCAGTTTTAGTTTGGTTACAATTTAAAGTATGCAGTAGGTATCCCTACAGTACTAGCCCTCAGCTGCACATCAAAATCACTAAGGCAATTTCAGCCATTATGTTGTGACCCAGTGGCATCTCTGCTGAATGAATGTCCAATTCCCCTAGCTCTCTTCCACAGTAGCCTCACTCGCATACCTCCACTGTCCCCAGGACCTCTCAGTCAATTAATGAGAGATTGTCTCCTCCCCCGACCCACCCAACAAGGAGGCCACCCAGGAGACTGCCATGTCCTCGGTGAAAAGCTTCTCTGGTGGCCCATTCAGATACAAGCTCCTTAAAAAGGAGTGGATGAATAGCCAGCATCGCTGTACAGCACTGCCCAGTTGAAACGGTGGCTTCTGCAACAAAGGACCCCCCGTGTGGATGTTAAGCAGAATCAATCAATGGTACCAAGAGCAGGAGCAAGAACTAAACGCCATGATCGTGTTCTTAACAGCCACTGCACTAAGCTACGTCTTGATTGCTAGGGGGCTCACATAAAGATATGTTTACTCTCCATTCTTCTGCTACTCTGCACCAGGACAGCAGGGCTCAGTATGGGGTCTGATCAGCCACCAGGATTAAGAAAAGGATTTCCACCCTTGCATGCGACTTTTGACGTTGCCAGCTAGTCGGCCATTATAAAAGCAACATTCACGCCATGCTAAACATTGCACATCTTTGTCAGATAAATCATACGTTTTTAAACAGTTAATGTTATCTGCCTTGGGCTGCAGTGATGCCGTAAGCAGCAATATCATCATACTTGCTAGAACTGACTGAGAGAGAGAGACATTTTATCATGATGAATCTTTAAAAGAACATTCTTTAGCACACATTATTAAGAGTATCAAACTCCAGGGGAATATGGAGACATCAGGTTTGCCTGTCTGTCAATACTGTGGATATAGATCAGGATCATTTTACCATTGCTCCATATTTATTTTTTCTTATGCTTTAGAAAGCAAGTTTTGTAATCTGTTGACCAAAACTTAATTATTCACCAATTTGGATTCCTTGTTTTTTTTTTATTTGCTTCTCATAAGCACATACACCGTGAGCAACCTCTGTTTGATAACCTCTGCCTCTATTTTTATGACCACTAGTAGCAGAGCTTTTGCTTGGTGACCAAAGAGTTTGAATCTCAGGCTATTTATTTGCTGCACAAAATGCAACATAATGATGAACATAATGATGATCCTGCTTGCCATCTGTAAACAGATGAAGAGGGGAAATTAATTGGAGCCAAAAAATATATCAATAGACAAAATAGATACAGTACATCCACAAGTGGGGGGTGGGTTTTGCACACCTTGGAACAAATTGGATGGAGCAGAGGAGAGCACTTTGATCTCTTCAGAAGTAATTACAGCTCTCTGGTTTGACTGTGTTCTCTATTAGCTTGCCTTCACATTAGATTGAGCTGCTTTATTATAATGTCGCTGGAAAGAAAAATTGACATTTTGTAACAAAAGACGGCAGAGGTTCAGGACTACAATACAATGACAAGAGAAACCTGGAGTGGAGGGAAATAGAAAACAAAATGGTTATACTTCCTATTCAGTGGAATAAAGACACTGGATGATACATTCTCTTTATTATACCACATATTTTGCTTGTAGTACTTGAACTTTTATATCGCTACTGTAGTTCTAAACCTTTTTGTCTTTTTTAATTCTCTTCCAACACAAACAAAGACGAGTTTCTATTGCAAACCAACTGCAGCATAGATAGAATATATCACAATACAACTCCGTCAGCCACTGCCAGTTAGTACAAACACTTATGCTTTGTGACAACCTTATATTTGAACAGTGCTACTGTTCTGTTTATTGTGGTTTACCATAGTAAAATCAGCTGAACATTTTAAGTGAGACTGACCTACAGCACAGGAACTAAGCAATACATTAACCTTTCTAAATCTACATAACGCTATTAAGTAAATTAAATAAGAACAAAAAGTGCACTAGTGCTGTGTAGATTTCTTTCACAAAGCATTAATTATTAAGTAATCTAAAGTGTCTCGATGAACTTTAAAAAGGCTTGATATTTATAAACTATTCTAGACTACTGTTCTTCTTTTCATAGTCTATGAATATCAAACTTAAATCATTTTAAAATCATAAAAGACTTAAAAAATAGATAGCAACGTTGCCAAAGCTGAGAGAGGAAAAGAACCAGTTATCAGAAAAAGAAAACTTCTTGTTCAATCCCATTTAAAAAAAAAATGAAATTAAAACAAAACTCTCTGTATATTTAATTTCACAGGGCACCATGCTGAATTCAAAGATCTCCCACCCACAGAAAGTGGCCCAATGTGAAGACATGTGCTAATATATTGCTAGTAATGGACACCTCTAGGAGAGTAATTAGGGTCAATGCTGTTATTAGGATGCATGAATATTTCAGCCTATTTATTATACCTGAGGAGAAGGTTACATTAAAAATATAATGTGCCCAGATACATTTGAACATTTTTTCAACCTTTCTGTCAATGTTCATTAACACATGCATACTGATGATAATATGCAATTAGAGGTAAAAGCACACTGCAAATGTGTTTGGTGAAGCTAATAACGGCACACAATAATCTTGTCATCTGAAAACAGATTGATGTCTAAATTGTTCTTTTAACAAGCAATGAACTGAAAAAAAGTTAATACCTGTAGTTTTAATAACTAATTACAACAGTTGATTAGTTTAATAGTATTTTAAATATATCGCTTACCAAACCCACTCTTCCAATTACCCAGCAGCTTTAATTATAGCCCAATTGCCAGCTTTTCACATTCATTCACAACTCGCCTATCTCCACCATTGCAGCTACACCTTGGTCTAAAAAAGGACAAGGGTCTATACAATGGGAATTGTGCCTACAAGTAACAGACAGTAATTGAAACCAAACTCTTATACACTCTTAGAGGCACTTTATTCATTCTTATAGACATTGGGATTGCATTTGTCTTTAATCTCATGAACTCTCAATTTTATACAAATATTATTACCCTTTCAGGTTCTGATTATTACGTGATTATGAGGACCCTTTATATGTGTCTGCACTGGTTATTTTTGCAAAATGGCTGCAAATATGATGTACTGGGATCTTCTGGATTCAACCATTTTGAGGGACAGTTAGAAAACTTATAGGAGGCTGTGTGGTCCGGTTGTTAAAGAAAAGGGGCTTGTAACCAAGAGACCCGCAGTGCAAATCCCAGCTCACTCACTCACTGTGTGACCCTGAGCAAGTCACTTAACCTCCTGGTGCTCTGCCTTTTGGGTAAGACGTTGTTGTAGTGACTCTGCAGCTGATGTATAGTTCACACACCCTAGTCTCTGTAAGTTGCCTTGGATGAAGGTGTCTGCTAAATGAAAAAGTAAAATATATCATTAATTATTAAAACAAGTAAATATGATGTTCTTTTTTACTTGCTCTGTTATTTTCTTTGTCTCATGTTTTGGCCTAAGAGACTGCTTTATTATTATGCTGCTCTCAGTTTAACTACCACTAAACCCTTTCTCTGTTAGGTGCTTTGTCTCACTCACTGGCTTCCGTTTACAACCAATTAGAGAAAACAATGCTCTAGGCCTACTGACACTCTTGATTACAAATATGCATTACACATAGTTACCATGGCATGCAATTTGGGGTTTATTTTGAGAAGCCAGGCAATGTAAGATTCCCCACTGTTTTCTGCTGGAAAGACTAAAGTCTCTGTCAAGTGGAGACAGGTCAAGGCAAGCAGAGTAGTCAAATTCGCCAGAAACATCCACGCTTCCAGGAGTATCTACACATAAACCTAATCCTAACCTTAAATCACAATTTTACCCAAAACATTAACATAAACATTCATGTTTTGAGTCCTATTTTCATCAGTGGTACCAGTTTGTAACTATGGATACCTTCTCCTTCACTTGTACAGAGATACACTGTGGTGCATTGTATTCATTTTAAAACGTTGCTCTTCACTTAAAAAGCTGTCCATGGATTCGGTCCTGCATTTTTTTTTTTTATCACAGCTTAAAACATATAAATGAAGGACACTATAAAAATGAAATTGGTATGTTATGGTATGGTCAAGTCACTATCAAATTGAAAACTTGCTTTTCAGTCCCCCAGTGCAGCAAATTAGATATTAATCTGTTCCCAGGTCATTTAGTACCGAACAAACCTGAGCCAGCAGTGCTCCCCACACTGTGAGTCTTGCTTCTGTGACTACAGGAGAGGTAATGAACTCACTTGCTCTTGATTTCTATCACAGGTTTCTGGCTAGCCCCTAACAGTTCACGTTTCTAAACTTGCAGTTCGTCTGGGTTCAGTGTGTCACTTTGACTTGTGTTATGGAATATTTCATTTTCTTACCTTTGAGAATGAAGACACTTGGGTGCTGCCTGCTGATCAATCCTTCTCTGGCATCTACACAGGACTATTACTCATGGGGATTTAAAGCTATCAGATCGCTATCGCCTCTGCTACCAAGGAGAAATCCAGGAGAGACCTGGGCTGGTAGCAGCCTTGTGGTCTTTGTCTTTTTGCATATACTAATGGCATTGTACTGCAGCAGGTGGAGAAATATCCAGCTGGGGTTAACCTGATTAATGATCATTTATTTAAATAGCTATAATCCAACTCTGCTTGCTTCATGCTATGGGACAGATTGTTTGCTGTTTGGTACCTTTTTATAAGTGGGAATATAATGAGTACAAGTTGGAGAAGACCTTTTTTTTCTAGGAAGTTGCCATGACAATTGCAATCCTTCTGTACAGACCTAATTATCTAGCATTGAATGCTTAAAACATGCTCCTACATGTGCAGGTTTGGAGAGCAATGTCAATGGAAGTACAGTATTATTTTCATAGGGCCTCCCTCGGTGGCATGTGTGACCCCTGCAAGGCCAGTGAATGCTTCTTCTAAATCCATGAGTAGTAATATTTATCCTCCAACAGGGATGTAGTGGAGGTACATTTTTAGCTATTGACAGTATCAAAAGCTGGAGGGTATATGAAGCCTATATGTCTACCTATATATCACTGTTTTGCATATATTTAGATAATCCAATTGTGATGAAGCTTGCCGAGGATATTCTTTCTAGTTATTGAGGGATATAGAGGTGTCTACAGTATGTGTATAGGGTGGATGTAGGTCATGGTGAGCTACTTTGTCATGATACCGATGGCTCTAATTTTGCACGGCAGGGGATGCATGTTTCAAATGTTATCAACCCAGTCTTATTTAAATTGCCTGCACCCAAGCAAGCAGATCCCTGAAATCATCTACCAGAAAATCGTAAATTGTCCAACACCAAATACCTTTTCAAATTCAAGCTTATAGTGCCCTCTTCTGGTTGAACGCATTTTATTAAAAAAAAAAAAACCTGTAGAGAGAGACAGCTAGAGACAGATATATTCCACTTGACATTTATCCATATACATCGAAAATGATGAATTTGACAGGGAACGAGCAACAGTGTTTAAAGAGTAAGTAGCGGGGTTCCGAAAAATACAGCATTACATATCCCCTTGTGTTGCTACAACTGTTTAAATAACACATCATCATTTGTTTTCATTGTTAAGATGCTCACTTCTTTTTGCACTAATAACTTTATAGTTGGTTTCAAAGCTCTTTTCAAAATGGCAGGTCTAGTGCACTGATAATGTAAGGATTATTGCCCACATTGTCAAACAGGTAACACAGCAATAACGATCCATGATGTGGTATGGAACAGAAAAGCCAGAGCACTTATGTTTTTTTTTGTTTCGTTTTTTTTAATTGCTCTTCCTGCACAGATTTCAAACCCTAGTGCACTAGAGCAGACATCTTGAAATATTTTGAAGTCTTTTTTGTGTAAAATGTTGTCAAGATGTTAACAGTGAAAAGAAAAATGACAGGTACTTTATTTAAACAGTTGTAGAAACGTGCAGGGATGTATAACACCATTTTCTGAAACCCCACTACTTACTCTTTAAGAATCCAGCAGTGTAGGACTAAGGTGAAACAGAGGCCAAATTCACATACTGTCATTTGAGAGATAAAATGGGCATGAGGTCTGTCCACATTAGCTAGGTCAACAACTATTGCTCTTTTGTTTAATGTCACTAAAATGTACATTTGGTTGAAAATGGTATTCTTTGACAAAATATTGTGCATTTAAGTCAGCACCAAAACTAGCATAAACAGATTTCCTGTTGTTGAATGTAACGCAAGCAAATGCTGCTCTCTCCTGGTTAAAGGCACTTAATGCATTGTGAAAGTAATTCATTTATTTGATTCCAGTTTTAAATGGTAAACCATGTATAGTTTTATTTTAAATTATTAACAGTATGTTTTTTGTTTGTTTTTTTACCAATGACAAGTTATATAAAGTGAATATATACAGTTTACACTGCTTTATGATATACACCTGCAGTGTGACAGAAATGCTCAGTCTTATGCCAAAAAAAGACTGGGTCAACTCTTGACTTAAACAATCTCTTCACAGTGTCATTAAAATGATCCAACCCCATGTCTATATTGCAACACAGGAATCACCTTTTTATATGGTTAGCATTTAGCAGTTGTATTGACTTGACAACTGGTCCATAAATTGTAGGGCAAGCTAAATTACACTTTAGAGATGACAGAAATGACATTTCAGCAGTCTCTTATTTTTACTGCAAGTACTTCATCTTCATCTTTGTTCCTTCATCTGCTTGAGCTATACAAGCGGAATGGCTAGACATGGGGGGTTTCCAGTTGTGGTTGATAATGACTGAACCCCATGTGAACAGGGTTCCAGGATGAGGGTCATGTACATGAAAAAGAAGAGCTGTGGAGTGTGCAGAAAAGTCAGTTATGACCTCTGATACCATCTTCAGTGCAGTGACATCATAAGCCGCATTACACAGTTTATTTTAATATTGTTCTTCACAAACTATTGCACCAGCATGTGTTTAAAACTACATTAAATATGTCCTGCACATACAGTTTGTGTTTTATTGATGTAAGCATTTGTGGTATTAACAAGATGTGTCATGAAAAACCATGAATTAAAGTATTTATTTAGACCAGTGTGATTTCTTTTGTATTGAGGAGGGAAACGTTGGATGAAGGGAATACTGTAGTGGCTGAGACATGTGGCCCATGGCTATATTGGGAATAAAACCCAGTAGAAACTCAATATGGTATGTATGGTATGCATACAGCAGGCAAAAATGTGATAGGATGAAAGATCCTCAGTAGTCTGTAATATAGTTTACATAGTGTTCATATCAGTTTTATAATAACAAGCAGATCTTTCAGTACTTCGACAGTTTTATTTAACTTCAGACGAGGAACAGTAAAACATTTTTATAAACACGTTTCAAAACTTTAAAGCCATTATTATTATGAAACCCACACATAACGTTCATATTGAACCAAAAAAGCAAGCAATGTGCGAACACAAACTTTTTTTTTTTAAAACATATTTTGTTGACAAAATGCATATTTCTTGTTATCCCCACAAATCGTGTCAAGTTGATACAACTCAAATCAATAACCTCCTAAACAAAAGGGAGATGTTCTTTCAATGTTGTAGGGGAAAGGAAAAAAAAAAAATCAAAACAAACAAATACATAGACTGGACTGCTGTTTACACAAAATTACACTCTTGAAAAATATCCACAGATTCCTCATTACATTAAATAAATAATTTGTAATATAAAATTCTTAACCATATAAATCCTTATACATTTCTTTACTAACCACCACCACTAGAGAACAATTTGAATATTCCGTATGGCTTAGCATTTATTTACAGCAACAAACAGAACACTCTGGCTTTGGTTTTTTATACTGTAACTGTATAATTCACCCCACCCCTCCTGAATCGCCAAAGTTTATTTAATAAGTTAACACTAGTAATGTTCTAGCCCAGCTAGAAAAAAAAAAGAATAACTGAGGGAATGGATGTATACCTAATGTATGCATGTGCTATCTACAAATATGCAATTTAAAAAGTTACACTGTGTATACAGAATATTTGTCTCTACTACTTTCAACTGCAACTTTTAACAGTGGCTGTAACCTTATACAAGGCTGGTCTCTTGAAATACCAAGAAAATGCTTTTTTGATATCCAAGTTAACTGGTATTTCGGCTTCACTTATAGATGCAATTATAAAATATATTCCTTTAAGATGTTCAAAGTTTTTAGGTATTCATTAAAATGGCATATATTAATTAAATATGTTAATTACTCAACTCAAAACAAAGCGTTCCCTTCTACACAATTATGGAGTACCAATCAACAACAATCTGACAGTGATTTTTATACCTGTTGTGAACAAACTAACTAAAACCACTTGTATTATATCTGCAGTGAACTGTAGGATTGCAGTCCTGGGCAAGATGCAACCTCTGATTAAACTCGACTACAGACATACATATCCCAGTGTGCACTCTTAAATCACTCAATGCAGAAGGTATTTGCTATTGATTGGTACAGAATTGAGGGAAAGGCAGCTTTGATGTGGGTTTCTTTCAATACCAGCCGACAAAAAAACTGCTTAAAAAGGGAATTGCTCTGAGAAGGAGTATCTGCGCACCCTCAGTATTCCTATACTTTAATGGATGCATGGACAACTAGCAAAATGCACAAGCTGCCTCCAGCAGTCTCTAGAAATTCAATTATTGGTCTCTATGTTAGACCAAAAGGATATACAGAAAAAGTGTTTATCCTTGGTTAGTGCTGGGCAACACTGTTGTAATCATACAAGTTCCTCTGCTGTTACAATTAGTTTATTAAATCAGATTCTTAAAGGGTTTCAGTATGGGATCTATTTAATGAGCTAAACAGCTGCAGATCTATATTCCACCCCCTTTTTAACTTCAAATGTATCCTGCATATTTCCCCCCAAAGGTGAATCACTGACCGCCCCAGAGGTCCGCGACTGAGCCATTTAATGCATTTTAGGGTGTCTTTAATTAGATATGTCTTTGTTCAGATCGTAAAATGTGACCCCTCAAAAAGGTCCTGTTTTGAAGCTAGTACAGAAGGAGAAGTTCAATTGTTGTTCTTGCTAGTTCTATACCGTTTTAACATGCTTTTGTTAATTTCAAATAATCTGCCTTTGCACTTTTAATATAATTGAAAATGTTGTAACATCTTACTAACCGAACCTATACAAAGTCTATTGGGCCTTATTGGTAGCATTTCTGTTTTTGAGTAGCCTAGACCTAAGATCGTGTTCAAGCATAACTGTTTTATTAAAGCCTCGACCCATCCTAAAATGTATAGTCACATTCAAGAGTTCAGTTTAAAACAGTCAAGTAAACTACAATTGCCAAAAGAGACTAGTATTGTAAACTATCAATGCAATAACCAAGATATGTTGATGTACACACTAATTCAACTGTATTGTTGCTGGATGAAGTGAAGCATGAAGTTGCCACCGCATTCCCTTTTTTTCTTTATATAAAAGAGAAACCTCAAACACTTTGCCTTAAACTGTCACTGGAGTGCCTATACAAACCCAAGTTAATGGTACTACAGTTTAAGAATAATAACAAGTTATACCAAAGGACTTAAAGTAGCTCCTTTCAAGCTGAAAACTAACAAAAGCAAGGGTTGAAAAGAGGTAAATATGAAATAAAAATGTTTTTTTTTTTTGGTTTGCAAATACTGATACATAGTTTACATTTTGTACATTTTCTTATTGTAAAGGGTTGTGTTTGAGAAGACTTTGTTGAGTTTATTGTATTTTAAAAGCAGTTGATTCGTCTATAATTCTGCTTTTTGTCATTTTGGTTAAAACACAAAAACATTGTGCTGATGACTTTTGGTAGGCGAAACATACATAAATTGAAATCAACAAGAAAATCACAAAGCTATGTATAATTTTAATAGAATTTCTTTTTTCTCTGGTTCACGGTGAGCCGAGGACACCCTGGCCGACCTAAGCCCTACAATTGTGCGCCGCCCCCTGGGAGCTCCCGTCCATGGCCGGTAGTGGAAGAGCCTGGACCCAAACCGGAGATCTCCAGGCTATAGGGCGCATCCTGCACTCCACACGGAGTGCATTTTACTGGATGCGCCATTCGGAGAGCCCCCTATACAAAGCAATTTTGAAGAAAAAATGTTGGTTTGCAGTTTGACTGGAAACTTTTGGTATAATAATAAATACATTTTATATTAAGGTAAAAATCGACTTAAAAATGTAGTTGCTCAAGCTGCTTGGAGACCTGCAGCTTTACAAAGCAGATTTTTATAACAATGCTACACGACACCTAGTTTATAATAAAAATAATTGGATTCAATCAGACTTTAGTTTATGTTAGATAACAGTGGTTTAAATCGATTCAAATAGCCAGTCAAAGGGGTGCTAACTCAAGGTTTTAAAATCAATTTTCTGACCTCTTATTACTTTTAAAGTGCTGAGAATCTTTTGGAATTCAGAATATGCAAATCTTTCAACTATAACGCAATAAGACTTGCTGCATTGTGGTGCTGCTGCTGTAAGTCTGACTGCAGCTACACTACACTGAGCTACAACACCAGTAACAGGGAGCAGCAACTTCATCTATAGCTGCATATTCCACCTTGAAGTATGAAATAATAAAAAATAAATAAATAAAAATATTCAACAGCAGGAAAGGGGGACCAATGATAATATTGCTAGTGCTAATACGACCCAAGAAAAATGATTTTAAACCTACAATTACTGTACAATACTACTGAAGAACTACAAAAAAAAAACCACACAACACTCTACAACATTCATGGACCAAAGACAAGTGTATGAAGCACTATCCTATCACGATGGAATTGGAGCATAAAATGTTTTCCAATGTCCATCACCACAGAAAATGTTAATTCAATAAAAGATAATGAACATGATGCAAATTAAATACTTTTGATATGTCTCCTAAAGCCTAGTTTTCAGCCTCCAGGCATTAAAGGGTAAACATAACTAGACTAGAATGCTTGAATATTCCAGTTTTCCAACTGGAAGTAGATTTTAGATACAGTACATGCAATATGTTGCTTGGCCGTAGGGAACAGCCTACAGTACAGAACATGGACTTGAGCTCTCTTTTCAATGTGTAATATTGTATAAAACCACAAACAATTTCCCACACAATTGAAAATATTAAAACACAGGACATTAGGGTCATTGTATAGGTCATCTTCCAACAGGAAAGATGCATGCAATCCATTACATCTTTTTTTCTAAGTGAAACCAAAAAATACATAGTGCTTGTTCTTCTTATTTTTAATAAAGACAATGCTGTAAAAGTTGTTCAAACACTGTATAAAGTTAGAGGCACAAAGGAAGCTACAGTCCAAAGGGTAACTTGTTCTACTTCCTAAATACATTTAAAAATCACAAAAATCGTGTAACAATCCGAAAAGAGTTGTTTGAAATGCTGTTTTTCACAGGCTTAAAAAGGTCTCAATAGACTTTGTTTTTTTTAAATATTAACAATTCGTTCATGTTTACTACTGTACATTTAAACATCTGTAAAGTACTGTACCTACACACACACAATATAGTAAGTAATCTAAATTACAGTTAAGGTATATAGTGGGGTTTTCACTTCAGACAGGAAAGGGGTTGCGCTAGA
This sequence comes from Acipenser ruthenus, assembly GCF_902713425.1. NCBI lineage: Eukaryota > Metazoa > Chordata > Actinopteri > Acipenseriformes > Acipenseridae > Acipenser > Acipenser ruthenus. The sequence continues at coordinate 21,324,022 of NC_081206.1, forward strand.
CCTCAGAAGTGCATGATGTAAATCATTTAATAACGTACAGTACATTTGTATAGGTTCACTTCCTATCTCTTCTCACTTTGAGAATGGTCCCTTATAAATTCTTTGTTATATAGCATGTATTATTAAATATTGTGTGAAACTACTGAACAGCACTTTACTGGTTGCCATTGGTCGCTGTTAATGTGTAGATGTTTTTGCTCTAAGTTTCATTAGGAATTCATTATTAGGTTACTTGTTTGGAAAGGGGGGGGGGGTCACCTTATTAAATGATTAGTCTAATGCATGTTTTCAGGGTGTTCATTTATTGTAAGTTGTATGCACCTGTTCATGTCCACCTGAAAAGCATGGTGATTTTGTGGTAATGACTTCACCTGCTGGGTTCATTGTTCCACGACTGTATTTTCAGTTATAAAAGTGATGTATTGTACTTGCTTTTTGGTCATTCTGTCTTTTAATCCCAAGAACTACTTAAAATGTCTGGACATTAAACAGCTGTTCTAATGCTATACATTTTCTAGGGTTTTGTCTAGACACTCAGTTTAACTGGTGTCCTACAGCTGTACAGTACATTTCCGTCAATAGGTGTCACTGTGATACTGCATGATACAAAACCATACTAAGATCAGTTTCAATTTCTGTCAACAGGAATATAGCCGATACACAGAAAACAGGAAGCTCAATGGAGGAGATCAAAGTTTCCTAGTGTCTTAAATATTTCTTGAATGGAAAAAAAAAATCATAGTGGTATTATGCACATAATATTGGATTAAAAAAAAATGTAAAACTGTTTAGTTTTCTATGGCTTGCAATGTGATATTCACTCAAATTGTACAGACTCAAAACCTGTTTAAAAAAAGAAAAAGGAAAAAAAACGCCTGTGTGCTACTCTAATTAATGCTCACACCTAACAAGAAGGCTTTACTTTGTACACTAGTATTTCATTTTAATGATTTTATGAAAAAGTAATATTTAAAAAGCATTTGTAGAAATCGATCACTCCTAAAAGTTACTTATGACACAAACTGTTGCCATGACAATGGCTCATACAAAGTTACGTCGTACTCCACTAAATTGGGTTATTGTTTTAAGAAAAGTATGCTCAGTCTGCACCTGGAAGTATAGCTGTAAATTGAGTATATCTAAGCTGAATTTTGCATCAATTGTGCATAGTTTTGTATAACTAATATATAGTTACCTAAAAGATAAGAAAATGCAGCGAACATACCATATGACCAATCAAGGATCATTGTTATTGATAAGCTACAAGAAAGTATTAAGCCATTAAGAATATGATGAATTGATTAATGGCGCATCACTAATATTCTAACATACAAAAAAAATAAGTGAGGACAGTCTGTGCCTGAATCAGTTTTAAAGTTTAGCACCAGAAAGTCATTTGGAACATTAGCTTGAAGCTGAACTTGGGGGGGGTGGGGGGGTGGGAATTTATAATGAATTATAATTTGGATCAAATTATTATTATTTTTTTCAATGTTTACTTGGGCACATGTTGTCGATTACAGCATCATAGTATTCTGCTTTTAGCGTAGCCTGCTTGGGGAAGTGGGATAATGGAAGCTTTAGCTTTTTCCAATCCAACTCTCTAGTTTTATATGAAGTATTCAGAGGTTGTATATTTAAAATACATGCAGAATACATCTACTTTTTAATTCCCCAAATGCCACTGTAAAGGGAACTTTTTGGTGTGTTCCAGTGATTCAGTGGTTTGTTTCAGGTAAATCTGTCACTGCAACCTTCATGCTTGGTTTTAAATTAACATTGGCTTACAAAAAGTCAAGTGACTGATTTAGCCTGTGATGATTGTCTGTCCTTCTACCAGACTGAACATGAAAACTACTTTGATTTTGCACCTAACCAAACTTTTACTGTGCACTCTAGCTTCTAAACTTTTCAGATTGTTTTTACAATTTTAACAATTTTGTTAACCTTTCAGGTACTGTGCGATTATTACACAATTATGAGGATCCACTGTATGTGCATGCACTGGTTCAATTTAATTTAAACGTTCACAAGGCTTACTTCATGCAAGTTATATTGTACAATTCTTAATATACAACAATATTAAAATTACCCACCAAAACATGGCTTTACGAGACAGAAAATTCTGTTTACAGCTGATGTTTTGCTTCGGCTTTTCTTTGCATTTGGCAGAAGTTTCCTAATATTTCAGTATTGATATTAACACTGCATTTGTAATTTTTTATTTGTTTTTTCAATCACTATCTTTGCTTGATCGTTATAATTTTTCCATATCTGGGATCACCCTATTGTCTAGTGATTTAAACGTGGTAGCCCTTGGTGCACTGCCTGCATTATCAGGAATGTGGGGCCCTTGGTCCACTTCAAGTCTTTGAATATATTTTCTGCTTAACTTGTTTCTCATGTTAAATCAAATTTGTTGTAATAGTTTTTGTGGTACACTTCCCTGAATCTAACCATTGTCAGTATGTGTATTATTTATGCTAAATGGATTTCCATGGCTCATGCAATTTTTGTTCTGTAATTTTGAAGACATCTTTGTATTGGTCCTTCGGTTGAAATAAAATCGCACTACTTTGGTGTTTTAACACTAATTTATGCTTTTCTTCTGCAAACAGAAGCTATTAAATGCACCGAAAAAGGTTTTCCTTTTGGATAAAATTGCAGGAGGCTTGTAAAGAAAAGAATTACTTAGTACAAAAACACACAACATATAATACACTTACTGCATCTTGTACAGCCAAATCTGAATTACTTTGACATTCCCTGGGGCAGTCTTTTTTAGCAGGTTTGACTGTCCAGAATTCAATAAATAGTAATACCAAAATCAATACACAATAATTTGGCTTTAAAAAACAGATTTCAGTGAATACATTATTTATAGGTTCACCTATCGGTGCTATATATCCCCAATGTATCTCTCTCTCTCTCTCTCTGTAGAGATATAGATATAGATATATATATATATATATATATATATATATATATATATATATATATATATATATATATACACACACACACACACACACACACAGAGATATATATATATATATATATATATATATATATATATATATATATATAAATCTATATATATCTATATCTATCTATATACAGATATTTAATATTTTGCATATAAATATATAGGAATTAAAGAAAAACACAATTGTCAACCATTCATTTCGACAAGAAAGTGAAAACACAAACTTTAAATTGAGACAGGGGGAGTATGTTAAGAACATAACCCTGTCAAAAAGCGGTAATCCATATACAAAACATTCTTGTCTTTAAATAAATTCAATGTATTTTGCCAATACTTTGCAGTAGATCTCATCTAAATGCAGCTTCTAAGACCTGATGACCAAAATGCATTTTAACAGTAAAAATGCATCATCCGTAAATACCTATTAAGTCAAAATGCTGCGGGAGTTAAATGTACAAGGTTACCATTTTGTTAACGGTTTTCGAAGACATCCTTCCAATGGCCACTATGGACCACCGTTACTAAATGAGAATGGTAAACCGGACCTAGTTTAGCAGCGGAAGTTGCAAAAGGCCAAGCCCTTAACAATGCAATGCTTCAATTAGTGATCCATCAGTGTGGCAAACCATCCGTCTATTGCTACTTTAATGTTGGGAATTGGCCTCCTCTGGTTTTTGTTTTTTGCTCACTCTGAGAACTGGAAGATGGGCTCTGCGTTGTTATTGCTGGTTGGTGGGATTGTCTGGCTGCAGCATCTTGGTGGGGGAGGTTTTTCCAGGGGTCTGTGAGGAGGTGGAGTGCGAGCTCTCACTGGAGCTGCTGCGTGTCTCTGTGCTCGTGCTCGTCTTCTTCATCTTCCTCCTCTTCGCTAGGGGGGCCTTGTCCACGTTCTGGAGGCAGAAGCCCTCCCTCTTGCACTTGTTAAACGCCTAAGACAAAAGGGAGTGAATACAATGAGGTCTACTGAACTAAACGACAGCATCTAAATACTGCCACGGAAGTAATTCAAATTTGTCTACCAAGGTTATGAATCTCCAGCATCTAACAGAGTGCGAGTTTATTTGGTTTTTAGGAAAGTAGAATGCCTATTTAGTGAGATTTAGATCCACCATTGTTGTAGATCAACTGAATAGAACCCAATGGGCTGGATTCTCCAAGCCATTTATTCCAATTTGTTATTTCCTCATTTTTTTCAGAAAAAAACATGCACAATAAAAAGTAACCAAATCAGAAAAAAGAAGACTTTTAGTAGTCTCCACATATAGGAACGATGGATTTTTCCCCATTGTAAATGTGACGCCTAAAGGAACAAGAACCTTGCTTAAGAACACCTTTTTGGCAACGCTAGCGATTTGTTCACAACTGATACAGTACTGTTTTGTAACAGGATAACTAGGCTTCCTACTTTTCAATTTTAAATCAGTAAAGCTTGTTAAATTTTGAATTCACAAAAAATGAGTTTGACTGAAATAAATGTATATAGGATCAATCATCGGTAAAGCCACTATTTTTTTCTTAACAAAAATAACACATTTAGAAATTATCTCTAGTTTGTGTAGTTTTTATACTTGCTGCCCCATCTCTGCTCTGAATAATCTGAATAAGTGCAAGTTAGTTCTGTTCAAATGTTTTGTTCTGTGCATATTATTTTTACTTGTAAATGTATGCTATAAAAGTCTGTGTAATACACTTTTATATGCTACGTTTTCTACAGTTTATTTGAGACAAATTTAAAATTTGTGTAGGATCTTTATCTATACAAGGTATAGCTCTGCTGTGACCAAATGTTATTTCAATTAGAATGTTGGTAACCATGGTTTTGTTGGATGTTGAATATGATAAATGGGTTTCGCCAAATGAGACGTTTTCTCAATGCATAAAGGTTGATTTCACCCATTCTCTGCTTGAATTGAAAAATAAAGAAAAAAAAAAAAGTCGGGGGGGGGGGGTTGTTGCACAATAATGGTAGCTGTACATGGGCATACCAAAGAAAGCCTTAAATGGCAGGTTTCACAGACCCTGATTTGCACTAATCTTAGACTTACCAAAGTTAACATTGGGTAGTCAAAGACTAGTGCTGATGAAGGGTTGTGAAACCAGCTGTAAAACTGTATCCTCTTCACATTCCTTAATGTATTTTATACTGGCTCCACTAACACCGAAGGAAGGTTGAAGGTTACTGCAGTAGGACCTTACGTGGAATGTGGCCTTGACACAGGTATGCACAGAAGCACCGGAAGTTCCCAAGATGCCTGGAGTCATCAGCGGATTGGAGGAGAGCTGACTGTCATCCTGCAGCCACTCATTGTATCGCAGACTTGACATTTTAATCCTCTTATTTGGATCAACTGTAAGAAGTTCTGTTTTAGGGGAAAATAAGACATCAAATTACTGGTAATTTCAATAGGTCTGGAGAGATATTGGAGGTTCACTTGAGCTGGAATGACCCCATTGCATGTCATGACCTAATTCCGTTTGATAGAAAGACAAGACATTTTTGTATACGCTTTGTAAGGTTGCAGATGAGAGCCGTTGCAGCTGGAGGATGATGTGTCATTTGTAACATTATAATAATGACTGTGACGTCTCCTCTCAATTACTGATTTTTCTTGTGCAACTTAGAACCGTCGATTGTATGCTGTGTATTCTGTTCAATACAACCAGAGGTAAACATCTCCATACAGCCTTTTAGAATGAATGATTCTTAGCAATGAAACTTTGATCCCAGGTGTGAAAGGTTTCATTCTCCCACCACCAGTACACTGAACTCAAAACGCATCAATTGATCTAAACCATGGCGGATCACTGTGTAGATCGTTAAAATAGACTCCTTTGTGAACAAATGTTATGAAAATCAAATAACCAACAGTCTGAGTCCCTTTAATGTAATTCTGTCTGTACAAATTTTAATTCTTCAAATCATATTGGCATTTCTTGTCACTCCACCACTATATAGATCAATTAAATAGAACAGCCCCCACCCTTGTGTGTAAATCAGACAATTCCACAGCTGTTAGTTAATTCTAGAGCAGAGTACACTGCATTTTCCATTCCCTTTTAAATGAAAAGTGCATCAAAGCTTGAAGCCTCATGAAACCCTGCAGGAACTGCTTCTATATGAAAGTACACTTGTTTATTTATTTTTTTGTTTTGTTTTGCCATAAGTGCTTTGCCTAAAAGGCATGGATATATAAAGACCCACTCTCCGCTGTATGTACTGTAGCATTGTCATGCACTGCACTGTCCTGAAAGCTGCATTTATAATGAATGCTTAATTTAAAAGCTGCTTCTTAATTCTTCAAAGCCAATATATGCTGTATTACAGACAGTTTGTAAAGAGATGACTAAAGACAAAATCACATTTAGAATTTGAATCCCAGTTTGTAGTAAGGATCTTTTTTTTTTTTTTTTTTTTTTCCCTCCCCCCAGCAGGTTTATAAGATGAGTTGTGGTCTGGGGAGAACTAAAAATCCACTGTTCTACCCCTCTTTCTTCTGTTAAAAGATCTTTGGATTCTTTGCTTGTATTTTCAATTACATTTAGAGGATGCTAAGGCAATGCTTTAGATGAAAAGTAATCACTGGTACCTAATCACTTTGTGTGTTATAGATGCCATAATGCTGGATGTAGCCTTTTATAAAGTTATTTTTGAAATATGTGCATATCCTGAATATAAGGGAGACCAGTAATACTGTTAATAATGTTAAGACAATGGATTAGAATTCCTTTAAGTTATAGCTAAAGTTAACAGCACTTGGCAACTACTACATTCATATTTCAAATAAGAATTTAAATTGCATGCTGACTGTCACAATTGTGAGCTTTCTATCACTTGTTTGTACACAAGCAGCTCTAACATGTATGTATACTGTAGGTCTAATAATGCATGTGTACTGCACCTTGTATCAAGTCCTTGGCTTGTTGGGAGACATTTTTCCAGGCTTCTCCTTCAAAGGAGAAATCCCCTTCCTTGATTTTCTTCATGATTTCTTCTGCGCTGGTGTGGGTCAACATTTTTTCCTTACATTGAAAGGGAACTTGTCCTGATAACATTGTGTACTGATAGCGAAGGAAGGAAAAAAACACATCTTATAAATGTTGGGTTCCCATAACATCCTGCAGGGTTGAATGCGGCTTAGCAAACATCACTTTGCATGTACTAATGAACCTGCAGTTCTGAGGTATCCTTCTACCCTGCAGACAATAGACATGGGGCTCAGATTCAGTCTCAGACGAGCCCAAATTCCTTATTTAGCTGTTGTTAAGTCTTCTGGGAAAATCAGTAAATTCAAGCTTTAGAATTGTTGTTTGAGTACAGTTTTTTTTGTTCACAATTCTGGAAAATGCTGAACTTGTTCACAGGGTTGACCTTGTGAACCGCAGCATCAACTTTCCAGGCTTCCCATAAAAATAAAAAATAAAGGAATGCAAGCCATTGGATGGAAGAGGTTGAGCAAGCCCCCTTGGCCTATTTGAGCTATAGTGTGGAGTAGTGGTTAGGGCTCTGGACTCTTGACAGGAGGGTCATGGGTTCCATCCCAGGTGGGGGACACTGCTGCTGTACCCTTCAGCAAGGTACTTTACCTAGACTGCTCCAGTAAAAACCCAACTGTATAAATAGGTAATTGTATGTAAAAATAATGTGATATCTTGTAAGTCGCCCTGGATAAGGGAGTCAGCTAAGAAATTAATAATAATAATAATAATAATAATAATAATAATACTACAAGGACCCCTTTGAACCCTAGGAGGGTGTTAATAGGCTTAACAGGCAGATTGGGCTCTAAAGCACTATGAATAATTGATTGTAACTCACTATAATTACAACATCACAAAACCCTACCTGAGCTAGTGGTTTCATTATGTTTGATCTTAAAGTAGTTCATCATTTTTTTTTTTTTTTTTTTTTTATATCACAGGTTCACCTTTTAATATGTTGAAGTTCTTTTAGTTAATTGTTTTGTATAACTTATTTATACTTAAAATTGTAACATGCATGCACGGTATGTGGATATTTCAAAAGACTATGCAATAGAAGCAAAATGTATTGCTGCTTCCTGGTACCAAATTACTTCCTGTGCTGTACAGTATCTCAGTTTCACGCCAGTGGTCTAGCTGCAATTTAGCCAGGTGACCTACAGCAGAGGAAGTGAATAAATACAAAAAAAAAAATCGGTACATCCTCAAATAAAGTAAAACAAAAAACACAAGAGTCTTAACAGAGGAAAAAGGGATGAGTGATAATGCTACTGAGGGAAGAAAGTGCTTGGCACTCCTTTAAATGTTTGAAACACACCTAGGATACATTTGCCTGAATTTGTTTCAATAGGAATTGCAGATATAAAACAACCACTTAGACCAGACTGGGATCCACACAGACTGTACTCACCAAGATGACTCCCAAACTCCAGAGGTCACAGGATTCATCATACCCGTCATGATTGAATAACTCGGGAGCAGCGTAGTGCAAGGTGAAACAAGGGGTTTTTAATGGCTGGTTATCCGGCGGTTTTAATCGAGCAAATCCAAAGTCAATTATCTTTATCTCTGAACTGTCGCTTTCATCTGTGAACAACAGATTCTAAAAAAAAAAAGTAGGCGTTAAATAAGAGACTTGCAGTAAATGTACACTTTACTAAATCCATAGTTCAACCAAACCACACCACACCTATCCTGAATTTTAGACTGCTAAGGAGTTTTCAGTCAAGCAGAACTCCATTCATGACAACTGTACCACCTTAAGAATCTACTTTAATTTACATCAGCTGATATTGAGAATAAAGTAAAAATTCAAACCTATTTTTGGATTTAAAAGGACAGCAGAATTTAGATCAATGTAATATAGATGCCAGTGTTTAATGTCTACTGCTATCATAATTTAATTGTTTTTAATTAGAATTTGAAACACCATTTATTTTGAGACAGGAAGTGGTTGGAATTTGAATTTAGTCGCGCTCTGGATGTTATTTATATAGCTGTACAGGAAATTGAACTATTTATTTTACAGGCTACAATTACTTGAGCATCTCTAGCTTTTCTGGGAACTGAACCCCGTAATTAGGCAGCACAGTTGTCCATGAAGTTATGCAAAGCAAGTTGCATGCGTGGTAAAATTAAGTTTGGAATAGGTGACTATTCTGAATGCACATTTCCTTAGTCCCTTAGTATAACTAAAGACAACATATTGGCTAATGCCTTTATCTGTTTTACACATTTCTTATTTAAAGTTTTACCTCATAAAAATATAACTTGGTACTTGTGAGACTTACCAACAAGTATTTTACCTGATTTAAGAAGAATAAAACTACCACAGGTTCAAAGGCCACGACATGCATCTTATGAGCTGTGAAATTTAAAATGAATATGTAGGTCCTGATCACAATAAACTACTTTGTTTATTATGGTTACTTATTGCGGTCGGAAATATATTCTGTGCAACACTGAATTGATAAAATAGAAATGTGTGTGTGTTTTTTTTTTGTTTTTTTTTTAAAGATCAAAAGCAAAAGTATACAACCCTGAACATAAGACTAGACATCGGTCTACTGTTATAGACAGACAGAGGGCTTTCATCTTTCACTACAAAAACTAGATACAAGTCCAGGGCCACCCTGGAGAGCCGCAGGGTCTTCTGGTTTTCTTTCCACCTGAGTTCTCAATTATTAATTGAACCAATTACTTTGTTAATTGGTCAACACTGACATTTATTCTAGGTCTTTAGCCATTGATGTTTTAAAGATATCCATATCATGAATCTATGGGCAGACTGTACCTCTGGTTTCAGATCCCTGTGGACCACTCCAACGTCGTGCATGTGGCTCACTGCAGAGACGAGTTTGCGCATGATCCGGCTCGCCTCCGTCTCACTGAAGTGTTTCTTCTTACGGATGCGTTCCAGGAGCTCTCCGCCTTTCAGTAACTCCAGCACCACGAATGTATGTAACTAACAGGACAAAAATAAACAAGCTTCAATAGGAAAGCTACTTAAACTCTTATTGAAATATGGCACTGTATGTTTTCTACCGAGTTCCAATGCAAATGTGATTGGAATTTGTCATGTCATGAGTGGGAGACTGAGGTTAAAGATCTGGAGTCTTGCAGATACATTAATACACAATTATTTTCAAGCATACAGCTCTTCTGATTTACACTTCAAGTCATGAAGGGTATATTTTGATATAGAACCCACCCTGCCTCACACAATTAACCAAACATGCAGAAGAAACAAGATTATTTTTCATTTACATTTATAACACAGATGAACACGGATTTCACAGTTGAATACTTATTTAGGCAGTTGAGTAGTTTGTCCATGTGTAATTCACAAATGCCGCTTTTCTAAACTAGGGTTTATTTGGATACTAGACTTGGTACAGTTGTTTGGTACCGTTTGTTTTTGGGAATCTGGAAAAGAGTTCACCTAAATCCAGCATTAATTAATCCATAAACTCATTAACTTGAATGTGAAGGCAGGTATAGTGCAGTATCTGCATTGCACTTCATTATTATTTACTCTGCATAAAGATCCGGTTCTTGCTTCTTATTTTTTGGTACTTGTACCCGGTTATTTTTTTGCAGCAAGCTGAAGACTAGTTCTAGTGATCTGTGTGTTAAATAGTCCAGAAGCAAATATCGAAGTAATGCATTGTGGTTGAACAAGGTTATAGACTGACCTCAGAATTTAAGACTATTTACTATTTTCTTTGAAAAAAAACAAACACATCCCTCTTATTAAGAAATATTGGTACATCATCTTGAAATTAATAAAAAGCTCTATTGCAAATGCAAAATGATTATAAAAATGAATCCTAATATGAGCATTTTTTTTCTTTTAAAAAGAATGATTAAATCTTGAATTAGCTGGAGCAAGATGAGGGCGTTTCAGAGTTGTCAAGCATCCTTTTGAAGAAGCTGCTTCTGCTCTATTGAAATTGTAATAATCCTGCCAAACTCATCAGCTCTGAAGTGTTTCTTTGCTCTCTAACAAAAGGGAAAGCACATTCTATCTGCCTGTTTATTTTTATACTGATAGAGCAATTGAGATGCTGGAGGTTGACATACATTTATTCCACTGTGGCAAAATTATGTTCAACTTGAATGCCAAGTTTAAATACATTAAGCCAGACATGGAAATAAGAAAATATGTTCATACCAGAAACTTTTACTAAAGATTTTAAAAATGTGCTTTAAGCAGAGGGGGTAAAAAGAAACCAAAATATCCCACAGGCCAAAACGTAATTTCAATTACTGTTGCCCTGAATTGTAATCCGATTACTTGTCAATAAAGTAATATATGTTACTCTAAATTACTCCAAAAACATAACCCAATTACAAGCAACTCTGTACTTAAACAACCCTATATTGATATCTATATATCTAAATATATATCTGCATGGGTTACACAGCAAACCAACAACAGATCAGCTTTAAATTCCTTTTGTGGCCTTTTTTACTGCAATGTACACAAGTACATCATGCAAGCTAGACTGCCTAAAATCATCACGTCACTCCAGTGATGGCCTAAAGAAGCGACTGCAGTTGATATCAACATGACCTACTGTACCGTACAAGGCTCCTCAACCACTTCAAGTATGTATTTGTTTGTGTGAACAGCTAAAGTTGTTTTTAAAAGAGAGAACCAAGTCTACTGAATAAATGAGGAGGCAATTCAAACTGATAACTGCACAGAATTAGCCTAGGGAGAAATGTGAGCTTCACATCAGCAGGCTGTGGAGCTGCTCTCGCTAACGAGACCTTTTTAAAATCTGACTATTGCTATTGCCTCTGCTGCCCTCAAGTTTTAATAGCGAGACTGGCATTTGGAGCACAAAAGAAAACAAAAATCCTAACCAAGCTTTTCTACTTAACTTAATTGATCCCTATTTAAAGCCTCAAGATATAATTACCCTCCATTTATTTTGTTCATTTTCATCCCACGCCCCCGTCAATTGTTCTGACTTGTCAGAAGTAACTATCAAACAGCAGCTAACAGCAAACAAAGTAAGCCATTCAGAGGAGTCGACTTGGTTTATAAGATAAAAGTAGTTTGGTAATATGGGCTTGGGCCTGGTCCCTGGTAGTTGCAGGAGCCAATGAAGAGATTACTAGAATATATTATATACAGTATATATCTTAAATTTGTGGAAATAAATCCCATACCTGATCATGATAAATTTCATGGAGCTTCACAACATTTGGGTGTACTTCACACAGCTTCAATGCAGCTATTTCCTTCTGAGTTTGCGACTCCATTCTGGAATGAGAGAAGAATATTCAATAAAGTAACTTTTTGGTTTCCTATCCACACATACAGTAGGTAGCTGTGCTTGGCTTTAGGACACATACGACCTTGAAGAAGTGCATGAAATGGATGGAGATGGTGCCATTATCAGTGTAGAAAAACACTTTGGATTCAAATGAAATGTGCCTGCTAGAACAGACAGCAAGCAACACCTATAATGGAGGACGATCTTTATAAATTAATTACAAGACAACCATATTAAGAATTACTTTAAAACTTCAATCTATACACAACGTAGCTACTTATGTGAGTTTCTCATTTGTTGTCTAAGCCTGGTAAAATAAAATCTTGCTGCAGCTCAGTTTATTTGGAATGACCTTAAGGCTAGGTTAGTGAATTAAGAAAATGTCAAAAAGCAATATAACAAGCAACTAAACAGGGCATTTGAGGGGAGTTTGAAACAGCACTTTAATCTTGTATGACTGCATTACCAGGGGGGAATTATAAAAGGCTCTGTTTTGTCCCGCATTCATGTTCTCTACATTACATTTACAAGAATGACATGCACTAAAAAGCAGTCCAACCCATATATCCTTTCTAATTTTCAAACCTCAATTCACAGCCATTATAGACATTAGTTTACATGATTAATTAACATTCATATACATGTTTACAAAGTGAGTATTCAAAGTTGACCTTACAGAAATTGATGACAACAGCAAAAACTTATTTGGCAGCATTACATGCCATCATACATGCAATCAAAGCAGATTTGTATCAATAAAGCAAAGTTACTGTTTTTATCAGGGTTGCCGATTTTAAGACTAGTGCTTTTCATTTTTTAGTTTGGACATTTACCTTTTGCTGATAATTTTTACTGCAAATTCCTGGCCAGTTTTCTTGTGGATGCATTTCCTACATATGGAAAAACTCCCTTCTCCAAGTGGGTTCTCTTTCAAGTCTAATTCATAATTTAGGTAAAATGGAGAATCCTGTTAAGAGAAGTAAAGATAGTGAGTTTGCTGGGTCATTCATTTCAATGTACAATAATACACATTTAATCTCCACCTCTGTGACGTGCTTGTACAGTAAAAAAGCATGCATTTAAAACCATTTTTAAAACAATGGAGAATTAGCTACTGGATGTAACAATATGGTTTAGTAATTCATTAGTAATGTCACATTTCAACATGGTTAGTGCTAAAATAAAAGAGTTCAAACAGTGATGCCACACTTTAATAGCTTGGCATTTCAGCCCATTGAATTGAATGGAGATGTTAGGGCTGGACACGAATCACTAACCTGACAGTTCATAGACTAACATCTTACCATTCAACTAAAGAGAAAGCTCTATTGAGACTTAAGTGAGTATTACTAACTCATCAGCTGCTAGGAGGATTTACAGTACAACACAGAAGCCAGATCTGTTAAAACCAAAAATGTGCTCCACTTTGGACTGCACCACGCTAACAGGTACCTTCATCATGGCACTTCGGGCCACAGCCGTTGATCCAGGACGATCCATCCCTAAATGCATCTGGAATGGGTCCGTCATGACAGCGTTACGTTTGAACAGAATGGAAGGAGCAACGAACGAGTAGCCCTGTAACAGCAGAAGGGTTATATGTGGAAGCTGGTGTCACAAAAACCACAGGTAAAAAGGCAAGTTAATTAGCCTTGCTTTTGACAATAGCAATGATTTAAAAGAGCTTCAAATGTCTTTTTAGGCATTTCCCTTACATAGAAAAACATTGGACAAATCCCTTCATGAGTGAAACAAGAATCTTGCTTTCAAGTAGAAACAAATGGTTAATAAAAAATGGTTTTACTACAAATTGGAAGTCATTTGAAGAGACAAAAAGCCACCTCTAAAACAAGTTACTAATGCATTCAACTTGTGACTCCATTGCCATATAAAGAATACATTTATATTTTAAACATGCTTTCTATATGGTTGTGTTCCTTTCAACATACACTATCCATTTTAAACGTTCTATTGATTTGTATGTTTAAAACATACAGCATAAACCAGAGTATGAGAAAACAGTACATTACTTATGCATACTTTATATATCCTTCAAAAACACTCATTAATTAGGTACAATGAGTTGCAATGGGCAATGTGCTGCAGTTTAAATTTAAATGCATCACCCCTCAATAAGCCACTGTAAAGACATCTCCCAATTCATTTAAATATTTTAGGTAGAATCTCTTTTTTTTTTTTTTTTTTTTTTTTTTTTAAATATACCAGGTTTTAACTACTTTTACAGCTAAGCTGGGAAAGAAATCTAGAAAGCAATGATAAAGGTGGCAAAGTCAATTGCTGTGTTTAAAAATGATTGCATGCTTTGATTTGCCTTTTAAGTCTGCAGGATGGCTGTTCAATTCTGTTGTCAAGACACGGCAGCAACTTCGATAGCCTGGCCTGACCAGTATAATTACAAACATTTTACAACAGAAGAAATTAAGCTGCAAACAGACTTAAAAGCTTATTTGAAGTTGGAAATCAAATGTTACAAAGATACAGTAATTACGGAAGGCATGCTTTGTGAAGTAACAACTTTATTTCAATTTCAAGTACTCTTAGAAAGCTTTTGATTGATGTGTTGGTGAGACTATACAGAAGGGTGGAGATTCAAATGTAAATCATTAAATAAATTGATTAAAATCACCATTAATTAAATTAGTAAACATTGCATCAGAAATACTTCTAGGGTCGATATTATTATTATTATTATTATTATTATTATTATCAACAACAACAACAACAACAACAATAAATTAAGCATTAATTACCAATTAAGAATTAAATAGACAATGAATAACAAGTCATTTGCTCAAAAAAGATGAGACTTAATTTGAATAGTTGACCGTCCATTAGGTATGGTTTTTACATTCCAATCTGCACTCATAATTGTTTGTTCTTAGTCCTGTTTACAACATTAAGGTTATCTCCACCCCAAAGGTGGAAACTGTCAGAAATCAGTTTCACAAACGCAGTAGATTGAAAATGTAAACTAATAATGTGTAACTAGCAAACAGAATAGCTTGTGTAGAGAGCTTGAGTGCTGGAAGAATTATTTCTAAGATATAAAAAATAAACCTGTTTGTGAGGCACCTTCAGTACTTTTCTCTGCCAAGCTCTTGTTTAAAATGATAACCGATTTACTTTATATGGTTTACAGCAGCCCCTAAGTTTATATACATGTAGGTGGAGGTCTCTGATCACTGTAACATATCTAAATCAGGGGATTGCCTCACTGCCTCACTAATACCAGCAGGTAAAAGGTCATTCACTGTATCAATATAGTAATTCCTATGTATTCCACAAATCTGTTCTGTTCTAGTAAACATTAGGGCCCTTTGTCTTGATCTCCTGAACGACACAGTACTTAAGAGGTAAATGTGTTCACCTGAAATATTCGGTCTGAATTCTGAGGCAAAGCTGCAGGAGAGTAGGTTGGGTCCATCTCTGTAAATTCTTCTGCAAAATTACTGACGTCCAACTCGTCTCGGATAACAGGCTTAAAAGGAGCGGACACTTTTTTGGAAGCCAATTCATCCCAGTTAATTTTCTAAAGGAAAAAAAAAATAAAATAAATAATAATAATAATAATAATAATAATAATAATAATAATAATAATAATAATAATTCAAATAAAAATGTAAAAAACGAAAACAGTTAGATAGTTCTCTCAAAAAGGCAGGCATAGAGACCGTGCAGCATAAGTGAGGAGTCATTTTTAAAATAAAAGACCACATGACTGGGGACATGTGAGCTTTTTGCTGCAGTGTGCTACATTGTATCTTTGTATAGTCAAAATCATAAGCAGTGCTAGAGCAAAGTATGGAGAGATTATCAGTAAAGATAATGAAAAAAGAAATTGACATGTGGAAGGATATCATTATCTCTGGAAGTTTTCATGTGTGTTTAAATGAATAAATGAATGTGCATATTGTTTTGTATGCTTTTAAAATGGTTTAATGTGCACCTACTTTTTTCCATTTCCGAAAAAAAATAAATGGGGGGGTGGTTTAAATGGGCATATCTGTAGTTAATTTACCCTTAATGTACAAAATTACATTTTTCTACTGTGCATTTGCCATAATTTTGGATATATAGAGGAACGTTCACACTGCAGTTACTCGACGAATGAGGGTGTTTACAGAGTGTGATGAACGTGTGTTATGTTTTACAGCTACCCTCATGTGTGAAATAACCACAGCACTATGATAGCATGGAAGGTTACAGTAAATCACTGGTACTGGAATTCAGTTCTTATGAGCCTCATGTTAAAACAGATGTTTTTTTTATTGTTCCATAGCTGCCTCAGGAGGACACTAAGCGATTAAAAAAAATAATAAATTAGGCGGTTTAGTTATAGACTAGTGTTTTAAAGTATATTTCGATTTTTTACTTGTTTTATAGCCAGTTATGTGTGTTAGACTGTATGTCTTCCCATTATAAGAAATGAAATACTCGCTAACTACACATTTTCTAATGTACTAATTCTGCTCATTATCAATGGGAATTGCTTTGTTTTGTCAAGGGATATTTGGCCATACAAAAGATGAGTCAATCCTTAGTTCTTCTGGAGTGTGAAGCCTTGCGTTTAGCCCTGGTAGTAGTTACTGCATGCAGACTGATCGAAATCAACTGGCTCATTCTTCTCACCTGGTAAAAGGGATGGTTCTTCACTTCATCAGAGCCACTGGGGCCGGAGCCCAGTCGCTTCTTGGGGTCCTTCATCAGGAGACGCTGAATCACATCTTTAGCTAATGGGCCCATTTTTGAAGAAAATGGAGGCTCGCTTTTTAATATCCTCCTGCAATTAAAGAGGACAATATGTAGATGTTATATTCAGTCACTGAAAGAAAGATGGACTAACATTGTTTTCACACACATGCACACATCTCTCCTCATTACTTCACAGTAGGCATCTAGCAAGCAAATACTATTGCCTCTTTTTTTTTTTTTATCAATTATTTTACCCGTTTTTCAACCCAATCTGTAATACCGCTACAACCCATACCAAGGAGGACTCTAGAATAATGGCATATTTACTGCCCAGCTGAAGAAAAGGAAAGTTGACAAGCTACTGCACCCTGGCAGTGTGAAGTCTAGCCTCACTGCTCTATTCCAGCTTTAATGAATGACCACCATTTTCAATGAAATCAAATCAGATTAATACTTTAATTCTATTATGAATGTATTGTGAGTCCACATTATAGCCTAGTACTGTCTTGGCCTGGAGGCATTCATGTTTTTAATGACACCACACCCTAATCCATATTTTTGCACATTTATCTCGTGAACTGCTTATCAAGTTGTGATTAAACATTTCCTTGCCATTTCCTATGCTACAGTGTACTGCAGATACTGCTGATCATATGTCATCATACTCTTTCATCACACTGATAGCCTATATGCAAATTTGAATTTACTGCCCCTGTAGATTACACGTTAGAATCAAGGTGACTGAATTTACTTCCACATTGATTGTCAGAATTTATCCAATTTCTTAGCAGTCCATTTTTAAAACTGAATTCTTCTGAACATCAAATACTGGCTGCTAAATGGCAGGAGGAGTTGTCAGCAAAAAAATAACTAAATGCTAGTAGAGATGTTTCAGTCTAATGCATTATTTATGAATATAGAGAAGCCAAGAATATACACAGGACTGCACATTCTGTACTGTCTATTATTCAGCACAGGTTCACGCTGTTTGAATCCTTGGATATGAGCAGTATTGTATAAAATGTAATGAGCAATGAGAATTACAGCTGTTGGAATAAGCAAAGTATGAACTGGTGTACAGATGTATTATAGGGAATGCTCCCAGCTACCTCATTATCATTTAAGCCAGCTTTACTCTTTCCTTTTAACAGGAACTATTGTACCTAGTGGGGTGGGTGTTTCAACAACCCTCAATGCTCCAGCAATGTAAATTGGTTCTGTTGATTATTATTCTTATTATATATACACCTTTATTATATACCTCAAATTTAAATAATACATCAGTATCATCATGATACTTTTTTTTTTGTTTTTGTTTTTGTAAACAGCAACAATGACATGTAAATGTATATTTCCTTGAAATGGAGGTTATAGCCCTAGGACCTGTCAAATTGACATAAAACATATATACATGTGTATCTAGATGTTGTTTTATTGTGTAGCTTGTGGAAATCATAATATATGTAAAAATGAATGGCTGTAAAAACCTGGTCAATTCCTTATTTAATCTCCTTACTTTGAAATCTCAGTTTGTGAGTTCCTCTCTCCGTCAACAGTGAAAGGGGAGGCTCCTGTCAGCAGTTCATACATGAGGACCCCGAGACTCCACCAGTCAACCGCCTGTAAAACACAGACACTATAAAAACACAAAATACTACTCCTAAAACAATTAAATACAACCAACTCCAGTGTTTCATTGATTTGAAATAAAGGCAACATAAGATACTAGGAAATGATTTTACACCTGTTGCTAAGCAGCAACTGTTATTTATCGCAAGCTTCCAAAATTTACTTGTTTTTCTGGGTTCAGTGACAAATGTAACCAAACCTAAAGGCTGAATGGACTGAAACCTTGCATCTCATTAACTAACCTGTCTATTCAATCATTTTAACAATAATATTTTAATATAAACAGATGGTTAGTCCAGGGCCAATGATCCTAGGTAGGCAGCAGTGTGAAGTAGTGGTGAGGGCTTTGGACTCTTCACCGGAGGGTTGTGGGTTCAATCCCAGGTGAGGGACACTGCTGCTGTACCCTTGAGCAAGGTACTTTACCTAGATTGCTCCAGTAAAAACCCAACTGCATAAATGGGTAATTGTATGTAAAAATAATGTGATATCTTGTAACAATTGTAAGTCGCCCTGGATAAGGGCGTCTGCTAAGAAGTAAATTATAATTATAATTATAGGTGTTTCCTGAACATTTCCCAAATAAGGCAAACCATCCTACGCAAATCATGAAAGAGTACATGTTTTTTTCCGTTACTTTTTTATGATGTTTGCCATCATTATGAGAGGTTCCATTAATAGTTACCGTACTATAATACTAATGTACGTTTTAATAAGGCAAAAGAATCAGGCAATACCTTATCATGGCCAGTGTCTCCTCCTCTGACAATCTCTGGGGCCATGTACTCTATTGTGCCACAGAAAGAGTAAGCTCTCTCATTCTAGAAATAAAAAATAAAATAAGAACAAATACAATTGCAGCAACAGTTTCCCACATAAACTGCCAAGCAAAATTCAATTCTTATTGTTGACTGCTATAATTAAAAGAACAATTTTGTATGGAGTAGGAAATGTGAGTTATCTTAACTAATGTCATCACAACCCTGTAACAGTTTAAATCTGCTCTGTAACCCATCTCCTGCAACACTGCCCCAAGTGGATTTAGGAAAGAACACATTTATTAGAAGCGTTTTTTTTGTACTTAGAGAAAATGTGGTTGTTTAAAAAGTCACCATTAATTAAGATAACTGATGTTTCCTACCATGCCAAGTTGCTCTTAAGACTTATTTTGGAGTCCTTAAGATACATCCTGATTAATTTTGAAATGCGTTAAATAAAAGAATAATAAATGCTGCAAACTGGAAGCCTTGTTTGTTATTAATAAATAAATTCTGTATCTCACTTACTCACCTCATCAACCAGGAATTCTTTGCTGAGCCCGAAGTCTGTCAGCACAATGTGACCGCTGGAGTCTAGAAGAATATTCTCAAGCTTGATATCACGATATATAATGCCCAGCTGAAAACAAGGAAAAAAAATGTTATGCAGTTACTACAACACTTGTTTATTTTAACACTGAAGATGGAAACTATAGCCAGTAAGTTTGGTAACACTCAAGGTTACAGTGGTTATGAAATCATCAGCTGTGGCAGTCCTACCAGGGAGAACTAGCGAAAATTCTGCATTTCAAAATGGGCTAATACGAAGAAATTGGAGGTTTTAAAAGTTGTAAAACTTGTTCAACACAGGAACAGTAGAAAAACAATACTTTTAAATAAATGGAATTAACAGATCGATCAATCAATTAAAAAGAAAAAAAAAGCTCAAAGATTAAAAAATGTAATATAAAACACAGCAATTTTGAATACTGCAACTTACTAGGATGCGTTGCTGCTGTGTGCTAATAACGTCTTACCTTATGAAGGTGTTCGAGTGCCAGTACTATTTCACCACTGTACAATCCCACTTCACTCTCACTGAAACGTTCTCTCTGGGACAGGTGTGTGAACAACTCTCCTCCATTTACATAATCTGTGAGGAAACCAGAAAACCCCACTGTGCTTTAAAAACCCACTGTGCATGCTCTAAATCACCACCACATAAATGCAATGATAACAACAAACGTCAACAGCTTTAAGAAAACAAAACACACAGTACAACCATTTAACGGGGCGGTTGCAATAAGTTTTTGTAAACAGCCTTACCCAGGATGAGATGCAGCTTGGTGTCTGTTTGGAAGGCGTAATGCAGCGTCACCAGGAAGGGGGATTGTCGAATGTGTTCCAGGACTTGACGCTCTGTTCTCGTGTGCTCCGCTGTCTTCGCTTTCTGGATAATGGTGGCTTTTTTCAACACCTTCATTGCGTACAGCTTCCCCACATCATGGCCACTGATTTTTCTCACTAGAAACACCTTGCCATATGCTAACAAAAAAAAAAAAAAAAAAAAAAAAAAAAAGAAAGATGGGTAGGATTAGTGGGTTATTACCAATACACAGATACAAACCAATCCAATGTGAAAATCAGTAAAATGTTTCAAATAAAAACAGTACATTTATTGCGGTTGGTGATCACTTACTAAATATTGTAACACAACTACATTTTTGCAGTTGTAAACACATTTTTGTGTAGACCCAGTGTGCACATTTGCTTATATGTAGTCTGGGTACAAAACAAATGGCCTACATATTTACAATTCACTTATAGCATTTAATACGGAATTAAGAACACACGCAGTGTTTTGTAATTCCATTGTCATTTGTTGTATAAAATGTGAACCACTACCATTCCATATCTAAAAACGAGATTCCAAATGTCTGTTTATTTCAACTGCATGCACTGAATTATTTTGCCCTAATTGTCAAATGACTGGGAAAAGAATCAGCAGCTATAAATACAGCGGATAATCAGAAATACTTCAGTGCAGATTGTCAAGCACTGTTCTGTTTTTGCATTTTTAAAATAGGTAAAGCAGCTGTCGGGATACACTCCACATTCACATTAAGAATGGCCCCTTGCAAGTTAGCTTTGGTCACACGGTGAGAATGTAAATGAGAGAATTCCTGCTCTGCAATGTGGGCACATGAGCAGTAAAGGCTTGTGTACTAGACCTATATAGGTTATGTGAAAGTGCAACTATCGGGGGTGCAAATCATTTTGAAAATTGGTGCTAAAATGTTTTGAAAGTTTAGCATCAGAGAGCCTACTGGTGCTAAATGATCAAACCCCATCCTAATCAAGCCGCCCTCCCCCCGCTCTTCAACTAGTTTTTAGTGTTTTGTTACATAAAATATTTTTAACAAAATGTACTCCGTATCTAAATCACACCCACATTTGCAATCATGCTTACCTGCTTTATATTTTGTTAAAAAGGAAATTCATGCAAGACCTAAAGTCATTTTTAACGTATTTCATCACAGAAAAGCTTGCTCATTCCAAAAGAAATGTAACATGTCTAGTGGCGCCAGAACTTATATGAAGTATCTAGCGCCACAGTGCCAAATTTGCACCCCTGAACTAATTCAGCAGCAAACATGGGAAAACAAACAATCACAGGGACTTCAAAAGGGGCGTTATAGTATGTGTCTGCGCAACTGGCTCTTCCTTCAATGCAGTGGCTACATTGACCAACATGTCAATCATGACAGTGTGCCAGGTCTTCCTCAAACTGCTTGCAGAAAACCACCTGAAATATTTCTGTTTCAAGTCTGCACAAGTGTTCAATGTATTGTGTCGAACGGGCGTGCTGCTGGGGCCCAAATCACAGACACCTTCAAAAGTGGACAAGACACACCTGCTTATACTCAAACAAAACGTTATGTTTTGCGAGGTATTAATGTTGTTTTTTTTAATACAATCTGTAAACATTCCCAGGGGAATTACCAATTACAAGGAATAGGTTTGCAGCCAAAACATATTGCAGTAAATCTGTCCACTGTGAGGTTTGTTTTCATAAAAAATTGTTTCAAAGATACTTTTGCTTGGTGAATTTAGGTCTGTTTTTTTCTGTATAAAAGGCAACATCAATACAATTAAAACAGGCAAGAAACTACTGTAGTAACGATACAAAAACAGTCAAATTGAGTTCACCACATTTTAGAAACATCTAGAAGGTATTTTCAAAATGTGCCGCTCATGAGTTACCTTTGTCTTTAACATATGAATTAACAAGTACCGCTTCTTGTAAAAGTCAATTTGCTTATAAAAATAGCCAATGGCACACAATGCTGCAATTGATCATGACAGATCACAACAGACAGGTTTTATTTCAAAACACATAATTAGACTAAACCACAAAGGGGTACGTGTCAGCTTTTGGTAAAAGGCAACTGAGGATAAATTACATGAACTCAACAATGAAATTCTTTAAACTGAACTGAAAAATAAATATTCACCTCCTGGATAACACTGGACATTCTGTATACCAAAAGCAAGTATATATTTTTTCAGGTCTTGGATATTCAGGAATAACAAAATATCTGGAAGTTTTTCCTCACTTCCTGGAACAGCAGCAAATATTCAAGAAGACGCACAATAAACCTTGTTTCAATCTGGTTCCAAAAAAACACTGGACAGCTTTACAATTCTCAGGATAGTGCAATTTTGGTCTTTAGTGTTCACATTAGGAATTTGCAAAAGAAAGGTAAGTACTTCTTTTGAGCAGCCTCAAGAGAACATTTTTTGCTACATTGAAACAAAAAAAGCTTTTTTATGGCTGTACAGATGTAGGTTTTTATTCTTTATTTTCCAGAACAGAATTCTCAATGAAGGCAGCTATTTATAGGAACACACTAAAATTGGTTGAATTTCAAAACTGTGCCAGATAAATGTAGCGCCAGTATGTTGTACAGTAAAGACTCCCAATATGCTTGCTTCAGTTTTTTAGGGAACACCATGTAGTGTTGGGTCCGTGGACCATGACGGGCCAAATTCATCCACTTTAGTGAGCTGAAAATGTATGACCTGTTCTCAATGTATGACCTAATGAACAATTAAAGACATGGTTGAAACAAATACATGACACTGAAATACATTTACATGTTTTACAAATTGTACTCATCATATCAACACATACAGTATTTTATCATCTTCTGCAGCCACGTGACACGAGACACAGTGGACTAAAATAATATCTTCTGTTAATCCGTCATACTGTGTCTTATAAACAAATATCATGGAGATTACTGGCACACAGGAAACTAGGTCATACA
The DNA here is from genome assembly GCF_902713425.1 of Acipenser ruthenus. Taxonomy (NCBI): domain Eukaryota; kingdom Metazoa; phylum Chordata; class Actinopteri; order Acipenseriformes; family Acipenseridae; genus Acipenser; species Acipenser ruthenus. The sequence continues at coordinate 21,347,705 of NC_081206.1, forward strand.
CATGGATTGTGGGAAACATTTGACCTCCAGATCACAGAATACAAGGACAATCGTGTGTTTTCAACAAAGAAGAAAAAAAATGTGAAACCAGTATCGATACACTTTTGTATGGTTCCAGTTGGCAATACTGCTTTTGAAGCAAATCTGTGAAACAGAATAGGCTGTATTATTCTCTTGTGGGAATATGCCATACAATTCCAAAATACATTTTATGAGAATTAGTATCTGACAGATGAAGTAACAGTTAACAAAAATAGCCTCTTTAAAAGATGAAAATGCCTTTGGGATAAATTTCAAAGAGAAGCAAGCACACAAGTTCATGGTTTATGTGATCTGGGATATGCACCTCTCTTAATGCTACTACTGCACTTGGCACATGTGACGTTGGTTGCTTATTTAATTTAAAAAGTCACTTAAATATAAAGGAAGTTTCAGATAATCAGTGGAATTTTATCTTTTGGAGTTTCTTTTTTTCTGCAGCCGTTTCCCTAACAGTTCCAGCTGCAGTATCTTTAAAAAATTGCACCCAACAAAGCACTGGCAGGATTACTGGACTTGCAAACACGTCCCTCCCTATAAGACATAGGGCAACAATGGGAAGCCAGCACTGATTCTACACGAAATGCCTGCAAGGTGTTTTAAGCACTTGTGCATATCAAAATCAAACGGTAATATGAAACACTGACGTGCGAGCAACATATATTTTGTGTCCTACCCCTGCACCTAAATTACATTTTCAATATATAAAAAAAAATAAAAAATGTAGGAGTACTCACCTCCTGTACCAAGAACCTTGAGCAATTCGAAATTCTCAATTCCTACTTTCTCAGCATGCCCAGTCAAGTTAGCTGTAAAGTAAAATAAGACTTAAAAAAATAACAGATTAAAGAGAGTCAACGCCTCCCTTAAATCACACTTGCACTGTTCAAAGCTACAATTTACAAGAACAAATGACGGCCTGCACCTCATACTGTTCAGACGCCAATGCATAAAATCACTGGCTATAGAAAATAACTGCAGTTACCATTTTGTAGATAAAGCAGCAACTCATTTTCCATGGTTGGCAGCAGCAATTTTCTGACCCAGTAAGCACTGACAAGCTACACTAACATTAGGAGGGATAAAAACACACTGGTAAGCTGCTTACGTGAGGCTTTTACGATAATGCCTTTCTCTCAATGGGTTATATCTAGAATCGTGTAGATCAGAAGTAACCCAGAAGCAGCAATCTTACCTTCCCTGGCAGCAGCAGCAGCAAGTCTTTGTGGAAGGTAATGCCTATTAAAGGGAAAACTCCTACAGGAGGTTGTTTGTTACAGTGAAATGAGTCAGGCATTGTTAAGACCGAAAGACGGAGAGTGCTTTTCCCAGACGATATATAATGATGGTTTAATGCACTGAAGAGACTTACAAGGCTACAATGACTACATTAAAACAGACCTCCTCTTTCCATTCCAGTCATGTGACAAAGGGACCTTTTTAACTCTGCTAGCGCTTTAGTCACCCAGATTCTTGCAGTTCTGTGCAGCCCACCATTAAACACAGCCAGCTGCATGACACGCAAGTTGGCTGCGCAGATTTTCCAGCTTTTATAAGTAGCTGCGAGAGCTGGAATGCAGCAGCAACATGGAGAGATGATGCAGGGGTCAAGATTTACCTGCTGAACTCAAGACAAGTAAAGTGCAAAACAAAACACGGTCACCTTGACAGTGGAGGAGAACATCACTCGGGCTCGCTATTTCATATAATAATGAATGACAGTACTTTGTAAACATTTTCTTTTAATCACATTAGCAATAAACATGTGAAAATAATGTATATAAAATGTGGTCTTGTATTTAACTTATTAAATTAGTTTGGTATCTAATAAAACAACTGTATTTTGTGTGATCAACATTAAAAATGTTAGTCTTTTAGGTATTGTACAAAAACATAAACATAAAAATAAAATGGTTAATAGTATCTGCTGGTGAAAAATATATAGCATACAAATGTCTAAAGCTTTCTAAATGGCTAAAGGGGTACACACATATCCAATACAGGGGTTGTAGCAAGCTAGTACAGTAGTACTGCTTGCTGCTGCAGGTGGCGTCAGGCAGTCAGCAGCCAAAGCCACATGGCCAGTTTACTCAATGGAACTAAAACTCCTCCTCTCTAATTATACACTGTAGGGTTCCTTTGTCACATGAATTGAATGGAATGTCTGTTCAGTGCCGACAGTTAGGATGTGCAGGTAAGTTCAAAGCAAGCTCAGAGCAAGATATAGAGAACAAGTAGCATTACTAGTAACCAGAACAAATACTTCTGACATTTCTGATGAAGGGATTAAATAGTGTGCAATGCTGCTTTGCAAAACCCAAGTTTGTTTTTCAAAAAAGGAAATAATTTTCCTTTGCATTGCATGTCGAATATGAGAACAATTTTTTTTACAAAATCTTTAACTTTTTTGAAAAGAATAGCGCTGTACAATGTGTGCTCTATTTCTTTTTATATCATTTTAAATGCATACTCCTCTAATTCTGTGCCAGGTCCACTAGAGGGAGCCTTTATGCTTGATGTCGTCATCTACTGTACACTTCAAATGTCAAATCGAATTATGGATATGATTTATTGTATATTACGATTTAAAATGTAGACACATTTTGTGGTCAACATTTTGCCTGCATGACCTAGTCAGACTTGGAGTTTAAAGTAAATGGAGCATTGCTATGGCCGGGCAAGCTTTTAGATTTAATTTAGAAACACCCCCTCAGGGCGATGCTTGTCAGCAGCGAAGTTCACCAGAGCAGTTTAATTCAAGGAAATTGGAGAACATCCTTTGACTTAATCCTAACATCCATCACTTTGTTAATACAGTACCAGTCACAATCGATAAAACATGAACGGGCCAGGCTTGTGGTTCTCATTTCAAAACCAAATCGCAGAGCATTCCTGGTCTGCCCTGCTTTTGTTTTCATGATGTAAGATAACTTTCATTAGCCGTGGGCTTTAGATCTCACACAGTAGGCCTATGTGCAGTTTTGAAGGAAGCACTTGTTACAGCAAACATGTATTTTCATCTTACAGATTTAGATCTGGTTATAGTCTTGGTTAAAGAAAGCTTTTGAGTTTCAAGCCTCGTTTTCAGGTAGTCTTATTGTTTAAAGCCGTTTCACCTCACGACAGGATCTTTGAGATAAAAGGAGAAAGGACTGAAGATGTGCAAAACTACCTGAAAGTAAAGCATAAAAAAACACAACTAGTCCTTAATCTGGGATCTGTGGACCCCTGGGGTATGCAGAGGTTGCACAGGGGTCCCCAGAATATACAGAACACCACAATTAATGTATGAAAAAGTGGTCCACCACTGTTGTGATGTGACTGGCCGTGTGATGCATAAAGTATTAAACGTTAACGTTCAAAGCCCTGCTTAGTCCTCAGTTTTCAGTTGGGATCCCTATTCAAAATCTAGTTTAAGAAGTTTGAGAACCTCTATTCTAGATAAATTGGTAAATGAAACACAAATCGCTGTCTAAAACAACAAAAATAATTAAAGACATACAATTACAAAATAAACGGTTTTGTCTGAGATTAATTGTACTTTTAAAACTGCAGCCAAATCAGAATAAGCTGTGCTAGAACTGGGCTTGAGGCCATGCCACTGAAGAACTCAGATTTCCCTGTTTGCATTTCTGAAGGGGGACAGACTTTGGCAGTGGACTGCATACAGTACAGCTATGGCCAAAAGTGTTTGCATCATCCTATAGAATTAACAAATTTTGCTTCATAAAGTGAATGAAACCTGCTAAATAATGTTACATTAACATATTGAATGTACTTCATGAAAAACTGACAAATTGAAAAATTTGACATTTCGAAATCTAACACGAAATACTGTACTACTACTATTATTATACACACACACACACTACAGTTTGCATGTCTTACTTCCAGGTAGTCTGTTATACTTGCATTTCTTTGGTCATTTCACCTGGAGACTGAAGTTCAATTCACCCCTTCAATGCTGTCTTTCCTGTCATCAACATGAAGTGCCAATTTAATGACTACACTGAAGTAAGGAATGCAAAATGATTTTTTTTTTTTTAATCTAGTATGACTGAAGATGCAATTTAATTAAATTTTTGTTGTAGCACTTCATATGAGAAACATACATATTGAATGGGAGAACACAACAGCCATAGTAATAGAATTACCTATAGCTATAAGACAAGCAACTTTTTTATTGTAATAAATATTTTTTTTTTTATATACACTCAGAATAATTATTTCCAAAAAAAAGTTTCAAATGTACTGCTTACACACGGATGTTTATTTCCATACACCTGTAGTCTCCGGTAGTTTCAAACCCCTCCAATAAACAAACAGTCTGATCTAGTATATTTTATCATATAGCCTGAATTTCTAGCATCATAGAAGTAAAGTTATATGTACTGTATTTAAAAAAAACATACCAGTTTTACATTTACTTGCAAGGTTCTGGTCATATCCACCTGTCCTAGTCCTGCTAGTCAGGAGATGTATGCAAGTCTTTGTAGAAAATAAGCACAACTTACGTTCATGTTCTGCAAGCATTTTGAAAACTGTGCCATTGATTTCTAAAGGCAGGCAGACAGACAGACAAGCTGTTGGATCACAAATGGAGACGGACAGATCAAGGTGCATTTACCCCTAAATTAAATGTGAGCTCACACCACAATACTGCTTCTACAACTGCAAATTAAACCATCAGTTCCACTGAACTATAGGAAGTGGGTTCCCTCTTCCTCTCTCAAGCTACGGATGCTCATTAGTACTTTATCACAGAGATTAGGTTATCTTAAATTGCTGCTCAGCTTGATTGCCAATAGGACCTTTCTTTAATGATTTAACACACTGGCTTTCACCCCACACTGGAAAAGATGATGGTTTCCAGCGAAAAGTCCTCAAAGAATTGCGCAGGTTAAGAGAGTTATGACCTAGTCCAGTAATGTGCTCTTACCAGACAAGGCTTTCAACCGACTGGGTTAATAGGCCAGGCATCACCAACACAAAAACTGACAGCTATGACATTTGGTTTTAATTACCACATAATGACTGCTGTATTGAGTCCCAATTTATTTGCATGAGTAAGCCCGATTGTTTTTACAAATGGCAAAGGATAACAGTATTAAAGAGGTTGGAGCAAACAAAATCATTTCATAAATCTTACCTGTTGTGCAAATCTATTTGTTCTAGGTCAGAAAGGTGCAGTTTTGTGTAGTGCCAGATATTTCTGGTATCTGGCACTACACAACAAATGCTCTTAAATTAAGGGATGGAAACGGGTACCTTTCTTTAACCTAGTGTAGTACCAGATATCACGCTCTAATATGAAAATTCATGTTTGCTAAAGCATGTAGTTCTTTCAAAACTGCACAGGACTGAGGACCTGACTGAGAACTCTTAGTCTGTAGACTACCCCTCATTGTCCTACCAAGATGCATCAAATTTTAGTATCCAAATCCTGATCCAATTGGGGTCAATATTGGAGCATTTCTAGTGCACAGTAATATCACTAAAGGCTTCTAGCAAAACACAATACAGTAGTTTATTTCCTCAATGCCTTAGGCATCAACTTTATAATGTTTTAAGGTCAGTGCAATTAAAAATATGGGCTGTTCTCTAAACATCAGGTAAGTGGCTTTACAAAAACAGTGCTCCAGTTTAGATTATTCTTGGATAGGATTACGTTGTACAGGGTACAGGGCAGGTGCTTCATGAGTCAAGAAGATATTTCCGTGTGTGCTTCAGGCGACCTGTCTCCGCAAAGCTTTGACAATTCCAAGTTGATAACATGCAAGCAGTTTGAAAGATACCAGTAGTTCATAATCAAAATGAACTGGTCTAGTTAAGTCCTTTATTTCTAACAGTTCTTTCACTTCAGACTTTATTTTTGTTTGGTTGGCTTTAAAATAATTTTTTTGCAGCACGGATTTAATGTCAGGTAGACTGTTATAATAAAGCACAGACAAGGCTTGGGTCTCAGTGGAAAAATACGGTATTGAAAGGAGGATAAGGAAGCACCATTGGAAATAAAAAGCTGATGAAAAAATGCCTGTAATAATTGTTTTCCTATTCATTTATTTGATGCGCAAGTACAGTAGCTTCAAATGTCATTTAAATATTTGGTGTAATGCAATCTGGGTTATTGTTAGGGCCCGACCTAAATCACGTTAAAAATAATAAATTGCGGCTCAGTTGCGGACAAAAGTAAGAATAATTGCAGAAAAGTAATTATACTGTAGCTCTTTAGTAATTCTGGTAATTTACAAAATCCAATGGTATGTATTCTTTAATTTAAAACACACAAAAAAAATGAGCTTGAAATGATAACTGTAGCATTATTTTGTATGCCAAATAATGTATTTGCATAACCAGAAATGTTTTACCGTAATTATGCGTTCATACAAAACAAAACAGAAAAACAAATGTCTAATAGTCTCACCAGTACATGTTACAGTAAAATAGTTGTAAAAAAAAAATGCTGGACAAAATCAAGCCCAGTAATCTTTAGACCTTTACGTTTTACAAGTACTGAAGGTCAGTGCAGAACATCCAGTTGCAGTCTTCTCATTCATGCCCTGCTGTTGCTTTGTGAAGACTTGTCCATACCGAGACGCTGCACGCTCGGCATCTACAGAATTAGGCAAGATCGTCAGGGATCGCTTTGCTGTCTCTGCTAATTCTGGAAACTGTTGACTGGAAATCTGTTGACTCGTCAAAAACAATGCAAACAGAATCAGCTTTTTTGATATGTTCTTTCAGCTCGTTGCTATGCTCTTCAAACACTTTGGGCAAGTAATCTTGGAGAATTCAACAGAAGTAAGAGCACCTGTGTTTGGAATTTTCTTCTGAATATATTCTCTTAACACTGGGTTATCCAGTCTCTCCAAAGGTATGTTTGCACTTGTGAATGCCTCGACAAGTTCAAGATATGCCACACTGAGCTTCACGACTCTCGGTGCAGCAATTAAAACATGGACAGTTGACTGCTGTTTTGCTTTTGATATCAGATCAGTCTCTGCTTTCCATTTGGCATTTTTATGTTGATCTGTATTTACATGCACATCAACACTCCACTTACATGTGCGGTCTAATGTGACATTGCAGGTTGTGCAGAACAATCTTCTGGGATACTGCTTAGCACGATCTAAAGCACTGACATGTTTAGCTGTTTTTGAGTCTTTAGCATTCACCATTTTGCTTTAACAGTACTGTAATTGCACGTGGTCAAGCTAGCGTTCACCACCAACATGTAAAGGACACCAGTAGTTGCAAGATCTGACATGTACCTTACTACTCTGGTTAAGAAGGGAAGTTGGGGGGGAAAATAACCAGGCTATATTGCAAATTCCAGCAGCTGATTGTGCATGCCATGAAGTAAAAATCAAGTCCTGAGATTTGGTAACATGCAGAAGTTCTGTGTTTTGCAACACAGCCCCGGTGCACTGCTAGACATTGCATTAAAAGCCTAATATTCCAGGATCCACAAATTCCACAATATCGCGAATTAAGTAAAACCTAGTTATTGTACATTTTTTTCTCTAAATCTGCCTTGGCTTTGAGCTGGTCTGAAGAATCCAAAGTGATGGGATCGAATAGTCATGTGACCTTTCATCTCTTCCAGCTCCAGCAGGGTTGAAAGGTCAGGCTGTTATGTGAATAAGGAAGGCTCTTCAGTCGTAGCAGTTTGAATTCTCAGATTTTCCACCAATATCAAAGCCAGGCAAAGGCAAATGAACAGAACTCAATTTACATTACTCACTGTAATGTAAAGAAACGACTGGTCATATTGTACACCACTGAAACGCCATGGTCTTACAGTGAAGTACTGTGTAGCTGAGCAATACATTTTTGTCTTGGAGCAAAGTGACAGGTTTACTGTCTCTGAAATTAAAATTAAAAATAAGCACAACATCTAATGGACATAGCATCAAAAAACAATGTGAATGTACCGCGTCTTCGATTAGTGTTGAAAATGAGAGAAGCAATATGTGATAATGTTGTAGCAATTACAAGGGATTGACATTCTGCTTTGAGTGGTGTGAATATCAGCAGTGAAAGCAGGATAACAATAGACTTGAAAGAAGTCGGACTATTGCAAGGAGACAAATACAAAAACTGATGTTTTCACATTTCAACTGAATATAAAATAAGCAGCATCAACTGGTCATTCTCAAAGAACCACAGTTTCAGACGCTGTGGCCTCTTAACATGCAAATTATTCTGTTAAGACTGGAATTATAATTCTTTAAAACCCTAAAGGCATTTATCATCTACATTTCCTGTTAAATATCCTATTATGTGTTCTTAAGGTTTTCTTTTGTTTTTGAAAACAACTAAATTAAAAAGCGTAAAAAGTGAGGACATATAGCAAATAAATATCCCTTAATTGAGAACCTCATCAGGGCTGTTTACTGTTGATGGTTCTGTAATATGAATGCAATAATTATATATGAAGCTCAACGATAAATGAAATATGAAGCCAAATAAGCATTCTGTGGTGAACCTGCCTAACCACCGACAAATTATATTCTTCTAAAGCTTTTCGTTTACAGCAGGCATCTTGACTTCAAAGTAGTTTAGCCACAATGCCCACAAATTTCCGGAAGACAGGCACTTAGTGCAAAACAAAAAACAGAAACATGGTATACCTACTGCAATACACATTTAAAAGACCTATTTAATGGAATATGCAACTCAAGCCATTTATCAAGAATGTAATTCATGTACCGTATAAGCGTTTGGATTTCCATCATATATTCCGGAAAACAAAACAGTTTGGGAACAAACTCATTTCAACCAATAATGAGATTATGGCTCGCTTTCTTTCTACACTCAAAATATCAGCAAATGCGTTTTTGTAACGTTCCTTTGTTTGACTCAAAATACATGACTAACTTTCTTCAAAATGATTCTGACAAACAAGACTGCTGCATTAAAGGAGTGCTAACCAATGCTTTTAAAATGAACTACATCGTAGCGTGCACTGGGGTAGGGGGTCAGGGCTGGTAGGTGACGCAATCTGAAAAGACAGAAGCCCGATACCAGCTCCCGCAACGGAGCCAGCTCTTTTGTACAGCAGTATCGGCGCTATGCTTCAGAGCAGGAGGTCCTGGGTTCGTGTCCCACCTCCGCCTGTGAGAAACACCTGCTTGCAGGAACCGCCGTTTGCCACAATATCAAAATGATTAGTAGTCCCTTTCAGTTCATCACTTGTTAAATCAAGATTTAAATAAAGGAGAATCACAGTAACCATTTTAGTAGGTAAAACAAGTAGAAGAATGTTTAGCGACAGTATCAGTGTGTCTTTGTCTACTTTATTACAAGTACCCATACGCTCCGAAGCAGTACTCTATGATTAAGAACTAGGGGGTGTCAATTAATCGAAGTTAACTTCTGTGATAAACATGTTAATTTTTTTAACGCACATTTAAAATCGCATTGCTGTGTCTTGAGCCTTTCAACACACCAGACTTCAATCCCGGAGTCGGCCAGGGTGTCCTCGGCTCACCGCGCACCAGCGACCCCTGTGGTCTGGCCGGGCGCCTGTGTTTACACCTTCCTTTCATTAGTATTACAGTAAAAACCTGTCTAATCCAACATTCTGTATAGTTCTGTAATGCATAACTTGTCTATTCTGGAATCCGGCATGATTTTGTTAGTTTCTTCTGTCTAAAATCCATGTAAATCCAACTGTGCAATCCGGCACTGGGGTCATGTGATTTTTCTTCTCGAAGTTTAAAAACTAGTATAAAAAACACAACACAAAAACAAAAGTAACACATTGTGTATATACTGTACTCCTGTTCCGCCGGTGGTATTCCAAATTGTACAGTTACTGAACAGCAAATAAAATATCTAAACATCCACACGAGTTACCGGTAGGTCTTGTGCGCTTATCAAGAAAGCTGAAGGTCTACCAAAACCAAAACAAAAAAGCCAAGACATTCTGAAAAGTAAATAATTCTACTTAAAAGCAACACTGAGTAAACCTGAATACCAGCAGAAAGCGCCTGAATCCTGCATGCAGGTACAAACACGTGAACGTCTTTCTCTGGGATGGTTTAAACAGGCTTGTGTCAATAACAGGTAAATGTTCTGTGCAGGCATTCTTGTATTTCAAGTTTGCCAAGGCATTATTGTGTTTATTATTTAAGCGACAGTGCCCGTCGACGAAGGCTCTACCATGTTAGTTGACCGAGACTGAAGTTATGGGTTCCGAGCCGAAGGTGAGGGCACTAATGAGTCAAGGTCAACTAACACACGGTGGAGCCTTTAATTGAGAAGGAGCTATCGGTATTAGAAAAATATTTTCTTTAAAAAAACACTTTGAAACCTACATTTACCTTGAACTTATAATGATTTGTCAGGTACCCTTCTGCTGTGAAGTTTTAGGAAAATAGTCCCAAAAAAATCAGAAAGGATCACACACATTAGAGAGAGAGAAAAAAAAAATACTACTGATTTTGTTGTTGTTGTTGTTAAAAGCTGCTGTGCCTGTGATGACGCACTCCAGTCGAGCTGACAGGCTGTGATTGGCTGACTCGGCAGTTGCAGGTACAGGATTGGAAGACGGGACCTTCGTGTGTGTATATTTCCAGCTGGGGTGCACATTCTTGGTGATGGGGATATAGTGGAGTACTTTCTGTGCCAAGAGGAATCAACTGCAAGCTGTCCTTGTGTCTGTTGTCTGATCAATGCAATGTTTGATCTCAATTGTCTTCTTATCCTGGATAAACAAATTGAACTTGGGGACATAGATTATTATTCCTACTAATTAGTCATTTAGCAGGAATATATATATGGAGAAACCTGTCCGGTTATCATGCAAACAAGCACATTTTGTAGGATTTCCACATTACAAATAAAAAAAAGCTACCATTTTCTAAAGTAGATCTGTTCTCATATGAGGATTGTTGATTACTGTCAAGCAGTAACCAACTACCTGAAAATTGGTATCTGGCTAATTCCCACTTCTCATTCTAACCCACTATAACAATAGGGAGCACTTTATCTATCACACATGTACTATAATGAGCATAGTCGACATGGCGACATGGCCACAAAGCCACGGTTTACAAAATTCAAATGAAACTTGGGAATTTTGGCAAAAAAAAAATAAATATATATATCTTTGTACTATTTTTTTGTTTACATTCAAGGACATAACTACTGTATATCAAGCCCGTGTTGCAAAGGCCACATTAAAATATTCTTGTTTTGCTACATATGTCCCTGTATAGAATATGTACGCCATAATTGCAGTTAAAAAATTCTAGCAGAGTATTATGTAGTCTAGACACTTTCAGCTGGTTTCACAGACCCTGATTAACATTAATCGTGGGCTACCCATGTTACTTTAGGTAAGGAAGTCCAAACTAGTGCTAACTGGGATCTGTGAAACCAGCGGCTGACCTTAAAGAGGTGAGGTTGGCTAAATTGGTCAGTTTTTTACAATCAAGTGATTTGGACGCATTACCTCACATTGCATGACAGACCAGGGTGAACTGTTTTAATCTGCAGATGTACTTTAGGTTTACACAGGAGACCAACACTTGCATCTTTTGCTGCCCAGCGTTCTGCTATTACATCTGCTTACTCTTTGCTTTCATCAATGTCATTACCGTGCCTGAATACAGTATTTTAAGCTATAATACTGAGAATGTATTCAGAGGCTCTTCAGAAAAAAAGGCTTTTATGCAATTATGGTGATGAGCTACACCAAACAAGTTCAGTCAATCAAAAGCTGTTGGGGGGGGGGGGGGGGGGGGGGACAGTGCCATATTTCCCAGTAGGACACTAAGAGAGAGTAATGAATATCCTGTAATGTGACTCAACACTTGAGATTTGGATGACTGTCCTAATTACACACAGATTTCAAATTCTGCATTTCAAACAAATAGCACAACTCATAATTCATTTGTTTTTAATAAAATTTTCAAATGTGTTTGACTCATTGATGCTAAATTAATGTAAAGAAAAGAAAATGAACCAATTAAGCATGAATCTCTTATATCAACATCTGTGGGCATTTAAACAAAATAACACAAAACAAAATTTGAATATTTAAAATAAATAATCTGTAAACTAGCTTTTGTTGTGGATGTATATAAATATTTCAGCACCTGGATTGATTCCCAATTATGTAAACATATTGTTGTAATCACCACATAAATGCAAAATTGGGTGTGCTTCAGAAGTCATGCAAAAAATCAATTATTGTTATTACCGCTCCTAGATTATGCAGATGACATTTTTTTAAGCCCCCAAAACACATTCCAGACATAGAAGTGCAGTGTCAATTTTAGTAATAGGCATAAGGTTTTTTAAGTTTAGAGTGTAGAGCTTACAGTCCTAATGCATTTTTGGTACCCCTAAATTAATTCCTTGAAAAACAAGCTACAGTCAGTGCCGCCTAATCGTGCTTCTGCTTAAATGGGACAGAACTCTGGGGACGTCACTTCGCTTAATTGGGATACAGTATTTTCAAATGATGAACGTAGATGACTTTTCAGAAGACAGGTTCGCACAGTGCAGTGAGTACATATGTACATGATTACGCTGTGACTTGTAAATTGTGTAAACCACGTTGAACTCTTGAAGGAGCTGGCGTCTCCTGTGGTTTCTCAGGCTGATGTTGTAAAGAAAGTTGTCGTGTCAACATCGCAGGTGCCTCACCTTGTAGAAAGTTTTTCATTTAGAAACAAACAAATGTGACTAAGGTCATCTCAAATGCCTCTTGTTTAATTGGGACAGCCGCTAACTGGGGATATTTTTACTTCTCCCGAGGCGTCCCGATAAAGCCACGCCGACAATAAAAAAAAAGCTTTATTTCTTTCTCTTTGGTAATTAATATGCATTCTGTTCTATCATTCATTTTAGTACACCCCACTGTCCTCCTGCGCAATATTAGATGAAGGGCAACTACTAATGATAACCAAATACTCCCGCAGTTGTTTTTTTTGGAACTGACTTCAAATGGGAAACCTAGGCACAGCTTGGAAAACTAGCATGTATCCATTCTGCCCCTCAAGAGAGTATCATATTACTGCATGTTCGCAACTGAACCAGAGTCAGCTGTCCGTTCCAAAATGCTTCTTAATACAGTAATGCTACACAATCTTTAATGCAAGTCGTACACATAAGCCTTTACACCAGGTACTGTTCACATAAGCCCACATTATGTTTTATTTGGTCATGTGAAAAAGACGTATGGTTGTGCCACATCATTTTAGGGATTCAGGGATACTCTCTCCTCTAATATAATGTTTTGGTTTTTTTTAATGTCCAGATTGAAGTTGATTTCTGCCTGTAAAACCATGAAAGGTTATGGTATCCCACTCCCCACCCATTAAAAGGCTCTGTCCAAGGTTTCCATGCCTCTTGCTACAGTACTGTAGTTCTTTTAGAAATAAGAATGTACGAAATAGTGGATCTTCTATCTATGCAGTCATAGGACAGTGGCGGTGGATATAATTCAAATGCAGCAGGTCTCAGAGATGCATTTGTAGCCTTTGTAAAAAACAAGCAGCTAAGTCTGCAAGTACCAATTTTCTGCCTGCGCAGCGCAACCTTAGAATCAGCACAAGGACAATTACCTTCAAATTAACTTTCAGTGAAACAAAGTGGCTTCAAGCAGTTTCTGTATGGATGTTAATTGAAGATCTCACTATGACCATATCAACTTGGATTAATGTGAACACAGGCTTTGCCTGCAGTGCATTACTGGACACTCAGGTATTGTTGTTTGGTCTAATCTACTTCCGATACCTTCAGGCTGCACATTGTACAAAATTTGCATGTCCTATGGCTTTTCCTGCATGTCTCTTCCCGTTGGATCACAAATTATAAAAAAACCAGTAAGATGAAAACGATGTACGTACTTTTGCAATTAGAACAGAAATGCATATTTTTTGTACTGCTGCTTGTCCTGGAAAGCTGGATCTTTAAGAGTCCCAAGATAAATCTGCCAGATGCTGGTTTATACATGTTGTTTGGTTATAAAGAAAAACAGTGAAGACATATTGTTTTATTAAAATTGTACAGATCATACAATTTCTCTCTAAACTCTTTGAATAGGGTACACTGGCCCAGTAAATTAATCTAATATACTGCTAGCTATTTCTATTTTATTTATTTTTCTGTACAAAACACAAGCAATTTAAGTTGGGAAGTCGGTCTGTTACTTAATGCTAAAAGAGTGGGCATTAAAGGAAAAGTGGGTGGATATTGTCACCCACTGGGGCAGCAGTGTGGAGTAGTGGTTAGGTCTCTGGACCGGAGGCTCATGGGTTCAATCCCAGGTGGGGGACACTGCTGCTGTACCCTTGAGCAAGCTACTTTACCTAGATTGCTCCAGTAAAAACCCAACTGTATAAATGGGTGATTGTATGTAAAAATAATGAGATATCTTGTAACAATTGTAAGTCGCCCTGGATAAGGGTGTCTGCTAAGAAATAAATAATAATAATAATAATAATAATAATAAAGCCGCTTGTGACGGGGAGGACCCTGTCGCTGGTTCTTGTGCAGATGTGTGCAGCTGGGACGCATAACAGGAGACACGTTGCTAGGAAACTAATTGAGCAGGTAGGCTCGCAGGGCACTGAACTGATTAGGAGGTCCAGATTGGCCAGGGGGCGTGCCCGGGGAGCCTGCACACAGCTGAAAAACTTGAGGATCTTGAGGATCACCTGCACCCCCCCCCCCCCCCCCCCCCCCCCAGCTAAGGGAATGAGCATTAACAAAGACTAAGGGACAGACAGTCCACTGGATGTTGTCAGGACTTATAAATCCTGTCTGGTGAGCCAATCCCGTACAGAAGTATGCTTGATTAGCACTGGTCAATATTTAGTCATAATTTGAACATGTACAGTATGTAAAAGATTAAGGTTATGCAACACCCTGGATCACACTGCTTAGCCCTTGGGGAAAGGAAAGTACTTGAGAATGACGAAAGGGAAAACCTTTATAGAACAAACTGATATCCAACTTCATTCTTGACTACTGCTTACAGACTTTATAGGCCCTCAGTCAAAAATGTTAACATGCTAACAGATATTTTGGGAACCTGGGTCACTAGGTTCAGTACAGAACATCCAAAACATGGGCTGCTTTGGGTGAATAATATAGTGCAGCAAGCTGTAATCCCCAAACAAAGAACAGTGGGGAAGCCATACACTTTAATCCGAGAAAGTACACCCCAAATTTGGGAGTGAATTAATAATATAGTTTACTGACTGTACACAATTTAAAAATGAGTCATTCAAGCTCAAGTGGACCAAATTCTGGGGTGAGGTCCCCTCAATTCATGGTTGATGATACATGAGCCACATGTGATGGAGAAAAGGCTGTGTAAAGAGCTCTAACAACCCACACCACATGCAGAGAACAGGTCTTGTAAAAATGAACATTTGCATTAACTTTTTTATTCCTCCCCACGCAGAGGATGAGCTAGACAAGCTTTGTAATTCAACGGCTTTCGAACACAAGATCATTAATTGACAAACTTGAATGAACAAAGGTACAGTAAGTAAACATTTCCAGTTTTGAAAATCATAGTAATGTAAATACAATGATAGAGTAATTCAGTAATTTGGGACCACTCTGAACAGTTGCAGAAAATAATATGTATGTGAATCCGATACAGAATGTAGAGATTTCAAAATACTTACAATAATCATTTTTCCCTCACTGACCAAAATATATGGGAATGTATAGTATGCTTGATTGAGACGTTTTTACAATACACAACACTAAGTAGTTCTAGCAAATGGAACTGTGCAAGAACATTAAAACTTAGGATTTATATGATCCTCCACAGATCTCTGCAAAAGTATAGAATAAATTAACTTGTAACTGCAGCTGAGGGAACATGCTTGATTTGAATATTCTGAGAATGCTGGAAGCTCAGTAGGGTCATAACCAGGCCTCTTTTGGCTAAAGGGTGACAGATTAGATCTTCCAATTAAAATGGAATTTCTGCAAGCACACTGGAAACAACGTAAAGTGTGTAACAAGCCATTAGCTAGGGGACGGAGGCGTAGTCTATAGTGTGTGTTGGGGGGATCTTTAGAAAAATTGTGGAAAGATGTACTTTTGGTCTGAGAGGCAAAGCAGAAAAGAAAAGTTAAAACCATTGGGATCAATTGTCAAATTGTAGTACACCAGTAGGTGCAAAGAGGAGTTTTTTGGATAAACACTCTAACCCTTCCGATAGGTCTCACCACCAAGAAGCCTGGGTGATCTTCCATTGAGCTGAACCGGTATGACTATCCTTCTACAATTCTCTCTAGTTTTATTTTAGGTTAAAGAAAGCAATGCGTTGCTTGCTTTTTGACTTTTGGTAAATTTAAGAGCTTAATGAAACAATTGTTTAACTTATACGTATCTTTGAGGGAAATTAAAACTACAGTACATGTTCCCAGTTAAATGGAGCAGAGAGCATTATGTATTACAACCAGGTCAAATGTAGCTCACTGCAAGAGGTTTCAGACTGTTTTGTAGGGTTTGCTTACATCAAGTCTAAAATGTTTACGATTTCACAGATAAACACAAAGCCTGCCTCAGTCTAAGATTCATGTACACTGTAGGAGAAGCCAAAAATACTCAATAAACATGGCATATAAACAAAACCCTATTCTGAACACGTGTTTTTCTGTATAAAATAAAGACCACACAGGAAGTACCATGTACAAATAAGAGTTTCTTAATTTTGAAAACTTTTCACATTCGATTATGTATTAATTTAATCAAAACCAAACATACTCCTTAGTTTACAAGGTAATACTGAGGGTTCCACTGTAATTTCCAAGATGAACTGCTCCCAGATTTAATGATTTCACCCTTAAAAACAATTACTGACTCTCCTGCAGCATTTAAGTGAAAACTGGGGTTCCAAGATGTGTTACAATGAAAAAATAAACGCACGCAATTATTAGGTAGACCGGTCTGAAATAATGTCACAGCTGATGGTTTATTATTAGTACAAAAAAATGATTGTGGGGAAAAAAAAGAAGATCTTGCCACATAATTCCAAAGCCTTTATGAAGAACTTACTGCACATACAGGCTTCGGAATAGATCAAGTTGGAAATATATTCAGGAAAATGTTCATCTCTTCAAACCACGACACTCACTTCCTGGAGCAGATTTCTGCCCAATAAAAGCAATGTATTGTTTGGTATCTAGAACCAAATGCAAATAAATATTGCATGGAAACAAGTTTTATCTACTTATCATACCAAGAAACAAATATTATGGTGAAAAAAAAAAACCCTCTTACAAAGTAGTTCAATATTTGCAGACTTTTGGGCCAATTAAGAACAAACTGCAATGCCTATTATGTGCTATACTATACATTTTATAAGACGCAGGTTCTTGGATGTATATTTGAACTGCTGTTTGAGAACTACCTCCCTGCTTGATGCCTCGCTGAAGTAAACAGACTAATTACAGCTGGCTTCAGAGACCATATTTAGCACTAGTCTTGGGCTACCTAAAACCCAGATTAATGCTAATCATGGTCTGTGAAACCAGCTGTTAATTAAATAAAACGCAATCCAATCTGCGAGTAATATAGGCACCAGTTTATACTAACGTATTTGCAACAAAATTAGGTTATAAACATCCGCAAGCTGCACTAGGCTCCTGACACCAAACGTGAATTTAAAAAGCTTTACCCCAGGTAAAATAGACATGCCGCTGGAATGTGGAAATGCAGACATTTTTTGGCTGCATAGCTATCTGAAATGCTCCAAGGGCCAGACAGTGGCATTTGCATTACTACAACTAGTTACAAAATAAATACAGTACAAAGTTCCAAACCTCGACATCAAAAATTAGACACATCGTAGCAGTCGTAGAACGCAAACGAGAACATTATTTCATAGTAATATTCTATTCACAACCACAAAGGCCTGATGCATATGAAGTAATAACTCACTACTGTAATATTTTTTTCACATGTATCCAACGACAACGATTCCCCCCACCTTCTGTGCCTGTAGTAGTATAAGAACTTAGTGCACCACTACGTTTTCCTGGTTGACGCGATTACATTTTTTTTTTTAAATTGTGCAAGACCGCTCTTCTACTCCAACTAAAAATATGTTCATTAACATCACGCCCCTTTTTTTTACTACTAGTAAAGTGGTAGTAATACTGCCATTTTCGGTCGCTTTATTTTGGCAGCGATTTGACAGGTTTATAACAACAACAAAGCACGAAATTAAGACAATACAAATTCTTAACTTACCATTCTTCAGCTCATGTTTCACTGTAAACAGGTCGCCTTCTCCGGAGGAACCCTCCATCGCTCGGGACACGTTAAGCAAGGCGGTGGCAGTAGATTAATAAATCGAAAAATTGATTTACAATTAAAATCGGCTCCTTCTGGGCTTAATAAAATATGCAAAAGTATTAAAAATTGTTGACCCTAATTCTTTACAACTAGGTACCGTACGTCTGCCACTACAACAGCACCACAACCCCGTTGAACCAAGCTATGACCCGCCCAGTAGTACTGCGATTGGGGTTGCTAGGCAAGTTTCCACCAATGGCAGGTCTATTCTGCTGCCAAACTACCAGACTTAATAAAGTCCCTCCCTAGAAATAAAGTGCCCCCGCGTCTTTGCTCTGAGTTAATTGGTGTCTTCGTGGGGATCTCCTCAATAGATTGGAAGAGGACATTGACAATCAACGGCATGCGGCTGTTCCCAGCCACCTCCTTTCTTGCCAAGTTGTGGGCTGGCTGTGAAGAATTGGAGACGTGTGGTGCATTCACGGAGATCGTTCTGCGCAGATTCTGTGCAAAATCTGACCAATTTAGCCAATGATCTTCTAAGAATGATCTCCGTGAACGCACCCATATACTGTTGATTACAGTAGGCTAATTACATGGGCGGTTACAGAGTATTGAATTCCCACACTAAAGTAAATATAGTGCGAGGGTTTCACGGCTTCACACACACAAACTTTGCCAAAGAGTGCAGAAAGTGCGGCGGCTAGGTCACTGGTAAGCAGCGAGGGGCCGTGAAAAAAAAGAATGGGCGTGTTCGACTTCCAACCCACTGCACTTACTGCTAAAACCTAAAAGGACATAACTAGTAGACAGCAGAAACGTGTCAGTAACGTCAATAAATCGTGATAGATTTGAAAATATGAGACTTAAATTGGAGCAGTTCGTTATTTTATTTATAAATATATTTTGCAAAACTTCCAAGTCAATTTACCACCTTTTAACTAAATGCATTATGACTTATTGAGTGGTACTCCTTTGTTACATTTAGTCTTTTCTAAGCAAGAAACGGTCGCTTAGAAAGGCCCTTAAAAGAGGGACATAACAGAAAATAGGAGGCACTTTTTTACACAGAGAATTGTGAGGGTCTGGAACCACTGGAAACATTCCAATGCATTGTATAGGAAACGAAAGGCTCCATTTATGGCATTGTTTTCTTGAACACTATTCAAGTCCCGTTTTCAAAGGAACCATTTTCCAGCAGCCATTGCTAATTTTGTTTATCACGATTGGTGGTCACAATGCATAATAATATTGCAATGTTTCCTATGATGCAATAAACTTCCACGTGCATTTCAAACCCGTGCTTGAAATCAGACAGAAGCGCAAAAGGTATTGCCATCTGCAGCATCGTGGTTTAAGAAAACACGTCAAACGTGGAATTATTAATGCTTTTTCCAAGTTTATTTAACTCATCGTTCTAGTATCGCTGCGATAGGCGTTTGATTAGTCTAGTCTTTTCATTTCTCCCCTCCAGGGTCAGACTGCAGTTCCTGTACTGCAAAGAATTTTAAAAAGGACGAGCGATCTGGCGTTTTAGTACACGGAACTTGTTTGATTGCTGTTTATTTGTAATGCTTTGGTCTGTTTTATGCACAGAATTATTGCTTAAAAAGTGCAGCAACAAAAACAAACTGGTTATAATAATGCCGTTTCTTTAGTAATCATTTAAGTATCATTTTCATACACGTCTTCACCAAAAAGTTATTTCACCTTGAATTTCTTACCTTTTTAGAATAATCCAGAATTTGTGTTTGTAACAGGGGAAAACAGGCAAAGGACGCTCTGGTTTGTGGTGACTTTTACCCATAAAGCTTGAATGCAATTTGATTGGTAAGTGGATTTTACTGTACTGAGGTATATATCTCCTAAATGCTTCTTATGTTAAATGCGGTGTCTACAATATATCAAAATCCAGCACATTTTTGTAAGTTACCTTAGTAGTATACTTAGCATTCAGCTAATTGTCTTTTTAAATTTAACTGTGTAGAAGTACTGGTATGTGTTTGTTTTGTGACTGGTCACAGAAGTATTGAATAATTACAGGGTCCTACTGTGACAAGTTACCCAACAGGTAATACCCTACCCCCTCCAGTTACACCAAACTCGGTGCTCTGGGATGTTCAAGGAAAGAAATCAGAGATGATAGTTAAGAACATAAGAACATAAGGAAGATTACATCCAATATGTTAAATCCAATATGTTTGGGCTGATTTGTCATAGAATGACCCAACAGTAGAATCCCTCTATTATGAGTGACCACCAAATCTACTGAGAAAAAACATTTTATATTCAGAGGGAAGTACTGACCTGTATATATAAACTTGTTCCTGTAATGGAAGCAGTCAAAAGGGCCTCCTTTCTTGGATTTTTTGTTCCCTATTTAACTTTTTTTTACTAGGATACAGTAAAATGTAATTCTGGAAACTTCTCTTTTGTAATACAGTATATACTGTATATGTAATGTACAGGAAAGTGTTCCTTCACTTTTTTGGTGAGATAGAGGTCTGATTCAATATACATTAAACATTTACTTTCACATGTCATATCTGTATTACATGCACAGTTCACATTATATCTTATGAAGTGGCTTTCATGGTAAGGCCTCTCTAAAGAGTGGTATTCCATGAGTGTACATGAGTTCAAATCCTTTGAAAAGAGCGCAGTCTTCATGAAATGAATCGGAATACGACAGTCGTTTTCTGAAAACTGCACTTTTGAAATCAAAATCACTTTTTGGAAAACCAATCCTGTACGCATGTATGCACACTTAGGGCTTGATCTTCAAAACGCCCATGTTCAACATGTATCTGTGTACTGCATGTGTACAGAAGTTAGTTCTATAAGGAAGTACTGTAAAGTATAACATTAATTGGCATGCACTGTACACTTGTAATACTTGACTCGTGTTTAAACTGTTAAACGCTATAAGATAGTTATAGATTAACTGATTTCGTTTTGTGTTGGTCTGAGAAGCATGACTATAACATTAGCTACTCATGTAATGTGTTAAATTATGTGATCTTGCACATGCAGCTAAAACTGTAATCATTTTTTTTTTTAATTTCAAACCTGCAGTTTACAAGTCTGTTCTTGTTGTTGGTGCTTTTATACAGAGAGGGACATGCTGTACTGACTGACCTTAGAACATAACCTCAGCAGAATAGTATGCATGATGTATTTGTAACTGATTGTACCTCTATGGGATTAGAATACGCACCAGTTGTACAATCCAAAAAGCTAAATATAGAAACTGAAGACAGGGACAGATGTCTTTGACTGGGCATTTTTCCATCACCAGGCATGAGCAGTGTGTGAAGTAATTATGCAATTAGGCATAAATCTTGGAACCTGAGCTTATAATAGTTTACAGTTTATTTAGTGGACAAACTGTTTTCAGTGTTTAATGGTGAGGTGACTCTGGTTCTTATTTGTTATTTATTGATGTATATTTTTTTGTTTTGCATACCTCTTAGTAGTGATGATGGGAACAATGGTTAGGTATTTGCAGATACCATTATGCCAAGGTTTCAGTCTTACCTACTAAAATAAATTGAGTAAAGATGAATTAGGATGTATATGCGTGGATTGTGAGTATGAAGGAGGTGCCACATTGTTTTAGCTCTCTGTGAACAGTACTTCTCAATATAGTACTCTAAAAGTAGATTAAGATTTACAGGTTAACGCACATGTTCACAGGGTCATATCTATAGATCTAATTGTCCTAGAGACATGCCATTTGAGAGTTGCAGGTGTCTTTATGAAATAACTTGTGCATGAAGTAACTTTATACAATGACATGCAAATGAAAAGCATTATCTATATTTTCCCAAAGGAATAATGATATTAACATAGGAATGTGACCGGAGACTGAAAACCAAAGGTGATGGACTGACTGTTTGCATTTCCTCGGAGGATACAGAAATGTTCATTACCAGATCCTTTAGGAGCTTTCTCCCTTCTGCAATCCGAATGCTGATTCATGATGGAAAAAGAGCCAGAGGCACTTCGGGGATGGTTGGAGGTGAGGTGCTATTTAAAGATGAAGTGCCTTTCAAATTCCTGATTTCAATTGAATTCCTGTTGGTGAATATCTTTTTATGGGATTTACACTTTTCACAGGTTACTGTAAATCAATGATTCCCAACTCTGGCCATTGAGGCTTTTTCCAGTCCAGCACTGTTCCAGTCAAGTCCAATTAAATAATTTAGGACATGGCTAGAAAGAAATAGCTGAAATGGGGTTGATCTTAAGGGCTAGAGAAAGCACTGCTATAAATCTACACTTATTAAAAAAAAAAAAAAATGATACACTGTACAGTTCAGTTTGTGGTGTTTTATTTTTTGTTTTTAAAGGATACAAGCAAGCTCAAATTGTGATATTGCACAAGTTCCTGGCTGATGATTTTGAAAAATTCTGCCATGCAAACAGTGGCCCATTGCCATTACTATACAGGAGTCAACCAGGAGAATGGAAATATCCTAAAGACAACTCCGATATTGGGTACGTTTCTGTGTTTAAAATAGGCTTTTACTTTTATTTGTGTCATGTAAGTTGTGAAGCCTAACATCTCTCATTGTTACAGAACGGACTGCCCTCAGTATTGTAGACATGAATTGGGAAACTTCACTGGCAATGTACCTGATCTACTGGAGTACTCAAAAGAGTTGGAGGAGATGGTGACTTTCTACTTGGGTGGCAGCTTTTCTGTTGAACAGATGCTTCTAAAGGCAGGAGTTCCACTCAGGCACGTCGAACAAAATCGCACCATAAGCATGTATAAGGTGAAGTAATAAGCCATTGTTCAAGACTTTCCAATGTCTCTTATCTGACTGGTGTTATCAATCAATTACTTTGACAATAAGGTTGGTTCCTCGCTCACTCTTCTGTTTCCCAAACTCCCTAGTGTCTCCAGACACTTAACTAGACACTTCTACTTGATTGTGAGCATGGTCTATGTAAGGGGTATAATGATAAACTAAGCCAGTGAGAGGGGCTACTTGGTATGTGTAATAAGATCAAATGAAAGTTATTGATGAACACATTTTAACCTTTAATGACTTCTGGGGAACATTTCTTCATATCAACTATATCACCTGGACTACACACAGGTAGCTGGCTATGTAGTGTATTTGGTCATGTATCAAAATATGACATGTAAGAAAGCACTTTTTTGTGGCTTAATTGTGAAGTGTTCATGGAGGCTTCCACCAGCCTCCAACAGCATTGGGAGAACAAACCCAGACATATACTGGCTAGACATGGTGAGTAGTTAATGTCTCAGTTTCAACTAAAAATGCCATTTGGATCTTTATTTTTAGTGTGGCATATATTGGGCCATATTCACAAAGCATTTACAGTTTTTAGATAAACTGTTTGTTTCCTGTAGACGTCGGTGCCGTGTCGTGAGGTGGGCAGGTTTCAGTGTAACATGGTGGTCTCCGTGACGCCTGTCCCAGAGGGAAAACTCGACGCTGTCGCACAAGCCACCCACCCAGCAAGAGATGTTCATGGGGCTCCAGTTCATATTGGCCACCCTGGTGAGTTCAGCCCAGTCCATTCACACCTCATATTCAGTGTACTAATGAAGAACAAAAACCTGTATTAGGTTTTAATCTATGGTCACATTTGGATTTCCGATCTGTATTTTAGGATTAATTGGAATCCAGGATCTGTCCAGACCAGACTATGGGGATCCAGTTCAGCCTCATCAAGGAGACGTCCCTGTGTTCTGGGCCTGTGGGGTGACAGGGGTGGAAGCTGTACAGAGCTGCAGTGAGTATGGAGCAGTCTGCAACAGTCAACATCCCATAATAAGACACTTGAGTAGTATATTATTGAATGTAAGGGTGTCAAGTCTAAATGTTTCAGTTTAATTTAGCATTAACTAAACATGGGTATATCAGTCACTAAGGTCATTCAGTACATCATGTATTTGCTGTTGTTACTTAAACATTTTAATATATTCTATACCTCTTTTCAAACAGGGGCACTGTTTTAACAATCAAGTGTTAGCTTTTTTTTATTGTGTGACTAGTCCCTAGTTTGTGCTTTTAAAATTCATTTTAAATCAAATTTTCCCCCAAAAAAGA
This sequence comes from Acipenser ruthenus, assembly GCF_902713425.1. Lineage (NCBI taxonomy): Eukaryota > Metazoa > Chordata > Actinopteri > Acipenseriformes > Acipenseridae > Acipenser > Acipenser ruthenus. The sequence continues at coordinate 21,372,115 of NC_081206.1, forward strand.
AAGGGGCCCCATTTTTAGGACAAGAAAAATGTTATGAGTTTTTTTTATTTTATTTTTTTAGAACCTCCTCTGGCATTCACCTACTCTCCTGGCAGGATGTTCATCACTGACTATAAAAGGAACGAGTCCAGTCCTGTTCCCAACACTGACCCGCCAGAGACCGTACAGACCTTCTGCATCTCCCAGAACCCTCTGCACTACAGTGTTGCCTCTGCTGCTGCAGTTCAGAAGATCAGGGCCCTGGAGTGTCACATTGGGTCTGACCCAGGTAAGCAGCCACCACACTCTGCCTACTTGTTCTCACACCATTTGACCATGTAGGAAATAATCAGCACTCTATGGGCTGATACTGATTAAGATATCTAAGGTACCTTCAGCTGACATTTTAGATACAATCATTGAGATTAATTTAGGTGGTCAGTAGTCTTTTATATTCAGAAACTGATCAAACATTTTTAAAAAGGAATATTGTGGGAAGTAAAAAATAGACACTGCAATGACGGACATTTTAACCCAGTTGTATAAATGTTCTACAACTTTTAGGAAGACAAAAATCAAAGTAGGCACCAGTACAGACAGTTCCCAGTGCTGTATACTTTCTCAAGTGTGTGATATTGGACATACATGCTGTTCTTTCCATTGCTTCCAAAATGTTATCAATTTAAATTCCACGTTTGTTTTCAGGTGACCGAGGTATAAAAGCCCTGTTCATCCAAGACGAGCTGCTGAAGGCCTCCCTCTGCATGTCTCATGCAGCCTCAGTTCTCATCACTACCGGGTTCCCGACCCATTTCAACCAGGACCCTCCAGAGGAAACTGATGGACCTCCAGGTGCCATCGCCATGGCAGCCATGCTCCAGGCCCTGAAGAAACAGGTTGCTATAGTAACCGACCACCGGTCCTTAGAAATGAACAAGAAGATTATTGAGGATGCTGTTGAACAAGGTAGTGAAGTAATACAATCTCCAGACATATCCTGAGCGATAACTGCACAATCTTTCATCTGATTTTACAAAACGCTCAAAAGAGAGTTTAAAACAGGGACAAGATATTATGACATTGCTGCCTACAGCCTATGAAGAGCCTATTTTAGCTAGAATGTTGGTCTGCTATTAGTATTCCGATAGCTGCAACTAATTTTTTAAGTTTAATCAGCAGAGTGAAAAATATAAAGCTCTTGTAAATGTGCTGACAATGTGAACTTTTACTTTCAACTCGTATATGAATAGCATCTCTTTACCATTTTTATTTGTTTGGCAGGCATCTTAAGAACTCAAGTACCACTGCTCAGCTTCCAAGACGATAGTCAGGATTCAACTCTGAGGTTCCTGTGTCAAGATGGCAACCCCCAGACACCCAGGTAACTTCAGTTCTGAATATAGGCAATCTTCCTCCATCTTTTTTCTCTTCCTTAAACTTTTGCAACAAACAGGCTTTATTGGACTTGACAGCTGTTTGAAGTTGCATGACCAGGTTGGGGGCTGTATAATAGTTTTGGTTTCATTTAGGAACTAAATATTTGTATTAAGTATTCATTGTTTTCCAGTGTGTGGTATATAAGACAGCACTTACCGACAGCGTAACTACAGTGATTGCTCTAAAGTCAATCACCAGACTGCACTACAAAAAGAAAAGGAAGAACTGATTGGATAAAAAAAAAACCTGGACCTGGGAACGGTATAAGGCTGTGAGGGCAACAGGACATGCCACTGAATATTTGTTGGTAAATGTTGTTGTTCTCAGGTATGACCACTTGGTGGCAATAGAGCGTGCTGGCAGGGCTGCGGATGGAAACTACTACAACATGAGGAAAGTGAATATCAAACACCTGGTCGACCCCATAGATACTCTGTTCACATCGGCAAGCACAATCCCAGGCATCATGACAACAGGTACATTACAGTGCTGAGGGTGGGGATACAGAACTATTCAAACCCCACATACTGTATTTCTTTTAATATGAAACACTCAAAACAGCTAATTGATTGTGGGAGTGAAATATAGAAAAAAATGATACATGCATATGTGTAGACACCACCACTAATACCCTGCCACCAGAGTTTAAAAGGATTTTGCTTTTTCTTCCCCAAACAGTGTTTTTGTTCCTTATTATACAGTAGTAACATATTATTGAAAATATTGAATGTTACTACTTCTTTTTTTTTTTGTACACTACATGCTTTTTATCTGCTTCAAAATACAATGTTACAAGTATCTCCGCTGTATTTTACAGTGTCTGGCAGCTTGTTAAAGCTGCAGGTGAGTGGTTTTTTTTATGTAAGATAGTCAGAGGTGAATGGCAGTAGATCACCAAGAAATGGGTTCTAAGACTTCAGATATTCACATACTGTATACACAGAAGGCTGTCTAAATAAAGAGTGTTGCCTGCCAGGTATCGGAGACGGAGGCAATGAGCTGGGGATGGGAAAGGTGAAGGAAGCAGTGAGGAAGTTCATGCCACATGGGGAGCTGGTAGCTTGTGACGTTGGAGCTGACTTTGCTATTACTGCAGGTAAGGCGTGTCAACATTTCTACAGCTTCTAAAGAATCAGTTTCTATTATAGCACTTGTTTTCATTTGCATTAGTACCATTTTTTCTGTTGTCTTCCGCCACACCAAATTGAAGTTGAGCTTGTCAGCATGGCATGCCTGTGCCTCTGCCTCTGGTGTTGGGGCCTAAAACATGTGCAGAGGCTTTGACTTTAATGTGCAACTCTAAGAGTAGTGCATTTTTTCTTGTCAAAATGAATGCCATTTAGCTTGCTGTTGCTCTGAAGGGAAAGGCAATGGAAGTATTGGGGTTGAGTTAAAATTATAACATCGCTAAGACCTGTACAGCAAAAAACAAAAAAAGCCTTTGTTTGATTTTACATAGGACAATACTAACTGTCATTGAAATTAATACAAGGACTGTGGTTATGGTATTATTTTTCTGAAGCATCTCTTTCCTCGTGTGCCTAGGTGTTTCAAACTGGGGGGGCTATGCGGTGTCCTGTGCTCTCTACATCCTGAACTGCTGTCCAATTCACGACAGATATCTCCGGAAGGCAGTTGGGTTCCCCAGACACTCGGAGCAGGATTCCTGGGCCTCAGCACTTCCAACAGTCACTAAGGTAACCTGTACTGGTAAATGGGTGTTCTTTATTTAAAGCGTTTATAGCAATCCTGCTGCCTAGTTGAGGCCTTATTAAGTCTGTTCAAAACCAAAAGTTCTCAGCACCATTATTGTTTACAACAAAATGTCTAATATATATCTGCCCCATCTTCTTATTGATCAAACGATTAACTGACTGATCTTGGTTCTAAACGGAGTATGCCTGTGTGTTTAGGAAGAGAAGCTGCTGGAAATCCTGGTGAAGTACGGGATTCGGAGTGGCAAAACTGGAAATCTGGGAATGGAGGTGGACGGCCTGCCTTTCTATGACACTCACTCTGCTATGATCCAGCAGCTTCGCGATATCACACTGCAGCCAGTGGCAATGGCATGACAAGCCCAGCAACACTTTGTAAAACATTTTTCAATATTGCTTCCAAAGAGTTCCTGAACTTTGTTATTTTTTAAGATAGAGCGCCAAATAGGAATACAAATAAATAGCTCAAATGGCCTTTTTACTGAAGAATTGTATAGAGAAAGTTCCCTTTCAGGGACATGATTGTAGCCAAGAACTTTAATAACACATAGACACTGAATACATCGTTGGTCATTTCATTTAGCAAAATAATATCCATTGGGATGTTGTAAGGATGTTTTTGTGAAGTTATACTGCTTGAATTATTCTAGACTATTCTTTGCATTCATGTAGCCAGACTGTATTTTGGGGAGTTGTGTGAACTGACATAATGTGGTTCCTGGGAGGTGCATGGGTGATCGTCATTGTTTTGAAGAGGTGGTGATTGCTTGTCCTGAAGTGAGTAACATATCTTCAGTGGTACATAACCACCTTTGATTGCGTTATCGCCAATCAGCATATTGCCTGACATCTCTCATTGCCATTGTTGCCCAGCACACAATGGTGCCACTCCTGTTTCAAAGAGTCAGTCTTTTTCTCAAGCAAGACAGCTAACTGAACTGTATTGTCTCAAATATATTTATGCCTGTATGTATCTGTGTGCCTCACTCACAACCAACAATAGAGCCCTGGAGAGAACCTGATTGTTCCATTGTTTAACATGAATATATAAATGTGCTTGTAGAAGTGTTAAGTGTTTCATATATGCATTGTATGCTATGTAAAAATGTACTTCATGTAACGTCTATATCTATAAACTTTATTTTGCGGTTTTAATACTATATGCTTGTCTTGATTCATTTATTTACATGATTTTATTTATTTTATTTATTTATTTTTTAGAAAAAGCTAACTGTGGTAACACAGTTCTGGGAGAATGAGTGCATTTTGATTTATAGGTTAGGTCTGTTAATAATTAAAAGATAACATGGTTGGCCTTTAACTTCAGGCACATTTTCAAAGTCCTTCATTTTAAACAACTAAACACACTATCAACAGGATTTCAGAGATGTCCATTTCAAGAGGTGATCTGGAGCCGCCTCTCGAGGTAAAGTCTTACATTGTCCTCATTTAGATCAATATTGGTATGAGAAACAGGAAATTTAAGTGACACAGCAATGGTGTCAAATTTGCATACAAACACATTTTAGTGCTGCATGTTTGGGAACATTTTTAAACATCTGGAAATTATAAAACACTGTTACATGCAAGCTGTATCTCTATCACCCAGATTCACACTCTCAATACCAAGTTTCAACAGGCTCAGATTTTATTCTGCTTTCACAGTACTTTTCTCTCCGTGTCATGAAAATGTAATTGTGATATATTTTAAGGAAGGGCTGTCCAATGGTTGACTCGTGAGCCACAATATGGCTTTTTAAACAGCTGGTTAGGATACCAGAGGTTTTACTGTACTGTGTCTAATATGTCTTTACCAAAGTTTCATCTCAATTGAAAAGGTCTCTAGACAAACGTAAAATCCTTCATGAATGATGGTTGTTGATGGTCTCAGTCCTCAATAACTACAACTAGAAAATGAAATCCACATCCTGACGACTGTACAATGGCTCTCGTATATTAAACAGCAACTCTTCTTGTTTAAGAGTTCAGAAATGGTTTCCTCTGAAAGCTTAAGGAGCTTGCACCCTGCTGCGATCCGACAACTGATTCGAACCCGGAAACTTGGGACCAGGAGCACTTCAGGAATGGCAGAAGGTGGGTCTTCATTGTTCGGTTCCTCTGGCTTGATATCCACCACTGTAGTGCGGGGTAGTTTATGGTGTCCATAATTATATAATCGTGCAAATAGGCTTATGGGCTTATACTTGGGTACCTGCTGTTTTCTGGGAATGCAGTTAATCCATCCTTTGGTTTTTTATACAAGCCCATGCACATATTTTTTTGGGCTGAACTGCAATTTCACACAAGCACAAAAGTTTTCACCTTTTCAAAGACAACATTGAAATGAAATCTTCAGTAAACATTAATATTAAGCTATAAGAAATATGGTCCTGGTTTTATTGATCTAGATGGTGGTGGTGGTTGTGTTTCAATCAATAAACATGCTAAATGTGAGAAATAACTTTTGAGGTTATTGACACATATTACATGTATTCTTGAGCTTAGCTACTGGCACAAAAAATACATTTACGGTGTGTACAATATACAAGATTTTTTTATTTTATTTTTAGGATACAAACAAGCCAATATTGTGATATTGCACAAGGGCTTGGCTGATGATTTTGAAAAATTCTGCCATGCAAACAGTGGCCCATTGCCATTGCTGTACAGGAGCCAACCAGGAGAATGGAAATGCACTATACTAACAGACAACTCTGATATAAGGTAAGTATTGTGTGTAGGGTTAATAGTGAATACATATCCAGCCTTTATCAACACTGTAATAATAATACACAGTTTCTTAATTAAAACAAAATCCAGGTCTGCTTAATATGTGTTATCGACACATTGCACAAGAAACAAACAAAAGTGTTTAAAGCAAACTCCAGTACTTTGCTCGATTGTTATATGTAACCTATTGTGTTCCAAAGGTTTTACAAATAATTGATAGTTTACTAATTCACATTGGTTAAGACCTCAAGTACAGCAAGTCTTAGCTATAGATACACCAGTTAATGAATGTCAGTAGACTTTCACCACAGAAGGCCTGGTGTTGAATCTTACAGTACTTACTTTAACCTGGTTTGTAGTGGACAGAAGGCCACGCAGAGCCACAACAAAATTGGCAGAGATGTCCAAATTGTTGGGAGAAACGTGGATGTGTACACACACTACTGTACTGATCTGCAGCCAGCACCAGACATGACCAAGTACAGACAAAAAGAATAAAAGTTGGGACTGCCTTGTCATTCAACGTGGTGATGGACGCTTTAAAAAAAGAAAAGAAAAGTGTATTTTTGCTACAAAATTATTGTTGTATTATGTGTTGGGTCTATTTATTGAACTAGAAGTGTGAAAATGATGAAGTACTGTTAAGTTTAACAGAACATTTTAGTGCATTTATATTTTTTTTAAATCACTTGTTCTGTGTGATACAATTCTGCTAAAATCATTTTCTTTTTACTTTATTTTTTATGAAGGCCAACACAAGGCCTCGTTGTGGATATACTACTCCTTCCTTTGTTGTTGGGTTGGTTCTTATCTATTGTTTAATCTGTTTTTGCTGCAGAACAGACTGCCCTCAGTATTGTAAATTCCAATATGGAAACTTCACTGGCTACAAATCTGATCTACTAGAGTACACGAAAGAGATGGAGGACATGACAACCTTCTACCTGGGCTGTAGTTTTGCTTTTGAACAGGCAATTTTGAAGGCGGGGGTTCCAATAAGGAACGTTGAACAAAAACGCAATGTGAGCATGTATAAGGTACGGTGAAAAGACCTCTTCTAAAGACCGTACTTTGATTTCCAACAGTAGTTTTGACTATATCCGATTTCAAAATGCAATTACTTGTTCATTTCATTATTTGATACTTGCTCCTGTTTATCGTTGTACCAACACAACTTCACTTGAAAAAGCAGCCCTCACTTCCTTTTAGTCCTTCATTAAAGTCCCTCATGTCTGTTTCGAATTATGAATTGTGTATTCCTTTCCCTGTAGACGTCAGTGCCGTGTCGTGAGGTGGGCAGGTTTCAGTGTAACATGGTGGTCTCCATGAGGCCTGTCCCAGAGGGAAAACTCGACGCTGTCGCACAAGCCACCCACCCAGCAAGAGATGTTCATGGGGCTCCAGTTCATATTGGCCACCCTGGTGAGTTCAGCCCAGTCCATTCACACCTCATATTCAGTGTACTAATGAAGAACAAAAACCTGTATTAGGTTTTTATCTATGATCACATTTGGATTTCCGATCTGTATTTTAGGATTAATTGGAATCCAGGATCTGTCCAGACCAGACTATGGGGATCCAGTTCAGCCTCATCAAGGAGACGTCCCTGTGTTCTGGGCCTGTGGGGTGACAGGGGTGGAAGCTGTACAGAGCTGCAGTGAGTATGGAGCAGTCTGCAACTGACAACATCCCATAATAAGACACTTGAGTAGTACATTATTGAATGTAAGGGTGTCAAGTCTAAATGTTTCAGTTTAATCTAGCATTAACTAAACACGGGTATATCAGTCACGAAAGTCATTCAGTACGTCATGTATTTGCTGTTGTTACTTAAACATTTTAATATATTCTATACCTCTTTTCAAACAGGGGCACTGTTTTAACAATTAAGTGTTTACACATTTTGTGTGACTAGTCCGTAGTTTGTGCTTCTTTTAAAATTCATTTTAAATCTAATTTTCCCCCCAAAAAGAAAGGGGCCCCATTTTTAGGACAAGAAAAATGTTATGAGTTTTTTATTTTATTTTTTTAGAACCTCCTCTGGCATTCACCCACTCTCCTGGCAGGATGTTCATCACTGACTGTAAAAGGAACGAGTCCAGTCCTGTTCCCAACACTGACCCGACAGAGACCGTACAGACCTTCTGCATCTCCCAGAACCCTCTGCACTACAGTGTCGCCTCTGCTGCTGCAGTTCAGAAGATCAGGGCCCTGGAGTGTCACATTGGGTCTGACCCAGGTAAGCAGCCACCACACTCTGCCTGCTTGTTCTCACACCATTTGACCATGTAGGAAATAATCAGCACTCTATGGGCTGATACTGATTGAGATATCTAAGGTACCTTCAGCTGACATTTTAGATACAATCATTGAGATTAATTTAGGTGGTCAGTAGTCTTTTATATTCAGATCTGATCAAACATTTTTAAAAAGGAATATTGTGGGAAGTAAAAAATAGACACTGCAATGACTGACATTTTAACCCACTTGTATAAATGTTCTACAACTTTTAGGAAGACAAAAATCAAAGTAGGCACCAGTACAGACAGTTCCCAGTGCTGTATACTTTCTCAAGTGTGTGATATTGGACATACATGCTGTTCTTTCCATTGCTTCCAAAATGTTACCAATTTAAATTCCACGTTTGTTTTCAGGTGACCGAGGTATAAAAGCCCTGTTCATCCAAGACGAGCTGCTGAAGGCCTCCCTCTGCATGTCTCATGCAGCCTCAGTTCTCATCACTACCGGGTTCCCGACCCATTTCAACCAGGACCCTCCAGAGGAAACTGATGGACCTCCAGGTGCCATCGCCATGGCAGCCATGCTCCAGGCCCTGAAGAAACAGGTTGCTATAGTAACCGACCACCGGGCCTTAGAAATGAACAAGAAGATTATTGAGGATGCTGTTGAGCAAGGTATTGTCTCTGATGTCTTAGATTGTACCCACTACCCTATATTCTGGATTTCTGTGGTGATGAGACAGTACAATGTACTACAATAAGAAGCAAATTGCCCAAAGCAGTATTTTGTTTTCTGTTTTAGCCTTTGAATATTCAGTGCAATACTTTGTTTGGTGTCAGAAATATATATCTAGTGACCATTGAGCACTCAAAAGGGTCGTTCAAGAATAAATATAAGGCTTGATTGTTTTCTGTGCTTATTTTAAGTAGTGTGCACTACACTATATATATGATGTGCTATTCAAGTGCTTGTGGGAGAAAATAGAACATTCTTGTAACATTAGTCATTTCTTTTGTAGGAATTTTAAATACTCCAGTACCCTTCCTCAGTTTCCAAGATGATAGCCAGGATTCAGCTTTGAGATTCCTGTGCCATGACGGAAATCCGAAGACACCCAGGTACGGTTAATCCTGCATATAACAAGCTAGACCTTTTTATCAGCAGTGTTATCACTGCAGTGCATCGACAATCACGCATTGTGGACAAAAGTTAACTAGATGTATTTGCACATTTTTGTGTGTGTGCGAACAATTTGCTTAACACATACACATGAAAGTTTTGGTGTTCTCGTTGTATGATGTTGCATGATGCAACGTCAGTACTGCTCATCCCTCCATGAGGTGTTCATTTCATTAACTAAATAGACTACTATCTGCAGCAGAAGCAGGGTATGCATGTATAGCTATGTTGTTTGTTATATTTTAAGTTGTTAAAATGAATGAATTTGAATTGGTTGCAGATTTCAATTTTCAAGTGAAAGATGAGTAAACAGGATTAACTCAAGTTATGTCAAGTGTCACTGAATTATGGTGCTGTTCTCAGGTATGACCACTTGGTGGCAATAGAGTGTGCTGGCAGGGCTGCGGATGGAAACTACTACAACATGAGGAAAGTGAATATCAAACACCTGGTCAACCCCATAGATAATCTGTTCACAACAGCAAGCACAATCCCAGGCATCATGACAACAGGTAATCAACAACTATTTCTGTTTTATAATAATAATATGAAAGTCCTAGAGTTGGTTTGGAAGCCCCTGAAAAGTGTTTCTAATTTATTATATAATAACAGAACCCAATGAATACCAGTATTTAGGGTTTGTATTTAAAATCCTGTTTTGAAACATAAAAAAAAATTATGATGAGGTGGGGTTAATGAACAATATGGTGAGGTGGGATTAATGCAGAAATATGATACACCATCAGATATATTGAGATACTCAAGTCTATTTTGACCTCATTTTACTATATATTATTAAAGTGACCACATCGTATTTTCCATCTTATACGATATACTGATTACCAGTGTATTTTATTTTATATATAGAGTAGTTCCACTGAGTAGTTCATCATATTTCAAGGGCCAGCTGTCGATAGCCTTTAATGGTCTAATGTTCATGTTAGTCACAGTCTAGGAGACTTTTCAAATGAATCATCGTTCCTCAGAGTGCTCAGTGACTCGTCTGGGCTACAGCACAGAGTCATCCGTTCCTCCCCAGCTCACACACTAATAGAAGCCCACCCAGCTGGGAAGAGGAATTTTGCATTGTGGAGATCTAAGTTGGTAGAGTGCAACATTGCCCATGTCATTGCCAGGTTAATGGAGGATTTGAGTGCATTTTTTTTTTTTAATATATAAAAGGAGCGAGATCAATTGCGTTATGCTAGATAAGAAATTATCTTATAATGCCCAGCTTAAATCCAATATTTCATTTCTAATTCCCTTCGAGGATTTAAAGCTTATGAAATGAAGGAACCTACATATTAAACTTGCGATAACCCTTTCTATTCCTGTGATGGTTCTGGTGCAAAAATGTGGACATTCGGAAACTTGTTATAGTTAATGAAATCCTGTTTTAATAAGCCCCTGATTATCAGGTGGCAGGGAAGCCTTGATGGTTTTCACAGTTTCTCCAGGTAAGAGTTTGACATCTGAGATGCAGGCACAGCAGGATGTTGTTTTACTCAATTGGTGTCAATCTGCAGCTTTCCAGACACAACCCTGGAGGGAACTAGAGGCGCTGATCCTTGAGGAATGGTCACATATCCCAGCAGAAGAATTTAAACACAGAAGACTCACATTTAATCTGAGCTGCCCAGGGTGACCCTGCACCTTGTTGTCCTTTATGTAATGCAGGGACCAGAATTAAACATAGTGTTCTCAGTGCAGTCTCACCATTGAATTATACAACCTCATCAGAACTTCCCTTGATCTGTGATCTACACCTCTGACTGCCTCCCCACACTGCCTGGTTGCTGTCAGGTCTTCATGACCTTTTGTAGGGTGGATGACCTGAATGAATAAATACTGTAAATGATATGCTGCCTGCCAGGTATCGGAGAGGGAGGCAATGAGCTGGGGATGGGAAAGGTGAAGGAAGCTGTGAGGAAGTGCATGCCACGTGGGGAGCTGGTAGCTTGTGACATTGGAGATGACTTTGCTATTACTGCTGGTAAGAGAGTTTAACCACATTTATTTATAACCTGATATTACACAACCTACCCAAGAAAGTGGATTATGTAATATGAAACAATGCTGAAAAACCCAAAGATAAGATTAAAACAAGTAAGACAAATCTTGTATTTTGAAAGTAGCTTAGGATTGCAATTACTTGTATATCTTTATTTTATAAATTTGTTAAGACGCTTTAACTAGAGTTTGTAAGCTGCTCTTCACTTCATGTAATATAGGCTAGATCAGCCAAAGTGTATTTTATACAAGTAAGCGCCTACTCTTAATGATCTGCCACTTTGAATCAAGTTCATTTTGTATTGCTGATGAAACAGTGCGTCACACAATAGCAGCACTGCCCGCCACACAGGCATTAAACTACTGTAAACTAGATGGTGCTGGTGCTTACTAACATAAAGACATCTACATTACATATGTCTATGACAGGCAATTAAAACTGAAGAGCAGCTCCTGAACTCGCAGCACCTTATAGCGTTACACGTTCCCTCATGTTGCTACAACTGTTTAAATAACTTACCTGTAATTTCTTTGCATTAACATCCTGTCAACTTTTCACACTTATAACTTTTTAAAGTCTGTTTCAAAGCTCTTTTCAAAATGGCCGCTCTGGTGCACTGGGGTTTCAGATCTGTCCTCCAAATTACTGCAGGAAGAGCGATTTTTAAAAACAAAACAAACAAACAAACAAACAAAAAGTGGTCTGGCTTTTCTGTTCCATACCACATCATGGATCATTATTGCTCTGTTACCTGCGTGACAAAGTGGGCAACAATCCTTATGCTATAAGAGCACTTTGAAACTGACTTTAAAGTTATAAGTGTAAAAAGTTGTCAGGATGTTACAATGAAAAGAAAAATCACAGGTATGTTTTTTAAACAGTTGTAGCAACACGTGGGGATGTGTAACACAATATAACCCTGCTACTTACTCTAATGCAGACTTATCAAAAAATAAAAGCACACAATACTTGAGTAATGGACTTTGCAAGAACCACTGAGAATAATTTCACATATAATACACAATGAAAGGGAACAGTACAAACAGGTGTCATTGTAAAGTTACTTATTAAAACTATGCATGATCAGATACTATATTGCAAAGGTAAAGAGATGACCCTCTAGTTTCTGTTTTTATGGTAGTTGTCTCTGGAGCTCTTCCCTGTTCCCATTCTGAAGCATGTCTTTCCTCATGTGCCTAGGTGTTTCAAACTGGGGGGGCTATGCGGTGTCCTGTGCTCTCTACATCCTGAACTGCTGTCCAATTCACGACAGATACCTCCGGAAGGCAGTTGGGTTCCCCAGACACTCAGAGCAGGATTCCTGGGCCTCAGCACTCCCAACAGTCACTAAGGTAAACAGATAAAGAATGCTACTGCTTAGAAACTATCCTTTAATTTCAGGAGTTTCTAGTATGAGTCAAAGTTTACATCTCTTTCTGAAACTGGTCTGTATCTACTAAGCATAATGTAGTGTCTGACCATAAACTGTGGATAGCAATCCTGGTTCTAAGCAGATAATTCCTGTTGTGTTTAGGAAAAAAAGCTGTTGGAACTCCTGGTGAAGTACGGGATTCAGAGTGGCAAAACCGGGAATCTGGGAATAGAGGTGAAAGGCCTGCCTTTCTATGACACTCACTCCGCTATGATCCAGCAGCTTGCCGAGATCACACTGTAGCCAGCAGGAACATCATGACAAGCCCAGACACTCCCTGATGGACTAAAATTCCTTGTGAACTAAACTTAATTACTGTTGTAACTGATAGCCACAGCCTAGAGAGTGGAAATGTGTATTTGTTTTTGTTTCGATGAAAGGTGTTGGTTTTCAGACACTGAAGCCTTTCCCCTACGTTTACAGTCAGGTTTGAGTAGATCTGATTTCTGTTTTGGTATAGTAATTCTTTGTATCAGAATCCACCTGGCATTATCTGTGCTTGTATAATCCTGTTGCCAGACCATTTTGAGGAGACCTTTCATCTCTACTCGATCTGTAGTAGTAGGTGGAGGGTTGATTTGATCATTTTCTCCCCGATCAAATTTTCGGTGTTTCCTACCCAAAGTTGGAAACAGCTGATATTCTCATATGGCCATCGATCACTTGTAGGCATGGGATAAATATGTGAAGCGGCGATCCATTATCGATTTTTAAAATACAGCTGTAATTTGATTTCTTGTCGTTATCAAAGAAAACATAAAAAATGCATTAATTGGTACGCCAAAATTCATGGCAATTGATCATGTTTCACTACTGTCTTAAAACAATGAAATACCTGGCAGAGTTCCTAATTACAATCATTGACAAATTGTTGTGGGAGACTGCTCAAAACAGATTTACAGCAAATAAAACTAATACTTCTGTAGAAATGTCAGTAGATTATAATGGCATACATGTAATAAACAGTAACTACACCTATAATTACCTTTTTATATAAACATACATTGACATATACATTAGTTAGAGTTTATTAAATGTAGTGTTCTGTTGATCCGTTATTTTAGTAAACGATTCGACCAGTATTTTTTTTTTGTCTAACCTTGTATTTCCTTTATTGGACTTGGCAAGTTGCTGCAGACATATTGTAACATTGGTAATTACTGGTCATTGTAGCCTCAAAGTACTACCGTACATTAGATTGATCATTTCTATATATTGTCAAGATATGATAAAAGGGACTATATATATATATATATATATATATATATATATATATATATATATATATATATATATATATATATATATATATATATATAAATAATAAAACATATAGAAAATGCAAATGTAAAGATTTGGTAAATGTAATAGTTAACTACTGTTTTTAAATTGTTAAAAAATAATAAAACAGTTAAATTAACATTGTTCAACATCCCATAGAAATGTACTACTAGAAAAATTTATTTAGTACTGTGACAGGGAGAACCCTGTCGCTGCTGCTTGCGCGGAGGTGAGCAGCTTGGACGTGTAACGGGAGACACGTTACTAGGCAACCAATTGAGCAGGTAGGTTCGTCCGAGCTGATTGTGCGGTTCGGATTGGCTGGGGGGCATGCCTGGGGAGGTTGCACGGAGCGTCTGTGCCACAGCTCGAGGCGACTGCTCCGCCATGCTACACAGAGGGACGCTTTGTTTAAATCCATGAGGACAGCGTCCGCTCTGCAGGACAACTACTACAGAACCCCTCATTTGCAAGACGGTGCCTGTGATGGCTCTGCTCGGCCAGGACCGTCGCAATGACCCGGAGTCGCTGGGAGGCCAGGACCTCAGGAGCATTAGGTTAGTTTAGGGATGTGGATCCCAATATAGAGGGGTTTTGTAGTGTAGTAGTTTCCTGGAGCGGGACATCTCTTAATGAGGCTAGCGCTAACCTTGTGTGGCAAACTTTTATTTTTAGCTTTGTTTTTTTTTTATTAAATCTGACACTAGAGCTACCATTGCTGGTACCCTAGTGACACCCTGTGTGTTTAGTAAAATCTGTGCGCCAGCGTGGTGTGTCAACGCCCAATGCTCTGTCTCATTATTATCCACACACTTCCTGTTACAAGTACATTTTGTGGTATGTTTTTGAAAGGTCAGAGTCTCATTTTCAAGCCATCCAAGTTGATGTTTCAGAATACATAAATTTCAAGTTGTTGGTTTCTTCCCTTAAGGGTAGATGTTCCTCTATGAATCTCTGTGCATTATCATGTATTTTAAGAGACTGCAGACAATGGGAAATAATCACAAGTCATTTAACTTTTAATACATTATTTTAATTGAACTTATTTTGTTTTATATAAAAAAAAATAAAACATTGTATAATTTTAAAAGATGAAGAATTACATTCTTTGTTACTGAAGCCAGCACAGTACCCATATAACACATATGAGATCATTTAATACATTGGAGGTATAAAGGTAAATGTAACTAGAATTTATAAACTTATTACAAATCATAAACCCCAACGTATTGCTTTAACAAGTGCAAGTTGTAGAAAACTATGGTGTTGTGAAGCTCTGTTCACAGCTGATTAAAGCAAGAGCTTGTTTGTGAGCAGAGGGCCTGGGTCATTTGGAGGCATTGTAATGCGCAAGACAGCAGTCAGAGTATGACAGTTCAGAGATAATGAATTGCAAACTGTGATTACAGGTAGAGTTTCCCTTTTTCCAGCAAATCTACAGTACATATGCAATCACCAGTACTGTACATTCTCCACAACAGCCTTGAAATGCCTAAATTCAGATCACTTTCTCTCATCATCATAAAGCTTCATGAAACATCTTCATCCCTGAATTTGGTGAAAGAATCTGGCAGCTTATCCCAGGTGTCCTAATTTATGTTTGAAAATGTGATTCATAAAGCTGTGTCCGTTTCTGTAGTACAGGAAGGTTTTTGCGTGCAAATAAATTGGTAGCAACAGTATATATTGGTTCTTCTCGCACATCTGTACGGTTAAGCTAAAATGAGTTATTTTTGTGCTAGTAGGAAATGACAGCCACTACCACAAAGATTTTGTTAGAAGATATCCAACTAATGTTTCTACATATTTTTGCTTCAATACACTAGATTCTTCTTGTCAAATAGCTGTATGCAAGTAAGTTGCATTTTTATGCATTCAACCATCACTATCCAGAATAGAATCAAGCAGAATACACTAAACCATGGATGCCAGAAGTTTCTGAATATCATTAGGTTTGTTTTTCTTTTCCGGGGATGGAGCTTGCAACAGTCGGGATAGGGATTGCAGTGAAGCACAAGCAACACAGTTTTATGTAATACCTGTGAGCTATATTGCACGCTGTGATGTTCCTCCCAACCCCAAAATATGAATAAAAACAAAAGTAACAGCAAATCAAATACTGTATGAAATAACAAACATGTCCCTTGCTAAAATTAAGTTTGACATCCCAAAACGGTATACTCAACAGCATACAGTGACTTTAGACACTTTTGTTCTTTTATAAAAACAATACATTAATTGTCTTTTACTAGCATTATTAAATACATTTACAAAAACAAAACATTTAGTTTCATTGGAAAGGACAGGCAGTGGCCAGCATGTCTTTTGGTCTCTCAAGGATATGTGACATCAAGGCAAATGAGGTTGTATAGACTTTTTAAGTCTTAAAGTTCAATGACTCCTGAAGTCTCGTACAATGACCTCAGTCAGCATGTCATATTACATGGGCAGCCACGACTGACATCATTTAAAATACAGAAATCAGTCTTCTAATGAACATCACAGCTTCCAATTTCATAGTGAACATTTCATTCTCAAAAAAAACAATGTCTTTGGGCAACATAGTGGTGCACTTGGTGTGCAGGGAGTGCTTTCTTGTTCCTGGGTGTAAAGAGGTAATTAAATGGCTTGGTCATGGGATCGGATGATGCTCTTTTCCATAAGTGGCTTGTCCCTGTTTTGTCCAGCAGATTTTTAAAACTTAAGACCCTGTCTTCTGAACCTCCCTAAGCATCTTCATTAACTGGTAGGAATGCCAAAACAGTTCCAGTCTGATCTGGTGTGTTGTTTTCTGTCGAATCCATATTCTCTGCCTTTTTACAACAGAGAAGCTGCATGCAATAGTTTTTCATCCTCAGTATAATTTTCTGGTTGGTCTCGCTGACAAAGCAATACAGCACGGGGTCAGCGATACAGTTGAAGCTGGTCAGTAGAAGGGAGAAGTGGTAGAAGTTAAAGATCTTTTCAATGAATGAGCATTCTTTCTCCAAAATGGTTCGGACCAACAAAAAAAAGTGATAAGGAGAGAAGCAAAGCAAGAAAATCAAAATTGTGCCGGAAACCAAGCTTTTGATGCGGACTTTCTGCGAGGTCAGAGTGCCAGTGCTCTTATTAACTGCCCTCAGGACTCTGAAGTAAGAAATTGTGAGGATGCATAAGGGGAACAGGTATCCAATGAAAAAGCGATAGTAATTCACACTGCGTTCCCAGTCTTTCATGGGGTAATGCTCAAAGCAAATGGAGTGGTTGTTTTGGTCTTGGCTGAGTTCCTTGTGCACAAGGAAACTAATGCTGACCCCGATCTCTTTAAACCAGATGAAAATGCTTACCAACACAGCTGCTCTCCTGCTTCTCAACCAGTGGAACCGGAGGGGGTATACCACAGCTAAGTACCTGTCAACAGAGATGCAGCACATGAAACCGATGCTGATATAGATGTTCTCGTAGAGGAGAAATCCACAGACTTTGCATAGCCACTCCTGGTGCCTCCAGTCATCGCCCAGAAAGATGTACTGCAGCCACAAAGGCAACGAAGCCAGGTACAGCAAATCGGACACTGTTAAGTTGATCAAGTAGATTCCAAGCTCGTTCTTGGCTTTCCATTGCTGCCAGCCGTGATGCAAGGAAAAGATGTTTGCGGGCAGCCCTATTGCCAGAACAATAATATATACCCCAGAAAACAAATACTGGTGAATGTTGTGATCAGTACTACAGCTAATGTTTCTTTTACTTGACATGCTAGGAGACTGCATCTGTCGAGGACCTAGTATTGAAGAGTGGTCGTGGAGCTACAGCTCAAGCCTGCAAATGTGTTTCGAAACTCTTGATTTGCCAGTAAGCAGTGTCTTATTTTTACACACTATCCAGAGAAGGGTCTGTTGGAGAGAAAGAGAGAGAGAAAGTTTATTTTATTTGAAAACGAGTCTTTGGGAGGCATATATATGCAAATACAGTTATTTATTTTAATGTGATTGGCATAATTAAGCTTAAGAAAAGTAACTTGTATATAACAACAGCTAACTATTATCTTAATTGACAGAGAGTAAGAGGCAGGCATTTATGAGAACTGAAGTGGCTAAACAATAGTAAAAACAATGTCCACATAGATGGAGTCAGTGAAAGTTCCTGTTAGCACAGATTGTCATTGAGAGAAAGGAATATGGGCAAAGTTTACATAAAAATGTAAATGCATTTGAGTTGTACCTGACAAAGTATTATTGTAGTATTCTACTGACGACATCTTTTAAACTGCAGGTCAACACTTACTCCCCTTAAGTAATATCAAACTCATATGATGCTCAGCCTAGTTTCAAGCATTGAACTACCATGGACACATTCAAAAATATTTTGACAGTGAAAGGAATATATCAATTGGCATAAATATTTTACAGTTTCCAAAACTTTCACGTGGCAACAAAAGATCTTAATATGCATGTTTTTTGCAACAACGCATAACCACGTTTTTTTTTTTTTTTTTAATTTATTATGTCGGTTTTAACAACAAAAGATCTTAATATGCATGTTTTTTGCAACAACGCATAACCACGTTTTTTTTGTTGTTTTTTATTTATTATGTCGGTTTTAAACTTGGTGGTGTATTATATCTGGTTATTAAACTAGACACTGAAACCATTAGTTCAGCTTTCTATATTCAGAAGTTTTATTGTGCTGAAATACAACCGAGGAATAGTTCTATGATTTTTTAAGCCAGCCATTAAAACAAATATATAAATATTAAATGTTTGCTTGAATTGAACATTAAAGCAGAGTTTACATTCAAATAACTCATTAATCTAGGACTGTAAAATTCAGACTTTTGTGTGCAAGAATCTTAACTACTTGATTTTATATATATATATATATATATATATATATATATATATATATATATAACAATTGTATATTACATTAAACACAAACCCAGGGTTCAATTCAATTAAATTCAAACCATTATTTAACCAGGTAAAGGCATTGAGAACAAGTTCTCATTTAAAATGCCGACCTGGCCAAGAGGCAGTTATAAAGGTACAATAACATCAAACAAAAGACTAGAACGGAAAATTCTGGTCTTTCAACTGACACGATGCCCTGTGTAACAGTGAAACCACTTCCTTTTTACCTAAAATTGAACCTCTTTTTTGTACTCACATCCTCCTCATATGAGATTAGGAATTTTTGTTTCATGTTAATAATGATGCACATGAGGTTTAGGTAGAGCTATATACACATAGGAAGTTCATACGTTTGGACAAAAAAGAACCAGTTTTTGCACTACAGTCATACAGATCTTTACAAAAGCCAGGAAAACAAACCAGAAGCTATATTTATGTTCCAATATGTATATTTTGTTAACTCCGTGTTTAAATTTGAAACAGTAAAAATAAATCTAAAATAAAACAGGCATAACAAATAGACATATTTTTTTAGAAGGGAACTGTGTCAGTACTTCAGAATGTTCCATCGCACAGAAGTTCTAAGGGCAGACTTGACGTTTTTCACTTTCAAGCACATACTGTATGAGCTGCCAGCATTAGCCTGAAGGCCAATTACTAAAATGTGGAGCATTTCAGAATCTGTCTGGAATATGATTGAACTGCTGGTACAATTACAATCCATACCCCCTTAGAGGTGAAGGGTATCAATATATGAATATTACAATATATTTTAAACATTCTGTAACAAAAATAAAAAATAAAATCTTAATGTGTCGAATACTTAAGCTGAAAGGCCACATTTAAAATGTGCCGACTACTGCATATTTTTTTTTGTGAAAAAAATAACTTCCTTTATTTTCATACGAAAGTTTAACTAGAAACTCATCAAGATTAACTAAAAGTAGAAAAGGAATAGAAGGTGGTATCATAAGCTGAGAAAAAAAATAATTTAAATAGCACAAGTTGTAATGTAGAGTCCCCGAATGTCACAATAAACAACCTGGGGTCTGCAAACCCTAGACAAAAGCCTCATAACAAATACAACAATATAGTTCTTCTGAATCAAATCAATGGACGCTGTCCAGTCCTTTTGGGTAAAAGAGCCATACTGTTTGCCAGAGAGTTCTTAAGAACCATACAATATACATCACAAACACTAAAATAATAATAATAATAATAATTGTAGCTTAAAATAGTGATAGAAAGTCAAGGTGTACTCACAAAACTGCTTCGGCATTCATTAAAACATGTTGCATGTGAGCCGAGTCTGGACGTGAACCGAAGACCTTGCGCACTCTCAGACGAGACAGACTCAGCAAAGGCAGTCTATCACACAGCACTTCCCGTTACACGTGTTTAACGACTAACACTGTACCTTATCACCTATGATTAATTTCTTCAGTTATATTTTTGAATCACGATGACAGCAAAATGGAAAACTTTCTTAGCATATCTGTCTTATCTCCAATTCTACAGCACACTTCAGCAGTGTGCAACCGTTTTGCTTAATGAGCTTTGATCGCAATGAAAGATAAGACTACTATGTCGGTGCAGCTGGCAGAATACAGATTACCTAATCGACGGGCAGTAGATTTACTTGATTTAAAAACAACAAATAAAACAAGTTTACTACTGTATTTAGCACCAATGCAAAATGACTAGGTTGGATGTAAATCTGCTCTTTCAAATGCAAAGACTGGTACAACATTCAATGTGATACCTGTCTTGTAAGTTACCACTGCACATTTTTTTAAATGTTTTTAATTTGAAATAAAGGAAATCATTTCTAATTATTTACCGTAACAAACAACTTTGTTTCCAAAGAGCAGGGTTATTTTGCTCCCCCCCACCCCCTCCACCACTATCCCATAATGTCCCACCCCCAGGCACCACAACCAGCAGTGATGGTCCAACTGGACGCTGTATATGTAAAGCTCCACCAGTGGAGGTTAACAGTGTAACAGCTCTGAGTTACTAGTATCATTCAACTGTACACCTTTTTAACATTGTTCCATTTACTGTATAATAAAGGTAATGTACACCCTCATTATGATCTTTTTCTGATATATTGAACAGCTGCAATGCTCATACTAAGGAGCCTGAAGTTAGGGAATTAAAATAAAAACTACTGGTTTGTTGTCTGACTACTGGTCAGTGAGAGTGCGTTATAAAACAGCTCCACCAGATGCTACAACAAATGCAGTTCTTCAGCTATAGCCAAATAAATATACAGACCGGGCAAAAGTAACACGCCAGATATATTATACAAATATGGACTGGTGTTGATATTCTGATCCTCCCAGCCTTTGACTTTGGGCAATATAATCCCGTCAGATATTATATTTCCCTCAGGTCTAATAGTTTTCCACAAAACGTGAAATATCCAGTCCATATATGACTGATAAACCTTTAAAGATAGCTTTATCTGCTTTCGTATTTCACCATCACGTTTTTGGAGTGGATGTATTGCTGAAAGATGGCGGTAGATGTTTTCGTGTTGTTAGCATCATTTTCATTTAAAATTTGTTGAAAGCTGTGGAAAAAGCAATTCTTTCTTTCAGCGACATGGCATGAACACGTCAGAGGTCAGAGCCATTGCTATGAATAAGTACTGTTTCTATCAATGGTTGCTAAGGACTGAGGCTATAGTGAAAAATAAAATTGTGTTTAAACAAAAGACAAAACAGATTTTAACAACAAGGTTTAAGTGTGGGCAGCAGTGTGGAGTAGTGGTTAGGGCTCTGGACTCTTTACCTAGATTGCTCCAGTAAAAACCCAACTGTATAAATGGGTAATTGTATGTAAAAAATAATGTGATAGCTTTTAACAATTGTAAGTCGCCCTGGCTAAGGGTATCAGCTAAGAAATAAATAATAATAACCCCCAAGCAAGTATGTTCCTAGTGGATAATTTAAATAACACCACCATCTTGGGGATAGGGATAGGGTAAGGCCATTTTAATGATCCGCTATGGACACCAAGCTGATGGGTCATATTTCTACTTGGGATCCTAACATATACAGTGGTACTGTAGCAAAAAGTATTGGCACCCTCATTTAAGATCATAGGCACACCTCATGGTGTCTCTTATTAGTAAGATGTATTACTATAACTTATGAAATCACACAAATGAAAATCATATTCTCCACTGCTATTAAACATATTTTATTTATTTTTTACTTTAGATTTGTGCATGGGACAAAAGCCGTAACTGATTTATAACACCTTCACAATGCAAAATGCTCCAGTTCACATTTATATGATTGCAAGTTATGAGACATAGATCTGTCTACTACATACACAAATTTCTTCTTCAAAACGATTGTGTTTATAGTTAACTATAGCTGATAGGACCTATAAGGTTTGGCCAGTTCAAGTCACAAATGAATCCAAGTTAAAAATCACAACTTATCCCCAGGTCCATGTCACAAAATGTAATAACGTGTTTCACACAGCAGGTGAAGCAGCTTTACTCTTGGTGGAGTGTGATAATTCAGTGAAATGCTGTGCTGTTCCTTTTGGGAGGGGGCGGGCATAATATCGGAAAAAACAAAGTTGTCTTGCTGGATCCATTGTTTTTAGGCTAAATAAGCACAAGAAATCAGAGTACTACCACATAAACAACAAGGTGTTAAAAGCTTTTGATTTTTTAAACACAGTCTGCACTTCCTGTCATCATGAAAACCCACTGAATCGACCTGTATTCATCCACTTTCTCTCCAGTGTTAGGGAGTTTTTTTTATTTTTTTGCTTTCTTTATTGTACTTCAAAGAAAGATGATGAGCAGTAAATCTGTATAATATGGAAATTGTTAAAACATCATTATGAAGGAAATACAGAAGCATCAAATTAAGTGATAATAGAATATATATCTATATATATATTTATATATTATTATTATTATTATTATTTATTTCTTAGCAGACGCCCTTATCCAGGGTGACTTACAATTGTTACAAGATTTCACATTATACAGATATCACATTATTTTTACATACAATTATCCATTTATACAGTTGGGTTTTTACTGGAGCAATCTAGGTTCAATCCCCACTGGGGACTGAACCCACAACCCCTCCGGTCAAGAGTCCAGAGCCCTAACCACTACTCCACACTGCTGCCCTATATATATATATATATATATATATATATATATATATATATATATATATATATATATATATATATATATATATATATATATATAAAAATAAATAAATAAATAAATAATATTCTAAAACCTTGCAATAACTAGCTTTGTGTCCACAAGAACTATGTTAAGTCATATTTGTTTGTTGAATTGATATTTCTGGTGCTGCAAGCAGGAATCCACTGACCAAAAAACCGCAGGACTGCCCAAAAAACCGCAGGACTCAGAAATAGAAAGAGTGGCCATGCTGTGGCAGAGAAATGCATGGGGTCGGGCGCGTGGGAGGAATGAGCGCCTTCTGAAGGCAATGAAGAAGCAGCAGTGCAGTAACATGACTGAATAAATATGCAAACTGTAAAATATGAAGTATTTTATGCCTGGTGCCTGAATAGCTGTTCATCGCCGCTGTAGAAAAGAAGCTAATAAAAGTCCTGTGATTTACTTATTTGCTTGTGTATTTATTTTATAAATAAATTTTTTGTTGTCAAATTTTACATACCCCAAGTATGGAATTTTCTATACATTATTTTCTAAATATTGGGGTATGAATTTGCACGTGGATTTGCAGTGCTGGCTGCCCACATTGGGCCAATGACTTGGGGTCAGAATGGCCCAGACCTGCCAATCCACGTGGGGCCCACACCGACTGCCAGTTATGGGCCAATATTTCAGCCCATGTTGGGCCATTGCTGGACCTGTGTGGCCATTTTTGCTGGGTTAACCTTTTTAAAATGGGTCGAGTTCAGTTTTTGTTTTGAGGGAGGCATTTTTTTTTTTTTAGAGCCATTCTAATTTATGGGATGTACTTAGCTTTCATTGGCTTCGTCATACAATGAAAAGCGGCATGAAGTTTCATTAATTCAAACGCTTTTTCTTACAAATACTACGGAAACAAAAGCAATTACTATCCAAGGGATTGCTCCGTTATCAACACTATCGTAATTCTTTACATATATATATATATATATATATGTGCTATGGGTATGAGTAACACACTGCAAGAACGAATGTTTTGCATTGGCCATTATTCATACAGTTCATGTATATATTCAACAAATATTCATTTATAACTAAATAACATAAAAGGATATACACATTATATTATATGTAATACAAACAAACAAACAAACAAACAAACTCCATGTAGCAACACAGACTTCTACAAATCCTAAATGCCGTCATCTTTTTTCAGCAATAACCTTGAGATGTATTTTAGGTGCCCATGTTATAAACAAAAACACAAACTGTCTAAAAACTACAGGAATGTTATTAGAGAAAATGCACAGCATCTTAAAAACACGCAACACGTCGTCTTTGTTTTATACACCCACATTTAATCATGTAGCGGAACGATCCAATACTGACAGGACTCTCTAAAATACCACAAGGAACAGCCAGCGTTCGTTTTATATTGCATTATTATTTAAATGAACCTGTTTTGATATTCGGGTGGGGCCAGTTTAACAACAAAGCGCTAAGCTTATATACCTTCAGCATTTGGGATCACGTGGAATCTACAGGAATTCTCTCGGATATAATCCTAGTAATGGAGGCAAAATGAAAAATAATTTTTTGCAGATACATTAAAAAAATGTTTTAAAAGTAGATGTTTTTATTTCGATGCAGTCCATACTGGCTTTCAGTATTCAACATCTCAAATCGAAACGTATTGCCCGAAAGAAATTATTTAAAGAAATTTAAAATCAACAAATAATAAACTCAATAAAATACATATCATTCTAATAGGAATTGATATAGCGTTACAAACCATTAAGAAATGTGTATTTCTCCCTAACAACCGATGAATTGAACTCACCTTCACGATCAGGCTCTTCTTTTGAAAGCAGATTGATGCTTTTTCTTAACTTGTCCGGTAAATATAAATTACTTTGCGCCAGAGTCTGATTTTAACTTCACAGTGCTGCTTTACAGACTAGTGGTAAACCATGCAGCAAGCGTGCAGCGGCGTGTGCCTGAGCCTCTTTCTTTTGATCTTATTGGTATTGTAGTGGGAGTACTTCCGACACCCACAGCTTCCACAGAAGCTTAACCTATTAAACCTATAGAGTCGTCTTTTGCGGGTATATGATCATTAAATATTATACGTCATTTAAATAAATCCCCTTTGGGAATGACAATTAGTAATGATGTAATAGGCTTGTAGTTTTTGTTGCAAGCAACAGTAAATCAGCTTTATTTTTTTTCCACTGAGTTAATCAATTTAAACCTAGGCTAAATTGCTATTTTGCGTAATATGTGCATAAATCAGTTGTCCTAGTTTACAAATTAGCTGACAAGATGCTGTACGTTTATTGGATTTGTAAATGTTTAATTTAGTATAGTAGGCCATATATATATATATATATATATATATATATATATATATATATATATATATATATATATATATATATATATATATAGCTTTTGCTTTGTTTAAGTCGGTTGCTTTTATGACGCTGCGAGGATTATTATTACTATTTTGTTTGATGTTATTTATTCTGTAAATACGTATCGTCAGTATCAACAGTCGTTATTTTTAATAAATGTATTCAATATTGTATGCTGAAAATCACAGAAAGAACACAAATATATCAAGAGTTTTGTGTAAAAATTAATGTTATTTACCAGCGCTTTATTTCCACCTAGTGGTTAAATGTTTTAATGGACTCATTTCTGTTACAAGTAAATGGGACGGTACGGTGAGTCAGAAACAATCAGTTTCCAATCACTATCTGTTCCTTGGCCCCAAGAGACATGCATGTGTTATGATATAAAAATCAACACACTAGGAACTTGGCCATCAGAACTAATTTGGCTGAGTTACCATCAACTTCATATCCCACTGACCACCAGGTTCTGTACATGTATTTTTTGATTTACAGGTAACTCTAGGAAACCGAATCAGATACAATACAATGGAATGCTTGCTCAATTCGAACTCTTTATTACAAAGGCTTCCATATTATTAAAAAAAAAAAAACTTTTCTATAGTAAATCAACATGGACAACAGCAATATGACAGTAACAACAAAAAGAGAATTCAAAAGTGAATGTCCCATTTGAATTTCCTGTGAGAATAAGAGACATATTTACATTGTAAATCATGATTTTTATAAAAAAACTAAAACAAAATCCAGCTCTTTGTAGTGTAAAAAAACAAACAAACAAAAAAAAACAGAGGAAATGTGGTTTTGTTTTCTATCCTATGTCACCTAATTGATCTCTGCCTTAGTTTTTTTTTTTTTTTTTTTTTTAAATAGAAAAAAAAATGAAAGTACTTCAGCACACCACAGGTTTTTTTTTTTTTTTTAAACTGCAGTTCGATTCAGGATAAAAGCATTTGCAGCACATCTAAGATTTCGGATCTCTCCTGCAGTATTCAGGGACAATGTAAAACAAGTCAGTGAGAAACAGAAAACCATTCTTTAAAGCAATGTTAATTTAAAAAGGTTTACAATTTGAACAATCATTTTGTTTATTGCCAAGTTAAGAGTTCAAATGTACCCAGTGTAAAGACCGTTATGACAGAATGGGCATTCAGCATGTGAAAATCCTCAGTGTATTACTTTCCTGCCAAATATAAAAATGGAAGTTACATTCACATATCAATATTCATTTACATTGTATTTACACAAAGAAAAACAAATCACAACTTTATTTACATTAGGATCCAGTGTAAACACATAATGAATGTAGTCTTCCACCTCAATGTACTGTAGGTCATAAAATGAGGGGTTAGAAAGACATATACATGGTTGCCTTTTGTGTAAAGCAGAAATAATTAACAGCAAGTTCTTTCTGTCCAATTCCTTACCAGCAGTATTGTCTCAATAACCTGTATCAATTCAAACAGTCAATACAGCAGTCACTTATTACAGGGAGGCCCTTTGTACTGTGGAACCAGCTATAAGGTGGTATGATCATGGCTCACATTTGCCTGATAATGATATTTCACCTGCACTTGCTTTCCCGTTAGAAGGCAGGACACAGAACCCGTCTACATTATTATAAAGGGGAACTCTTTATAATGAAGTGCATTTAACACTCAAATATATTTCACAGCTGGTTTCACAGACCCAATTAGCACCAATCTTGGACTACCTTGCCTAAATTAACATTGGGTAGTCCAAGATTAGCACTAATCTGGATCTGTGAAACCAGCCCTTAAAGTACAGGGTGATTAGAAAGTAAGTTTAATACATCGACGCACCATGTGTATAACCAACAAATCCCCTATACCAGACTGCTAAATTATTTTGTAAAGAACAATAAATAAGATTGGTGTTTTCTCTGTCTAAATAATCAGCACAGTAAAGGGATATATAGATGTAACAAGAGGGATTTTGTTCTATATTTCCAGCAGAAAAGTAGAAACTCTAATTGCCCAGGATGGTGAATTCAAAATTTCAAAAGTAGTAAGAAACAAACTGGACTCTGGGTATTATTTAGAGTTAGTTGTTGTTATACCAGACCAACAATAGGGAAAAATCTAGAATGCATGGCTGCACAGTAAAATTTGTGTTTGGTTACTTTTGAAATGTAGATTCCTTAATGTCAGCTCTTCTAACAAATGCATTACTCTAGAGATGTTCTTGCGTAATGCAATTGTGAGAAAGACCTGTACAGATTCTGAATTACCTTATAATTGGTGGACAACGAATAGGGTCAAGTGAGGTTCATATATTTTAAGAATATAGCCCCCTGTGGGTTCATATTTTCAATTTAACAGATGAGTAAGAGGAGGAGGGAGCATTGGGGCGAGTCTTCAGTCATGCCACAGACAGCTGAAAGGATGGTGAATTGATGCAGGTCCTGTACTGCCAAAAAAAAAAAAAAAACCCACAGATATACTGCTGAGAAACAGGTGAAATGAATTTGAACTGGGGAAATACAAGTCAGGCATAATGATGAAATGTTCATGATGTTTCCTCTGTGGAAAATTTGAAAGTGCTGTACTGCATAAATGCAAGTTGATTTATTTTATTCTTTACATATGTCTTTGAATTAGGAAGGTGGAGTTCAATTCTCATCTGGATATGAGGCTATAGTGTGTAGTCAGAGGCAGGTTCGGGGACTTAGGTAAACTGTACTATATTGGAAACCTAATCGCCACGGGGACCAATGTTTGCCTCCCAGTCTCAATAAATCCTGCTGAGGAGAAAGTCATGGAGAGGTGGCAACAAACATGCTAAATAGCCTGACCCTTCTCATCCCGGACCACCATTTTACGTCGGTTAAACAGAAACTCCCATTTTGTTTCAGCGGCTTTCATTTACACGCAGCCATATTCATACCAAACACTTTGTGGGTCATTGCTGGGGTCAGGGGAGTCCGGAGTACTCTTATGGGTGCTGGAGTTGCTCCGATTCAGGTTTTCTGTGCCGGGACCCTCAGTGCTGCTGCCTCTCTCAGGTGACTTGGCCAGGCTTTCTGAAAGAGACGTATCCATCTGCCTTTGCTCCCCGATCACTTCTTTCTCTTTTGGGGGGGGCACCGCCCTGACTGGCGTCACCATTGCCACCTCTCCGCGATGCTGGGAAACAGGCCGCACTGGTGGCTGCTGTGGCACAGATCTGGGAGGCCCTTGCTGTGCCGGGCAGTAGTGCGGTGAACCGGTAGCGCCATACCTCTCTGGTTTTTCGCAAGCTACACTGGGGTTGTTCACAGAACCAGAAAGAGAAAGTGTGGAGGACTGGTGCTGGGGATGCTGTTGGGGAGATAGGGGCCTTAGGTCATCCTTGGGAGGAGCTAGAGAAAGCCGTCTGGGATCCACAGTGCGGTAATGAAGCTCGCCGCCCTGAGAAGAGGATCCTGACAGCCTAGCGGATTGGGGCCGCTCATGGGCAATTGTAGCCTGCCTCCTGACAACGATCCCGGGGCTGGGGTTAAGTTCTGCAGCAGGTTTAGGCGAACTCTCCTGCCTGCAATTGTCTGGCCCGTTGGATCTGAGGAGGTCGGCAGATGCCAAGCTGAACGTACGGCTCAGGTTACCGCTGCCACCTCTCTTGCCAGGTTGCTGCTGCGTCTGTGCCAACCGTTCTGCCTGCCGTGACCTGGTTGGCAGAGTTTGCGTTTGCCGTACAGAAGCTGCGTTGCTTGGGGTTTGTGGCTGAGGGTCTGGGGGTCGGATGCTGGGTTTGACGCTCTGCCCAGGTTTAGATCTCCCATCCAATGAATTGGCAGGAGCCGCTTTGATGGTTGGCATGACATAATTTGTGGGCATCTTGGCAACATCCTTCAGGGTGCTCTGCTTCCCGATGATAGGGGACTCGTTGATTTTCTTGAAGTAGTCACTCATCAAATCATCTCGGATGTTCGTCTGAACCTAAAACGGAGGAAAACATATTAAAACAGGTACTCAATCTTTTTAAAAAAAATAAACAAAAACCTTTTTTATTAGCCACTCACTGTTTAAATGAAATTAGCAGTGAAGTGAAATCACATGGAGTTTAGCCAAAATAAAAAAAAAAAGATCACAAACAGTTGTACAGGTTTTGAATGTTTTTGATTTTGAATATCTGAAAAAAACTAAAACACAAATCAGCTTTGCATATCTATAGGGGTTAAGTTCCATCGGATAATGTTTTATGCTTAATCTAGACAAATCCAGACTTTCCCCATGACCTTTAGTGTACACATAAAAAAATAGACAGAATGTGTTAGTTATACCATCTTGTGCTCTCGGGAATGTGCATGCAACCTGATCTCAATTATCATTTATTTATGAAAAAATGAGTGCAGCGTTTAGATTATTTTAACTGGTTACATGTTAACCTATTTGTATCAGATGCTTCAGATTTAACATTGAAGTATCTATATTTCAGGACTGGTATGTTCTTAATTGTTCAAATTGAACATTGTGCTTTTATTTAATTAGTTCTTGTTTAAGATTAAATTCAACTATGTGGTGAATTTGCTTTACTCTCCTAATTGTGACACAAGTGGTGTAGTGGGGAAGAAGCCTTATGGTATATATGCTGTACTAAGATATTACAGCTGTAGCTCTGTATTCATGGTTCCACAGTGGACAGTTTAAAATTATTTTTACTGTAAATTGGTAATGGCATGGAGTTCAAAGAGGTCATGCTTGAATTTTCCAAGAAAGCTAAGTGAAGACTAACAGGCAGTTGGTAGCATTCTAAGAAAACACCCCTGGGTGATGTCAGTGCTGTGATACAGTGCACCTATCAAGAGAGACAAGATGCAGTTTCATTGTGAATGTACTATTGCGACGTGTCAGGTGACTCATTACAAAAAAGTACTATCCAATTCTTCCCGGAAAACCTTACACATTTAAATGTACATAGGGCTTGAACTTTTCAAATATTATTTTCCAAATCTGTACCTCCCTTTAAATGTTAATTAGTAGTTTTTAAGCTGTCTCTGAATCCTAATAAGAGAAAACTACTAAAATTAAAGACTGGGTTTAAGATTATTTGTTTTGTTGATACAAAATCAAGGAGATTTTAAATGATGGGCTTGGTATCAGTGTACACTCCGTACTGGGTATTTTATGCTGAAAAAAAAAAAAAACTCATTTAAACCAGTAAAAATAATAAAGCACAACGATAAAACCAGGCGATGAGCAATTGACATAATTCATCACGTCTGTCTGAAATAAATTATGCCAAACAGAAAATCAGGCTTAGTCAAGCTATGAAGGTAAAAACTTGGGAAACAGAATCAGCTCAAAATAAGTTTAAAGGGACATCATGTTATCAAAAATAAAATCTGGAAACTGCAATACCTAAATATACAATCAATTGAAATGAACATAAAAACAAATGTTCTAGTCAATTTGCGACTGGTTGGGGAATTTTGGGAAGCTAATTAATACTGTATGAGTTCAACAGGGATTTAAAAAAAATAATACTATACTAATTCTGCTATACTTCTTTCATCTTCATTACAGCAGGGTTACATTACCCACAGCAATGTCAATATACTGTCAGAGTATATTTCAAATCCACAATACTTTTAAACCAAACCCAAGTGAGTGTGGCCTTTTAATGAAGTACGATAAATACAATACAAAAATGTATTTATTTAAAAAATGTATTTATCAAGTTTTGTTTTTTATAAAACTACAAAGATTAAAAGTCTTCAAATGGATACTGGTGCAAGTTTTAAAGCTGAGCTCCGATTAAATGAAATTGTGGTTTCCAATTAACACCCAGGCTAGGCTCCACCATGGTGCATTGCTAGTGCTTTGAATCTGAAAGGTACCCTGGGAATATAGGAAACAGGTCTCCTACTGGGCCTGCCTGCCTTTTTGCTGTATGTGTCACCACTGCTCAGACGTCTGGTGGCAGTCGTTCTGGAGAGAGCGGAGTCACTGGGGAGCATGGAGTCGGCTTCGGCTAAGAACTCGTGCAATGAAATGAGCTCCGTCTCATCTAAACTGTGTCTACGCTGGAAGAAAACAAGCAGCAACCAAACATGGAAAGGTTAAACTTGCATAAAATAGAGTGAGGGTTAACCAGGTACACCAGTCTTTAATTACTGGGCTTTTTTAAGAAGCTTTGACTTTGACTTTACAAAACTAGTATCAAACAGTTAAATAAAGACGGGAGTAAACACTTTGTTTTTCTTACAGTGGGTGGTGATAAGTTGTTGCTCTCCTGCAAGAACTCTTCCAACGTGACCAGCTCGCTGCTGGGGGATCCTAGACTTGGTCGAGCTCTGCCCTGGGGATGACTGGGAGCACCCTTCTGGGGGGTGTCATAGGAAGCCAGGCCGTTCACACACTGTCCAGGCTCCTGCTTGCTGCTTGAGACAAAAGCTGATCCGGAGCGGTAGAGACAGCCTTCTCTGGGGAGGGTGGCCGCCTCGTGCCCTGAAATCACTTCATCGCTGGACAGGTTTACCGACCTGCCCTGGATCCGATCACAGGAACCTGAAAGGCCACATTGTTTGGTATTAATGGGGGAAGGCAAGCAATTACATTCCAAGTTCTCAGATCCAATGGTGCATAGAACTTCCATTAATATAACAATTTTGCCTAAAACAGTTCTGTACAACTGAACCAACCGCAATTGTGCAGCCACCTCAGTGGGGCAACAGGCATCAACTTTGGGTACATCAAACAGCATCCTTTTTTTTGTCCAATTTAATTTATATATATATTTTTTCTGGATAACAAAAGCTGTAAACACAGGTGTCCAATCCTGGTCCTGGAGGGCCGGTGTCCCTCCTGGTTTTTGTTCCAACTGTACCCTAAATTACTTAACTAGAACAATAATTGGTAATAATTGGTCCAATTAAGTAATTTAGGACACAGTTGGAACAAAAACCAGGAGGGACACCGTCCCTCCAGGACCAGGATTGGACACCCCTGCTGTAGAAAATAACTGAGTAGGCCGAAACCCCAAGTCAGAAATTGGTGCCTTGGTTCTAGCCACTACATCACCAACTCCTCTATACTCAACTGCAAACTGAGATTCGATATTTGAGTGCCACTACAAAGACCTTGATCATTTCTATAACATTACCTTTGGAGTTGACAGGAGAGCTGCTGTTGGAGGCATTTCGACTGTGGTCTAAAGCGTTTGTCCTGTATGCTGTATGAAGAACATGTTACAGTATGTTAGTGGTGGAGCATTTAATGGCTTCAGAATTTAAAAAGGAATGTCCTTCAAAGTTAATATTGTAGAATCTGCAGTACACAATGATCTTTTGTCTAAACGTTTGCCTACTAGACGTTTTAGTTTTACTCTCTAAAGTCTACCACTATTAGAAATAACTGGTAAAGGGAGGCCTGAAACATTTTTAAATAACTGCACACATTTGAGGAGAAAACCACAGACTGATGGTGTTATTCTGTCACATTGGATAGGACAGTTGCATTTATCTGTGAGAACATCATGTAATGAAAATTGTAAATTATCTCCAATAATCATGTAAATATTATTTTAAATACAGTATGATGGGTTTTTTATTTATTCTAAAGGTAAGTGTGTACCTTGGTTTCCATTACTACTGTTGGCAAACACTGCATCAAGTGACTGCAAGCGAAGATCGTCATCCGAGATAAAACCTGAAAAACACAGCAAATTCCACCTTATACTATTATACCATTTGGTATTTATCATGAAACACTCAATCATAAGAACTACACAAAAACTTTAAAATTGCATATGGTACATACACTGCAGGTGGTATATTAAAATAATTCAATACAAAATATCTTTGGTCTAAATTGTTAATAGAAGCTTTACAGTTTCAGAAAGCAGCACAGAATGGGGAATACATTTCTTTCAGCTGCTGCAAGCTATTAAGACCCACTGGTTACCTTTAGGCCTCAGAGTTTGCCTGGAGCCAGGGATTGGAGTAGAACTTGAGACACTCATATGGATGGCTGAGGTAGAGTAGGCCATGGATCCCAGCTCCATGCGTCGTCGCCTAGCAACGGCTTCTGGGCTCTCCATGTTCTCATTACTTCCTGCGCTCCTGTACATGCCTCTTAGTTTGACACCACTGTCATTCAAGGCTACAAGCAATGTGTGAAGTTAGTATTCACCAAAACACTGACACTAAATACAGTAAACTTTAGCAAGGTATTTTAGCAAGGCTGGTTTGAATGCAAGGAGGTTTGTGACACAGAAACAAATATGTAGTGAGATGTACTCTAAAAAAAGATTGGGCTTTGCCCTGCAATACCTTGAACAGGCCCCATCTCATTGCAGTTGTGGTGTGGGGGATTGAACAGGCTGAGGCCAAACTGTCATGAACTTAAAATCACACTAGATTAGCTGGGAATTTCAAACTGTTGTTAGTCCCCACCTCTCAGAGGCCAATTAACCCAGATTCCAAAACTCTTGCCTAGATCCTTGAGATTATGGCGCAACAGTACGACAATTCAATTTTAGTGCCACACTGATTTTCAGAACTGTCTATCAAATATTAAATGTGAATTATGAAACTCCAAAGAATCAAAACAAAAATGTAAATAAGTGTTTCCTTTCTTTTTTGATAAACACTGAACAGCAACGCTGTCAAAGAATGTTCTGCTCACACTGTTGAAACAGTGTGTGGGTGGATGCCATGTATTCTAGAACAAAACCCCCATGCACCACATACGAGGGGAAGGAAGGGGGTTCAGGACTTAACAAGACTGCTGCCAAACAAAACATGCCCCCAACTGTGGCTGGGACACAAAACCATGATGTGCTGTACAACAGATCATCAAAAACAGCGGGACTGCTTTCAATTTGCAAACACTTACTGGGTATCAAAATGTAGCAGCTAATTTAATAAAAGGATTATGAAAACCATGACATTTTGTTCCAGCTACTGAACAAAACAAAATCCCAGCATGTTGAGGTGTGCAACATCAACTTTTACAGACTAAATCTGAAAATCAGCAAATCAGCAAAAAGGGGCTGGATGTGTGTGTGTGGTTTCAGTAATACAAGGTTCACATCACAGCTGGTAAACGGTTTCTGTGCACTGATAAATCAGGTGTATGGGACTTCATCTCTTTAGGGTAATACTCGATATGGATATCTATAATGCACGTGGTTGCGGACACACAATTCAATAGCGCAGTGCTAAGAAACAACTACCAAATTAGAGATGCAAAGACAAGGTGCATTTTAGAAGGGAACATAATAGGCTGGAAAGCAAGAGCAAGACAAAGAAAAGCAATGGAAGAAATGGGGATGATGGAGATGCCACTGGAGCTGGGTGCTTTGGTGCTGAACAGGATGCTTTGTGATGTGAGGCAAAGCTTGCTGCAAATAATCACTAACATTGGTTTACTTATTCTGTTCTACAGACAATATACCTTTTATTGTATTTTCTTTCTAGTCTACTATGTTAATTTTAACAATGCATTCTGATTAGATAAATTAATGCCAATCTATTTAAAAGGTAATCAATTAATTTTAAATGAGAAATACATTGCCTATATTTTTTCCCCCAACTTATCCAACAATATTTCTCCCTCCACTTTTCACATTTAAATATCTACCCCCAACAACTAAATTATCAGATGCATAATTGTGCATTTTCACAACAGAATGTGAAAAAACATATTTATTAAAAATAAATACATCAAAACATTTTTTATATTTTAAAAAGGGACTACTTACTAAAAAGATCTATTTTTCAGGTAGATTCCAACAGTAGGCCTGGTTGCCCAGCTACATAGTGTTTCTGTTTTTTTTGGGTAAAGTAAGGATGTGGGGGAGTGCTGAATTCTGTCATTGTTAATCCTCTTTGAAAACCTGTGTCTTTATACTATGAACTCACACACAGTGGCGGAGGATGGTGTGTCTCTGGGTATGACTAAGCAGGGAAATGAAGGTGACTGATAGGATTGAGAAAGAGAGAGGGGGTTAGAAATCCCCAATCTCCGAGAGAGAGCTGGGTTCGTTCGGAGAGGATGGGATGTCAGAAGATGACCAGAACCGGAGGCGATTAGAGAGAGAGGGTCGGCCGGGTGGAGTCTTTGGGGACTTTATCTTCTCTTGGCTTTTGCTCCTCAGAAAAGGGAACCTTTTCGATGAAGACGCTACAGAGTTATTGCACAAAAAGAGAGAGAAGAGTTTGAGTGGGAGGAAATGAGATGAGTTCAATAGGATGAACAACCAAATTAAAAAAAGAAATCACCACACATGCATTAACTGTTAATGTTTCAAGGAATCTATTCAGCATGTTAAAAAGAACGTCCCAACTGGAAACACTGATTAAGGCAGGAGGAGTTTAGAACTGAATCAAACCCTATCCTGAGGTCAAATAAATTAGCTTCTGTATATGAGATCTATTTATTTCTATCAACACTAGGGCCAGCATTCCAAATAGTTATATGACGCACTTTAGCTGTAATACTGCTTCTTTGAATACATTGTGTAACCTAGTGTAACATTTTATTAATGCAGGACATTTTGGTAATACAGTAATATTTTAAGTTTATATTGGTTGAGAAAAGATTTTAATTTCTTTTTTTAGAGATGTGGGCACAGATGCACACAACTAAAATCTGTATTATGCAGGATATTAAAAACTCAAACTCTTCAACTACCTTATTCAGCACCACATGGAAAATAAGAAAAGTAACCTCACCACCAAGAAATATAGAAGGTCTGAATGAAGAATGAGAACATGTCTTTTCCCTTCGCAGTTCACGAGGCAGTTTATATCAGTGAGGGGAGTGTATTTGCATGTAATATGTATGATAAAAGGAGTATCCTTTGAAAGTTTGCATCAAGACATAAAAGTAACTTCCACCTGATGGTTGTGTGGCTCCCTATTACCATGACAATGAACCATACACTATAAACATGCACACTCCGTATGACGCTATGTGCAATATGTCAGTATTATACTGAGCAAGCATTTACACATAGAGTATTATCTGTTTTAACAGTTGCTGCATGAATTGTTATCCATTTGTCTGCTAGACTGGATTAAATTTACACGTTCTACCTTGTCTCTGCGCCGTTTCACGGTACAGGTAAACTAGGTCCGACCTGCCTTTCCCTACCTCTGGTGGTGGGGATGTGGTTGAGGTTCTCCTCCAGGGAGTGAGAGCCCAGAAAGTTGTTATCCAGGCTGAGGTGAGACAGCCTAGGGGGCAGCGGGGGTGGGGGGAGGGGTGGCAGTCCATCCGGGTAGTCCGATGGCTGTGCCAGGCTCTCTGGGGTAGACTTGGGCCGTTCTCGGGAACCGTCTTTCTTTGGCTTGATCAGTTTCACTAGAGCTTTCGCCCCAACCCAGTTATTCTTCCTAAGAGAAAAGCATATTTTAAAAAATGAAGAAACTTTTCTATTCTTAAAAAAAAAAAAAAAGAGAATGGAGAACTTTATGCTTACTTTTTAGGAGCTGGATCATAAAATTTGTACTGGTCCATTATCTTCTCTTCCAGTTTCTCTTTTTGTCGTCGAAGGGTATTTAATTTATCACTTAAAAAAAAAAAAGTTTTAAAATTAATTAAAATATTAAGTAAACATTTCTATTCTAATTAACTACTATTGTATCAAAAGCAATCCATCAACGATTACCAAGAAAAATATGGCCAGATTAATGGCATACAATAACAACCAAATATGTGAACTAGTGCCACTTAGGTTTTTAATCTTTTGTTCGAATATGATTTGAACACAATTTAGCTAGTGCTACATACATTGTTTATATCAAATCATCCTAAACAAGACGACACAGGTACCACCTAAAGACCAGTGCCTGCAAGCGAGTCATGTGCCTGCCCCATAGTCATGTTCTATCTAGATAGCAGAGGACCTCTCTAGTCTCTCCGTGGACATAAGTACATTTGCTGTTCCTAAGGCATGAGAATCCCGGGCTTCCACTTACATGTACTGTTTCTGCTCCTCGTGGTAGAGCTCCTTGCTCTCCATGGTCCTCTCCAGCAGCGTCTGGTTCTGCTGGCTCAGCATCTGGATCTGACTCAGCAGGTGGTGGTTCTCCTCCTCCAGGTTCCCTTTCAGACGGTTCAGCAGCTACAGGGGGATATTAAACACCAGGACACTGGAGCGTGGCACATTAAACTTTCATATATAACTTTTTTATATAACCACTGCCAGCCCAGTCACAGTACACAGGACAAATGCACTTTGGGGATTGTTTATATATTGTGTTTTAAAAGTGCGTCAAGGTGAAACACCACCAGTTCACTCCCCCTGTGCTGTCATGGGCTGAAGTTTCCACTGGACTAAATGAGAGCTGCCCCTGCTTCGGGTGCCTTGGCTCTGTACCTCACAGTGGTTGTCCAGCTTGGTGAGGGAGATGTCCAGGTTCTGGTGCTGCTCTTTCAGCTCGTCGTAGCGTGCCTGCCAGCGGTTCAGGTCCAGCTGGCTGTTGTTCAGTGCGCTCTTCAGCTCCTTGGTGTGCAGCTGCAGCCCGTCGTACTCCTCTTGCAGCTGCCGGTGCATGAATGTAAACCTGCAGAAACAGAGACGTCGTCAATCACATCACACAGGTGCAATTCTGTGGAATGCTGATTGGCCATAGCTTTGAGATGTTTGACCGCCAGCCCAAACTGTGTCATCTATTCTTGTTTTCATGCTTGTATTATTATTATTATTATTATTTATTTCTTAGCAGACGCCTTAGAATTCTTTACTAACGCATTGATAAGCTAAATTAGGCTAGAATTGGGCACAGGTTCTAAGCAGGCATAAAACTGTTAAATTAAATCTAAAAACTGTAATCAATTAAATTAAATTGCAAAACCACCACTAGATGGTGTCTGGACATCTAAATATACAACATCAAAGGGTGCAAAGTGCTTGTTGCAAAAAGGGATACACTTTGAAATACAGGTACATTAACTATTTGTTGCTGTACATTGTAGTTACCATTTACTACTACTTATTACATGCATTTAGCACACAATTCTCTGAATGTAAGGATGGAACATGCATTAACAACATGTATTTAACAAAGTTATTTGTAACTACAGTGTAGTTTAATGAACCTGTGACTGCATATAGGTTTTTAAGGAGATGATCTTGACAGTCACCGAGGACTTTACAGAACTGCATCTTTTCCCAAGGCAACTGCTGCTTTTTGTTGAAATTAGCAACCACCTCAACGTATTCACACTTTCAGAACATTCTGATACAGCCTATCCATATTTGAGGTTCTAAAGTGGAAGATGCCATTTGTTGAAAAACATTACCAGGCACAGATGCACTTTGTAACAAGATACCAATGTACCAAGAGGGAAACGAAAACATGTGACCCTGCTTTGAAAACTGAAGCGACAGTGGAATTTTAAAATGCAAACAGCAAAAATGGAAGTGGTTTTAATTGGAATGTCCACAGGAAGGCTAACCTGTCGATTTCTTCCTTAAGGTTGTTGTTCTCTCCCAACAGGAGTGTGCTTTTCTGCTTCTCCATTGCCAGGTTCTCCCTCTCACTTTTTAAAGCCATTTCCAGTTCTTCCATAGCTGCCTTCTGCCTCAACAGAACGCCATACCTAAGGGGAAAAGACAAGAGAAGATTGTAATGAAGGTGTTCAGCTGTTCAGACAAGGCCTACAGCGATATAAACAGTGCAAACAGTAAGTGCACCAGTCTCTGAAGAGGGGAAATCGCTGAGCAGGTCTCCAAACAGACTGGTCAGCTTCACTGCATTCAAACCAATAATAGACTATAAAAAATGAATGTACAATTTGCCTAATGCATCAGTGCTATTAGCCACCTGAGGCCACACAGAGAGAAGCAGACGGTTCCCTTCTCTGTGTTTAAAGGACTATTTTTTAAGGCCGGTTTCCTCAAAGGACTGACTGATTTAATTTAGCCCTTTGCTAATACTGGTGGAAAAATAGGTGCTATTAACTATTTAGTGGGTAGCAGCTGAAGTTACCACACACAGTTAGCTTGGTATTTGTATCAAGTCAAGAAATCCAAGCATGTTTGAAATGACACTGGAAGTGTTTAAGTTTCAAACACAACATTGCATTATTTACAAATTAGTAATGAAAAAAAAAAGTGTAAAACTCTAGTAACATGCAATGAGGCCCATATCCTTATCCTATTAAAACAGTTTTTTGGGGACATTTCAAAAGCATGTCTTAAAGCTATTGCTGCAAATGTGAAGCATATTTTAATGGACATTTACGGAAATTTGTAATTCAGTTCCCCTTTGCATAGATGAGGCAGGTTTAAGCACCAAATAGACATTTTGCATTTTTAAGGAAAGAGGCATTCATTATTATAAGCTCTAGCTCGACAGTTAATAATGGCAACATTGCACAACAAAAGCGCTTGAAACAATACCAGATCATTTGACTCTGATGTTTCAATTAATCCGTCTGCCAAGTGCTGCCTGTGTAAGTGGGATAGTGTGTTAGCCATTATTCTCAGCTCACTAGAGTAACAGCTGCTGTCCTGCAGACTCGCAGCCACCTACCCGTGCTTTGCAGCTGTCATGCCACAAACAAAATTACGATAATTATTTTTCAAAACGCTTTTCATTTAGCTTCATCTACAGTGTGATGGGTCAGCATGTTGCAGGCTCTGAGTTTTACTACCTCCAGTCTTTCCCTCTGTATTGAGATTTTAATTTGAAATAGAATTGAGCTTTTTAATATGGTTGGAAATGAATTGATACAGATTCAGTGTAGATATTTGGTATTCCTCTTATCTCAAAGCTGCAAGTAACTACAATTTGTGATAACAACCCAGGAATATCAGAAACACGTCCCAGAAGTTACTTTTTTTTTCTATTCTGAAGTTCAGCATCTGCTTTCATCTGAATTTAGAATTTTTCCTTTAGCTGGCTCTTAAAAGACTAGTTTGGTAACCCTCCCATTTTCTTCCACAGAATCTCAAATCTAGATCCCTCTATCCTAATCTAAACAGTAAGTGTACCAGTCTGTAAAAATGCTTATCTGTTCCAACTAGTTTTGTGTTGTTGGGACCTATCAGGTATTAAATGGACTAAACCAGAGAGTTGAAAGTGGACGGAAGCAACTAGTGCTCACCACCCTGATAGTTTTATCACAATTAAAAAAGCAGTTCTCTAGAGGTATGTGAAAATGTAAATGTGACATACATACAAACAGACTCTTTAGCAAGTGTTATCCCCTTTGTATAAGTGGTTCTCTCTAGATCTGTGTAAACCCTAAAGTGAGACTTGCATGTGTATTCAGCCGTGGATAAAATAAAAACCCAACCATGAAAGCTACATACTGTTATTGAGCCTACCTGACATCCAAATCCCTGTATTCATGCTCCAAGGCTTTGTGCGTCATTTTCAAGCTGCCATGCTGGCTGATTAGTGTTTCATACTCTACAGACTGCCGCTCGTGTAGGGCCATGAACCGCTCGTGGTCCAGGAGCAGGGACTCGTGGGTGGCCTTCAGCTCCTCTTTCTGCTTCACCACGTTTTCAGCATCTGTCTCCATCGACGACTGCTGGCTCTGGAGCATGGCATTCTGGGCCATCAGAGAGACACTCTGAGAATTCAGTGTTGAGTTTTCCACCTGTCAAATAAATAAAATGCAATTAAATTCAAATGAACCAGGCTTCCCAGACACACCAATGTAGTTCTACTTTAATACATCTAGTAAATAAACAATTAAATAGTAACTCGGCAAAAGCACGCTAACATGCTCTCATTTAGAGCCCTTCCACATAACTTTTCTGAATGGCTTTTAGTATTGTTAGGCTGTCAAATTGGGTGTGCAAGTAAATATGATGCTTGCATCCAAGTAGACCAGTAGGCACAAACTCATGGTACTAGAGTCTTTAACCACTGTGATCCAGTGGTTAAAGGAAAGTACTTGTAACCAGGGGTCCCCCGGTTCAAATCCCACCTCAGCCACTGACTCATTGTGTGACCCTGAGCATGTCACTTAACCTCCTTGTGCTCCGTCTTTCGGGTGAGATGTAACTGTAAGTGACTCTGCAGCTGATGCATAGTTCACACACCCTAGTCTCTGTAAGTCGCCTTGGATAAAAGCGTCTGCTAAATAAACAAATAATAACAAATAATAATAACTAGACAATAGAGAGCCATCTAGGAGTGGGAGGTAACATTTACAAGACTGATATATATATTGACCCTGTAGCACACCCTATCCACGAAGCCTGATCACCAGAACCAAATTATAAACAGAAGCTGTGAATGATGCAGACTAGTGAATACACAGAAAGAACCTTTGTCGTAAGCTAGCAGGAAAAACAAGGGAATATCTACCCTCTATAGAGCTCAACACTTTTGATACACAGTGTCCCTTAGTGTGTGACAGTGATCCTAAAGCCAAGGGACAGCCCCAGCATTCTAGAAGGAAATGGCCAAGTCAAACATACTGTACTACACCAATACATTATTTATTGCAAGCAGTGAGTGTACAGTCAGTCCTTGTGCTTTTGTAGATTGGTCTCAAGCAATTTATGTCCAGTCCTGGCACTGACCTGGAGCTTGGCCGTCTGAGTCTGCAGGGCGGTGTTGTGCTCCTGTAAGGAAGCAGCCTGTCTCTGAAGTGCTACAATCTGACTATTCAGCAAGTTGTTCTGGCTATCCAGCTGTTTGAGCTGCTCCTTCAGCAGATGTTTCTCAGCTTGGAGGGCAGCATTCTGAAACAGAAAATTATTATTTAAAAAAAAATTATTAAATGCATCTGGGTGTGTTACATTGACTGGCTTATCTTTGATTTTGATCTTATATTTTGTAAAATAAACCCATGTGCACACCCCCACCCATTCAAAACAACTTTCCATTTTATAATGGAAAAAGGTTCAGAAATAACATGGAACATTAAAAACATTATCATTATTATTAAACTCTGCTCACTGCCAAATGACATATGCAATACAAACACTGCTTGCACAAATATGAAACATCTAATAATGTCCATGTTGGGGTTTATTATAAGATTCATCTACATACAGTGTTTACCAATGCTTATAGGATTATTATATTACCAAAGTACATAGGTCTACTTTACTTTATCACATAACATACCTGAAACCATTAACTCAGACATCATCATCCTGTTAGAATCTAAACTTTACTTTGTGAAAGATGGCAGCATGACCTACTCCTGTAGCATCACATTTGTACTAAACTGTTTTTGTACTTGTGTGACAATGACCTTCATGACTTAATTTGTGAATCTCTCTCTCACTCGCTCGCTCTCCATTTCACGCAAAGTGGGGTTTCTACTCAGTAAAGACACTCACGCATTTCTCTGTGTCGATGACTCTGTCCTTCACCTTCAGCAGCTCCATGGTGGTCTCACGGTGCTCCGTCTCCCACTTCTCCTTGTTCTGGCTGTTCGGTGGCTGTTTCTCCGGAGAGATTTTAGCCGAATTCAAGTGGTACGCTTCTTCCTCCTGTCTTTGCTTCATTGCTTCCAAGTTCTTTTTCACCTGCATGTTTCAAAACAAGTCACCCCTATTAGATCAACGATGATCTCATGGCGAGACCCATACTTCCCACCTGCATCGGCACACTAAGCAACTTTCTGCAAACAAGCTTCAGCACAATTTTGTTTTTAAAACAGCAACCTGAAAGAGAAAGGGAAACATGTACAGCCACCTCCACTGTAACCCTTAGTGGGGCTCAGGTAGCCGAAAAATCAATAAGGATGTAAAGACATATTTTTATTTTATTTTTCATTTTTTGCATATTTTGAGATGGAACTTGATCCAAATCATGAGAGAAAAACTTTCCAACCATAAAGCTAACACCTTTAACAGTGATGGAAATAGTCAAAAGAACTGGTCTTGAAAAAAATGAGCATTAAGAATTAATTAAGGATTTGAAAAGCCTAGCACATGTGTCTTTAAAAAGGGACAATTACCAAGGCTTGAAAAAATATTAATTTCCCTGCATTAGTATATCAACTTTTTTTAAGTTCCTTTTTTTCTGTAAATTGTTTAATCCATTCATCCTGCCACAGCACTGCAGACTCACTTGTGCTGCATTAATAGGACTCAGCTAAAGTCCTATTTGCAACTACATAATACAGAAGCTACTGCACAGAAAATAATCGTGTGGTGGCAGCAGGGCTACAGAACAGCTGCATACACGCATTACAATGTGCACCGAAGGATTTGGGTCGGGACCCAAAAAGTTCTTCTAGTAATAATTGTTTTGAGAGCTGACAGGGACATTCAGCATCAGCATCAGCGGCCGCTGGAAACACACTTCTTAGCTATTTTCTTTGAACAGCTTATCGAATCTCTTATCAGATTCAAAGTGAAACAGAAATATTAAGCCTGGCCTATAACTTTTGCCTCTTGTTAATTATACACGTATAATTATTTGATTTCGGATGGTTTTGATTTTCCGGAAGGTTTGGAGTCTTGCCCCAAAGATTTTTGGACACACTGCTATTCTGGATGGCAGGATAAATAAGCTGAAGTCAAAAGCGTAATAAAAAAAGAAAGAAATAAAGAAAGAAAATCTACAAAATAAGGGACAAGTAAAACGTCAAGGAGAGAAAATGTTTTGCTATTAAATCTGAGATTTAAAAAAATAAATAAAATAAAGAGGGACACCAAAGCCGCTGTGGAATCTTACCGAGGTCAGTTCACTTCGGAGCTGTTGGTTCAGGCTGGATGACTCTTCAAGCCGTGACTCCAAGGCCTGGATCTTCTCCTCTTTAATCTCTAGTGTTTTCTGTAGTGTTGACTCTATCTTCGTCTCCAGGATCTTATATTTACTGCAAGGAAAGGGTGGGGGGTGAGAAAGGCAGGATTTAACGGGTTGCTGGTTAAGACTGAGGTAAGGATGATTGTTGTATTCCAAAGAATCAAGTGAGCCTTATTATTTCCCCCCAAAAAACATTGTTGACACAGGGGCTGCTTGAAAGTCTGCCAATATACCTCTCTCTATCACAGGAGGAATG
This sequence comes from Acipenser ruthenus, assembly GCF_902713425.1. Classification (NCBI taxonomy): domain Eukaryota; kingdom Metazoa; phylum Chordata; class Actinopteri; order Acipenseriformes; family Acipenseridae; genus Acipenser; species Acipenser ruthenus. Next base: position 21,416,532 of record NC_081206.1, read on the forward strand.
ACAGTATCACCATTACATCTCAGATTTGTATTACTATTAATAAGTTTAAAATGGAAACCAGATTCACCCTAACTGGAAGCAGCAGTTAAATGTCTTAAGAAATTAAGTGAAAATATACACAGCAATGTAAGAATTAATTTAGTCAAGTTGATAAACATTTTGGCTAATATTAGTTGCTCACCTACCCATATATTCCTGATAAAACATATTTCTATACTACATGTATAATCCAAACCACCTTATGTAATGCATTGCTTGATCAGACTTGAGAACACTGAGAATAAAAAACAATAAAGCAGTGTTGCCCTCGTCTAGTAATTATCTTGTCATACGTAAGAAAAAAGGGAACTACAGTTGTCAGAGAAATATTTTCCACATAAAGTAATAAGCACGTCATTGTTTATGATAGCATCGAGTATAGTACAAGTTAGAACTTGTGTGTTTGTTTATGCAGTGGTATAGCACTGTTAATTACACAAGTAGCTCACAAGATCCCTGAGGCCAACAATCCCCATTCAGATGGTAAATGTCTGCCAATAACATCATGCTAGTGTTGTATTTGTTAGCTGTACCAGTGGGTCAATACACACAGAACATTGATTCAAGTTAAAAAGAGAAGAAAAAATAAATTAAAAAAATCAGTCAACCAAGGGGGATTTATGGAAAATTGCAGGCTATAGAAATGTATAGTGTGCATTCTATATGAACAGGTTGATTTTATAAGTCAGCTTGTCACATTACACTACTGTTGCAGAACAAAATATTAATCATAAGAACAATGAAACTTGTGAGATGGAAGCATCCAACAATGGGCAACAGATTAAAAGGACATTGTCATGGATGCTATTAATATGGCTACCAGAAAGCAGTAATTTCACAAATGCCCCGCCCGCCACCCACCTTACATAGACCAACTGACTTTGTAAATTACCCTGTGTGTGTTTTAAAGTTCAATGACAACATGTTTTCATTTTCAAACCAACTGATAAATACTAAAGTTCAACAGAACCACAACTTCAATGCAAATGTACTTTACGAAACAAAAACAAAAAACACACCACCCCTTAAAAGGGCAAACTTATTTCCTGACAGATTTTCTAGATGAGTGATTCAGACTGTAGTCTCAAGAGGAGACTAGAGATCAGCCACAAGACTAACACGACTCACCTGCAGTAGCTGTAAGAAACAAAACCCCCAGTAGAGCTGCTACAATAAATAAATAAATAAATAAATAAATAAATAAATAAATAGCGTTTGAAAAACAGAATACTTTTGGTACGGTTGATACAGTACCAACTGGCATTTCAATATAGTACATTCTCAGTATTAAAATATGTATTCATTCAACTGATCCTATGTTAGTTTGTCAACATAGACTTTTTAATCTTTGTAGCTCACTCCTTCAATGGTGGGGCCGGTATATAGTCGTCTTTATACATTGTTTTTATTATTATTCTGCTTGAGCGACAACAAACGTCACCATGCTGGGGAGACTGACATAGAGCAGTAGGAAAGGGATCTTGTATCCCTACCATACAGGGCTCTTTGTGGAGCCGGCAGAATCTCCATTCCCTTACTTGTCATCACTGCTGTGCTCCTCTTGTAGAAGCTTCTCCTTGTTGAGGCCGATCTTCTCCAGCTCCTGGTTCAGCTTCTCCAGCTCGTTGGACTGCTGCTGGCTCTTCAGCTTTTCATGAACCAGGTCCTGTAAATACACCAGACTCTTAGAGTAAACACTATTGGGAACACTAAGGGATGTTTAAATTTGTCTCCCAAATAATGCAGCATTTTACAAATTAGTATACTCTACCGTACCTCTCTCAGTGTGGCTAGTGTCCTCTTGTCGATGGTGGCTTGCTTCTGCATGTCCTTGTTCTCCCTCTCCACCTCCCTGGCCTTGTTGGTAGCTTCTTTTAACTTGCTCAGCTCTTTCTCTAGTGTCTTACTCTCCTTCTCCAGGGTGGCGACTTTAAGCCCACTCTCGTCCAATGCTGCCTCCTTCACTTCCACCTGCTGCCACAGCCGCTTTGCCTCCTTCTCCAACTGCTTCTTGTCCTTCTCCAGCTGAGTCACCTCCTGCTCCAGCCTATGGTTGTCCCACTCCAGCTTCTCCAGGCGCTTGCTGGAGATCGTAAGTTCCTCTAGACTCTTCTGCAGTTGCTGGTTCTCCTTCTCTGTGTCCTGCACCTCTTTTTCTAGGTGCTGGATTTTCTTGTTGCTATTCTCCAGAGTCTGCTGGAGCCTCTGGTTCTCCGAGTCCAGCGCCTGGTAGCTGACCTCCAACCGTTCAGATTTCTTGGACAGGGCCTTCATCATGTCCATGTTTCTGGCTAGCTCTTCTTTCTCCTTCTCAAGCTCCTTATTTTCCAGTTCCATCTGGGCCAGCTTAGTGCTTGTGAACTTTAGAGTTTCTACCGTCCTCCTCATCTCTAGGTTCTCCTCTTCCAGCTGGTGGTTGTCTTTCTCCATGGTTTCAATCCTGAGAGCTGCATTGTGTGCATTGTCCGCTAATTTTTTCAGCTTCCTATTTTCCATTTCTAGGATGCAGTTCTCCTGCTCGAGAGCTTCGATTTTGTCGCAGGTGATTGTCAGGGACGCCAGCTTCTTCTGCAACTGCTCGTTGGTGCGTTCTAGCTTGTGCACCTCTTTTTCCAACTCCTCAGACTTCTGTACCTTCTCCTTGAGCTGAACCAGCTCTTTGCGGACCTGCTTCTTCTCGAACTCCAGCTGTGTCAGCTTGCTGCCTGTGTCTGTTATAGTCTCATGGAGGATTCGGTTCTCCTTCTCCACATCCTTCACTCTTGCCTCAGAGCCGATCTCGGCTCTCTGCCGTAACGAGGTCACGGTCTGGTTCAGGTGGTCATTTTCCTGTTCAAGTTCTGAAATCTTTACAAAAAAAAAAAAGTTGTGTTACATACAGCTTTTACACTGGGAAGAATCATCTGTGATCCAAAAAAATACAATAGGTTTCCAACTTAATACAAATATCTTAATGACAATACCTGTTTTCTTTCCCTTTGAATGTTTGCTTGTAAAATTTGCTAGATTTAATGTTAGTGAAGAAACCTCTCCTTTTTTGTCTACAGAGGTGGTACAGCACACATAGCTTCACTGGTTTCTCTAAAACCCTGGATAGACCACTTTGCTTTTCATGAGGTTAGGCTGATGAGGTGATGAAGAAACTGGTCTACTTAATGTGGTTGATACCCACAAGAACTAGTTCTGCTAGTTACCTGTCTGTCTTTTTCACCCCGCATGGTCTCCATATTTTTCATGAGCTTCTGCTTCTCTTTCAGCAGCTCCTCTACCAGAGATTCCATGTCCTGGTTCGTCTGCTTCTCCTGGTCTAGCTGGGACTGAAGCTTCTCTATCTGTACCACACGACACAATACACAGCTATTAGTAACAGTGGCAATTAATGGCATTATTTTTATTTCACTGGCTTAATTAAAGCCTCCTACATCAATCACAAAAGAGAGAGGCTTCACATAACTCGGCAGGGGACCCCCAGACCAGGATTGCTCCCCACCTTTTTGCTGAGCTGCTGGTTCTCCTTTACAAGCTCGAGGCTGCGCAGGTTGCCCTCCTCCAGAGTGAGTGAGGTGTCCCGGAGCTCCTGGATTGTGTTCTGCAGACCCTGGTTCTCTTTCTCCAGCTTTAGGATGCGACTTGATGCAGACTCGTTCAACTCGAATACAAATGACTTACGTGCTATTGAAACAAGAACTTGCATTACTTTAAATTATTCAGCTGGTCCTATCTTTCTCTCTCTAGTCTGCGTCGAGTCAGGAAACAGGGCTAGAAACTGAATCCATAGCTGCTTTCTGTTTTTTTTTTTTCTTGTCAGAAGGTAAATTACAACTTAGACGGGATCTGATCAAGTGGGTTATCCTGGGGGAATAATTTCCAAAAGCCCAGAGAAGAAGTAGCAGCCTCACCATGAATTAAGCCCCATAAGGAAGACAGTGATAGGTTCCAGGAGTTTTAAACAGACAACCACTCAATTTAGTTGAACGTTAAGCAATTAATTATTTTTCTCTTGTGTCTGGTTACCACACACACACACACACACTCACACACACCAGTGCTCAATTTCAATTTCCGCTTTTTTTTTTGGATTCTGTATTTTAAGTCACATGTTAATCTCTGTTACTGTCATTTTACTACATTTCACCTACTTTCTAGTTGAAGCCTCATTAGTAGCCTCAAACACTACTAAAACATTCCACACACACACACATTGCCACATTGTGCTCTGCATTTGTCAACTCAACAGGTTTCTTTAAACCACCTTTTCCTGGTGCAGCTGCTTTATATATTAAATCACATTGACTTTTGCTGATGGAGTTCGATGCTTTTTATGCTGAGTTTAAGAGTACTCTATGCTTCTAAAATGATCTGTGACGCAAAAGCTGCTGTTCACACAGTTCCTTTTCTCCAGCTCGCTACACTTACAGCAGGCAGCGGAAGCTAAAATGTTATATTCGAGCAACGTGGCCTAAAAAAAAAAAAAAAGAACTGTTCATTACTACAAACAAAAACAAATCAAAATACACTCTGATAAACCGGAGCCTATAAACGTTTAATGCTGACCATCACATTTTGCATAGATTTAAATGGGTAGTTTTATCCTCATGGTTCCATTCTGAAAGATCCTTACCATCATTTACATCAGTGCTTCTAGACATCTGCTCCAGTTCCCATCCCAAATGTGCCGACTCGTTCATGCTCTGTTTCTGCGCAATCTCCAGTACCATGTTCTCTTCTGAAAGCTCTTCTATTCGCTTCTTATCGGTGTCACGATCCTGAAAACAAGGATTACAGAAGGACGTGGAAGAACTTTAATTAAAAAAACAATATACCAAGTGTGAATTTGGGGTTGCTCATTAAAAGATGACCTAGTACTAGTAAAATCTCTCTTGCCCTAAGAGCGCTTTGACATTTTATAAGTTGTAGTGCCTTAAGACCTGGTGTCAAAACATAAGACATGGTGTGAAAACATTCAAGCGGGAGTCTTGGTGTTGGAAATGATGACATATAATATGCTTTGCTCCTAGGATGCCAAGCAGCATAGCAGAGCAGAGGTCAATCAGTCAGTCAGAGACAGAGACAGAGAGACAGAACAGTTGTTTTTTCTTACTAATTCTATGTCATGGAGTTTAGATCTGAGCTGCAGGTTTTCCTTCTCTAGCTCATGCAGTTTATCACAGCGACCTCTTGCCAACGTCAACTGTTCCTCCAACATTGTTTTGGTCTCTATCAGGGTGACGTTGTCTTCACGCAGTTCCTGCAACAAAAAACGAGAGTAAGTCTAAGCATCTGGCTAGGACTGCTATAAAACGGTTCAGTCACAATGTGTTGCAGTTGTTTTGCTCCTCACAAAAATATCCCTTTGCACTACCTTCAAAAGATGGCCTATAAAGCTTTAACATAAGGTACAATAAGTAAAGTAAATGACAACCACTCCAAGTTATGCCAAATAAGACGTTTTTCATTGTGGTGTTTACTACCCCTAATTATTTATGATGGCTTGTGGCAAAGTGCCCCGCCCCTGTGTGCATTTGTGTGTTCTGTGTATGTATATATGCGTGCGTATGTTAATGTTGGTGTATAGATTGGTACACGGGATATAAACGGGTCTGTGTTTCACGTGTGTTTAAATTGTATATTTGTATTTAGGCACGGGATTGCACATCACGCACGTGCATTTAAAATATAATATGTGAACACGGGGTTTCACGTAATTAATTCACGTGCTGGGATTCAAGTGAATAATTAATTAGTAATTGAATCCCAGCACAACAGTATAAATAGGCACATTTTTAGTCACTCGTGGTTGGTGTTCGGTGAGTGGAGAACGGGTTAGGAGACGGAGGGTATTGTAAAAGTAATAATAGTAAAAGAAGCTCACCGTGTTTGTCTGTGTAGTTCGTTTTGTTTGTCTGTTTATTTTGGCTCAAGTGCCTTGTCCTGTGTTTTGTTGCAAGCCGTTTATTTTCTGTATTAAATGCTGAGCGCAATCACGCGCTCAGCTTAACCAAAATCCAAATCTCTGTCTGTTTGTTGTGTTCCTGTTTCTGGTCTGACGCCACCCACTCCGGCCGTCTTTGTGACATGGCTATACAATGCTCACCTCCATGCGGGCCTTGTAGAAATGAACATCGTGTAGCCTCTCCTTACAGCGGGCAAGCTCAGTCTCCAGCTTGTCCACTCTGGAGGCCTTCTCTCGGAAGGAGTCCAGCTCGTCTCGATAGGCTCTCAACGAGCGGGCGTCCGCTGTCAGCTGAATATTCTAGGGCAACAAGCGACAAAACAAGGATTACAGTGTGAACAATAACCTGGATGGGTGGACTTGCACAGACATTACATCTCTTTACTTCATTACCCCTTAAACATTGCTTAGGTTTTAGGGTCTTGCAAGAAGCAACTTAACACATTTAAATTAATCTTAGATAAGAGAAAGTTATCCATTGTGTCATATTGAAATGTAATGTTTCATTCAACTGGTCTCTGGTTTTTAAAGGACTGGCACTTTCTCAACAGCTCTCCAAACTGGTATTGTAGTCATTGTTTTGTCATTTCACTGTTTGTTGAAATACAAATAAACACAGATATATTAGTTAAAAGGAGTTCAACATTCAGACTTGCCTCTTGCTTTAGCTTCTGCAGATCCAAGTCTAGTCGATCTACTTCATTTCTGGTATCAATCAGTTGTTCAGTCTTTTCCTCCCTGCAGCAACAAAATCAGCATTTCTGGTCAGGATCCATTTTATTTACCTTGCAGCCATTACACTAATGAAATATCAAAAGCCAAAAGACAAGACTGCTGCTGCTTTTAATACATCATCACATAAAACTGTCTTTAAAACTTACTGCTGTTTTGGCTCATCTGATGTACTTTTAAAATGTATTAAAAATGTATGAAAATGTGAGACTGCAAAGAACATTCAAAGAATGCCTTTAGGATTTACTGAACTTAAACTGACATTTTAAAAATCTTCCACTACAGAAACAAAAATGCTTCTACAGGTTGCAGTCAGAATACTATACCTGAAATGACTAGAATTAAAAGACTACATTCTTTAGGAGTCAGTCTTACACTGCTACACCACCATCTCTATAGGCTTGAATCAATGAAGGACCAATATAAAAATTGGCTGATCAAAAAAAATATTTGCACCAGTCAGCCTGTTCTGTCCCACTATTGCATGATACTGGGTGGTAAGATTTACTCTTATTCTCCTACTAGATTTCTTGCTTGGCCATGGGTTTCCAAAGCACAACAAAGCAGGTTTAAAGCATCTCATCACAGCTGCACTCAACATAGGGTCTCTTTCTGTTCATCTGTTTACATGCATACACTCCAGGAACTTTTGATTAAAATTGTTTGATTAAGAGGAAGGAAGCAATGGCTATAAATTGGCAGCCAGTTCACAACCTCTGGCATATTCTGTTAAGCAGTTTACCGGCATACTCTATGCAGGGCATACATTATAAAATTGTAAAGCAGTCCTAAATGCTGAAATAGCTCAAACTCCTATATGGAGTCTTATGCTGGTATATTCAAGAGAATCCATGACAAACATGTCTATGACATCTGTCAGATAAGCTGACGGCTCAGCACTTGTTCACCACAGAATTAAACTATGGAAGAGAAGTGTTTCTTGGGTAGCAGCACACCCACAGGGAAGATAACGACCCACAGTAAACCTGAAGCGCTACTCACAGCTCCTGCCTTGTCCTGCGGAGCTTGGCCTTGCAGTCCGCCAGTTCGACGGCCAGGTGTTGGCGGTCCTCCTTGGAGAGCAGGGTTACGGGGCCGGGGGTTGTCTCTGGGCTGGAGGTCTTCACTGGCCTGAGGGGCTGCTGGGACTGCAGGTAATCCCGCTCCTGGGTCAGCTCTACAATCACCTGAGGAAACAGATGCTGGGTTCAGACTTGGACAAGGAACTTTTTCTTGACCGATTGACATAAGGATGACCAAATTAAGTTTATGTTTTGTATCTGCTTTAAATATTCATTGCTCTCTCTCTCATTCATATACATATTACTATAACTTTATTACTGCAGCATGCACAATCACAATAAAGATCACCAGCAATTAACAAAAGTTATCTGTAAAAGACGATGTGCAATTAAAATAAATCTACCAAAAAAAGGTAAGGTTTCGTCAGGCGATACCTTTTGAAACATGTGTCTGCTGGACTTGGTATAAACGTTAAGTAGTTTCACATGCAATACTATTTTGTTTTTTTACATTTCACATTGTGTTTTTGATCACTGTGTTGTTTTGAGTTCGTACAAAATTAAAAGTATCAGAATCCACCTGGCAGTGTCTGTGCCTGACCATCTTAGTTACCTCTTACCTTTTGAATTAGGAAGTTGGCAACTAGGATTCTACAGGCACAGACAATGCCAGGTGGATTCTGATAGAGAGAAAAAGTGATTACAATTAAATATGGGAGCATCTAAAACTCAATACCGCTCAGATTGTTTACATATACAAATGCAGGGAAAATAACCGTAATGCATGAGAAGAAACATTACTAGTTCCAGATGAACCAACCTCAGAAGAGTCGTCCCTCTCGTCAATGAGCTTGCGCAGGTGGAAGACCATGTTCCTGGAGAGGGAGTCGAGGTCCTCAGGGGGCAGGTAAGGCATCTCCAGCCACTGCAGGTCAAACACGTTCTCCTGATTGTGGGTCACCTGGAACACAACAACACTCCTTTAGGCCACAGAGGAGACAAGAAGTTTGGCTCAAAGGAAATGGAATAATATAACACAAATATACACAGCTACTTTACAATAAGCAGGACAAAACAACGAAAGGCCAGACAAAGAAATTCCTGTCTCAAGCCTAGATTAAGAAAAAAAAAAAGCACTAAATCTGCAAGCAAGTAGTATTCGGAGTTGGCAGCAGAGCAAAATAGGGTTTCCACTTACCTCCTGAATATGCGTGACTATGGCTGCCTGAGTCTCTATATCCAGCTGTTTGATCTTCTCTATGAACTCCTCTTTTCTTTCACACTGTAATGATAATGAACTCCTTAAAACCAATCTTTCAACCGTTACATGAATAGGCAGCTCTGTGGTTAAACATATATAAATGTATTATTAACGTATTAGCGGTCTTTAAACAAAGGTGGTAATACTAGTTAAATATACTGTAATGCCAATAGTTCAATCACAAGAATGCAAGTTTGTAATGTTTGTTTTGTAATGTTTGGTTCATGCATATAAATGTATTTCCTTGTTTTTATTACTCTTTTCCTCATTTTGGTGTATACTATACACTTCAAACATTTCTCAGCCAGTATTGGGACTATATCACATATAAGGTTTTAAATTCTTCAGTTAATGTCACAGAACCAGTATGTTTCCCCGTGAGTCCAATGTCTTCTTCTACTAACATGTCTATTACTTCCTGGATTAACAAATCAAAGAGCCTGGTTTGTTGCATTAGTAACCCAATAGGTTTGCAGCTTCAATGTCTGCCTGCCACTATAAAAACATGTAGCGTGCAGACCGCTCAAGAAATGCTCGCATTAATTTTCAGGATTTTAAAGTAGTCCATACAAATACCTCTACGGCACAGAGGCAAGAAATGCAACAGATTTTTCTAACCTAATGATATTTGATTTAGGAACATTCCATTCACAAAAACAGGTAACTCCAATATACTGATCAATATTACAGATCTGACAGCAGGAATTATGACATTCCAAATTTAACAAATTACCTGAACAGCACATCCCAGAATGAGCAGCAGCAGCCTCTTAATTTCTTCCATGCTCTTACCTGCAGAAAACAAAGATAAATGTTGGGTCATGCACATTCACCCGTGAGAGAATTGAGATATCAATCTGTCTCTCCAATGAAGGTGATTACCAACGTTATTATTGCTGTCAGTATACATAGGTGCTTGTGAATTTCTTATCTTTAATACAACAACCTAACAAGCAACTTGTGATTATTGGTATATACATACTACTGTGAAAGTTTTTTCCTGCAAGGCTGATCTTTACAACACAAACCTGATGAATAATTTCTTTCCTGTCATAGAACTGTAGTTCACTTAACGCAGTTAACTGGTGTTTTACATACTGCAACTGCAGAGAGGAAACTTTGTGAGTTCAGTTTGGGTTCTATTACCTGAACGCGGGGGGGGGGGGGGGTATTTTCACTCAGAAACAAAACCAAGATCACAGTGAATGCTTGTTCTTTTCATCACAATGGATCAGAACTTGGTCAGCTTTTTGTTTTTCAATTGTTGTCTGCTACATTTTGCATGGATCCTAAAATTAGCTTGAGTTTTTCATATGGGATGAACAAACAAACACAGGTGCATGACAGGACACAAAAGAAAATTCACGCAGCTAAACTGGTTATCAGCTGTTACCTGTGCAAATAATCATGACAAAAATATGGAGATATAAAAATGTAAAAGGATTTTTTATTATATATATATATATATATATATATATATATATATATATATATATATATATATATATATATATATATATATATACACATACACACACACACACACACACACACACACACACACATATATATATATATATATATAATCCTTTTACATTTTTATAAACACAATAACAGACCACTGGGCATCACAAAAATATATATTGACAGACATAGGGAGGTCTGTCATTCCCAATAATGAACAGAAAGATAGGAAAGATATGAGCTTAAATGGATAGAGTAATAACTGAAATGAATTTTCCAGGCAAACAAAACCAAACTGTGTTGACAGATTAGCACACACTTACACCTTTGAACTTGATACAGTGCAACAGATACACATTTGAAAGGAAGTCAATCAGCAAATCTGCTGAATGCTGAAAACATTTTGCTGTATCTTATTTCCTGAATACACATCATAGCAGCAGGTGCATCCTTCCCAGCGGATTCCTCAAGGATGTGTCCTTGCTAGTGGTTTGAACAAAACACCAGGAGTAACACCACACCAGCATTCACTCACGGTAATGAAGTATCACGTCAAAGTGAACGAGGAGGTGACAGGACGGTGGTGTTACCAGTGGGTTCTTTTGCCAAGTGTACACAATGACCACTCAAGTTTTATATTGGTTCTTAAGGGTACAGGAAAACAAATCCTTAAGAAATGCATCCAATGTTTGTTTTTTTTACATGAGGCATGCCCAGTGTGGAGTAGTGGTTAGGACTCTGGACTCTTGACCGGAGGGTCGTGGGTTCAATCCCAGCTGGGGGACGCTGCTGCTGTACCCTTGAGCAAGGTACTTTACCTAGATTGCTCCAGTAAAAACCCAACTGTATAAATGGGTAATTGTATGTAAAAATAGTGTGATATCTTGTAATAATTGTAAGTCGCACTGGATAAGGGCGTCTGCTAAGAAATAAATAATAATAATAATAATAATAATAATAATAATAATAATAATAATAATAATAATAAAAGGTTAAAGAGCATGAATTTCAGAATATATATTTTAAATGTAGGATATGATTCTTATGGATTGTGAAAATAAGTTACCTTATTTGACAGGTGGATATAATACCCTCCCTGGCTTATACATTTCACTAGAGTGAGTGAAGCGGCTTCATGCAGCCATCTAGTGGGAGCCTAGGGAAGTACATTTGTGTACAATGAGTATCAACCATGTTCAATGTTAAGGTACATTTTTAGGGAAAACAGAGCAGGAAGGAGGATAACTGCATAGTGAATAATGGCATAATTATATGTTTTCATACCCAGGACTTTTACTGCTTTCATGATAATATGTGGTCAAAATGAACACCATGAACTAAAGGTAGGTTTGGATTTCATCTCAGGCATGGAGTCATTGTATTTCTGTTGTGGGACACTTGACCTTCTAATGCCCAAGTCCCACCTCGGCTGTAAAGCTGGACTAAAGCTTTTGTTTTTTTAATGCTGTGGTTGTTCAACATCAATGTCCTCCATGAAAGTGTTTTTTTTTTTGCTTGCATTGTTACCACGATTTTAGTGTGCTTACTTGTCAGGGGGTCTTTCCCAATCGTCAGGACGTTGGGCAAGTTCATTACTATCAACTGATGTAGGTTCTCCTGTAACAAAAGAAAATAAATCAGAAATCAATGCCATAATAGTGTTTATGGACACAAACAACAAACATTGCATTCTTCTTTAATATACCACACCAGGAAACCTAACACGCAGTACAGTCCCAAGAGAACTGACTGTGTGACCTGAAGGACACACCTTTACCAGCAGGGATCCCAACTGAATAAAAATTATATTAAATAACAGCTGTAGAATTCCCTAACTGAATTTTAAAAGCAATTTAAAAATGTAAAATAAAATAAAAAAATTATTTGAATGGAAGCCTGCTTTGTGGGGAAATTACCAAACGAACTCCCTGTGATGGGAAACGGATGAATAACAAATAAATAGCAATTAACACGTTTGTTTGTATCACAGTATTTGTAATAATAATAATAATACATTATTATTATTATTATTATTAAATCTAAAAAGGGAAACAATTATCTTGATTCAGAATCTTTCACATGGCAGTCTGGGTGATGGATTTTGGACACTTCCTCACCAACTGTTAGTATAAAGTGTCATGCAGGTTATCACAAAACCTTGATAAAAATAGGAAAAGAAAGTAATTAGCATATCCACTATACAAGCAAGCAGAGGAACTCCCTGAAAGCTCCCACTTGTTTTCCGACAGCTAGTCAAGTTAGGCTGTGCATGGTTTACTCAGGGAATGAGTCTGCAGGGTTCCCTTGGCCTTGTTCACTAAGGCTGGTGGGACCAGGTAGCTTACAGCACACAATACTGCTGTACTGTCACGCAAGACAGCACATGCCTGCCTGCCAGGCCTGGCCTCTATATGCAAACAAAGATCAAAGATCAAAGATCAAAGATCAAAGATCAACACAAACAAAGATCAATTCCAATTGACATGAAGGAGAGGACTTCATTACAAGATGTATTTTGTGCGTTTTTTCTATTTGTTTTATTGCATCCACAACCACGTTTCCCCAATACATATACTTAGTTACTGTGAGTTGAACAAATAACATTAAGTAGCAATGGCATTAACCCTCATCTCCATAGATTTGTAACACTTCTGGTATACGGTACCATCAGATTACAGTTATGTCAACTCATAACTACTAGATAAATAGATACAATCTATTTAAAAAGATTAAAGTCAGTAATGTAAATGGGTACAGCAAACTCTCATCTAAGTCCCTGTTTTTTTTTTTTTTTTTTTTTAATAATAAGGTAAACCTGCTATTAGGTATGTAGGAGCCCCTGGAATGGGCCAGTAACACATTCAATCTTTGACAGCCTATAAAATACTTAGGGGAAAGAGGTATTTTTATAGCCCTTCAAAGCAATTCTAAAATTAAACTGAAAAACCCTGCTCTGAACAAGCTGAAGCATGACCGATTCCAAGCTGCTTTATCAATTACTTAAGTGCAATTTGCAGTTGTACTTTTTTTTCTTCTTTTTTTTTTTTTACTGCACACTCCTTTGGTCCTTATGAAGCCGTACGAAGCTTCATTTTGGCGACTGCAACAGTATTCTGTGATACCTTGATTTACCAGCCACAAAGATTCAATACCATTAATAACTGCTTAATCCAAGTTTGACTACCAAACTAATGAAGAACCACAATCATAAACATCTTTATTTCAGAGGGGTCCTGTTTGCCCCCAGTATTTATAGTTGTGTGTGTCACCAGGTAGTAAATCCTACCTCCCTTTGTAAACTCAGTGTCGCTTTAGATTAATGTTGAATACACTGCATTTTTTAGTAAAAATAGTTTAGGTTTTGTGCATCACAATTATAAAAAAAAAAAAAAAATTGGGTTTAAAATGTGCTGCGTAAGACAGAGGTTCATTTCCTAAACACATAGTTTTACAGTTTGGGTCTCAAATCACTTGTTCAAAACCAGGATATCCTGTCTTAAACCATGCTGGGCCACACCACGTCCCATTAGTAGCAAGAAGCTAATTTTGTTCATGTATTTCAGCAGCCCACAGTTCAACAAGTGAAATCCTATTGGATAACAAAGGCAGGGCGTGGGGAGCAGGACAGAGTTCTGTTGTCAGGCAGGAATGCATGAAGATCATTTGTTTTCTTTGTCAAGCTGTCAGATCTTTCCTCTTTGCCATTTCCAAAGCTGCAATCTGGATCACTGGGGGGGAAAAGAAAACAACTGACTGGCCAACATTCCTTCTCCACAACCACCCCTCACTACCCTACCACTACAAGTGGAAGCAGCTACAGTGTTTCAGCCAACAAGTCTTTAGGGCAGAGGCATTACCCTCACCACACACACACACCTTGGAAACCTTCAGGCGACAGAACCACCACAAGGCACAGCCTGGCATCAGAAATCACACCTGTACTAGGAAAACATTTAAAGTAAAATGTGTCTATTCTTATAGCGTTATTTAAAAAGGACTAAATAACAAAACTACTTTGATAAATGACAGCTTTTTTGACATTTTATGCAGTGCAGTTATCTAGCTGGGCCATCCAGCAAATGTGTTGTGTTTCTTAGTACAGTTGCACGAAGGTGCACTAGTGGTAGGAATGTGTTTGCCTTTAAGGCATCTGAAACTTGGAATTGTAATTCTATTTCAAATAACTGCTGCTACTGAGCTTTGGGTAGCTTGTCTGCTATTAGTTGGTTATAAATTATATTTTCATAAGAATATAGAATTTGCAGATAACAATTAAGTTATAATTCTGGTTTCAGACCCTAATTAGCAGCCAATAGTTACATTTGTATCAACAATCATTTTAAGACTTTTAAGTCGGTCTGTCTAACAGATAGAAAACTCTAGACTATGAGGTTTTACATTGCTGACAATTAGAATAGCAGCAACACAGACCTACAGTACTCCACGTACAACATTTTTTGACACCACCCACATAAAAAGAGGATACGACCTGCAATAATGCAGCACGGCAGCCACATTTCAATCCACTCATGACACGTTCAAATCCACTTATAAATGATGTACCGCAGATCGTGTATTTGCTCGCTTGACGAGTCAGTCAGTCATACATACAATAACAAGGCTTTGGTTTGGTGTCGGAAGCAATGGCTCAAGTTAATTTACTTTAGAACGTATTATTTGTTATAAGTTCTTTTTATTTAAGTGGGGTGGATTTGTTAATGTGTACAGGAAATTCTAATGCGAGAGGACAGGGAGGAGCAGGGTTTGTGCCGATACCAGCATGCACAAAACATACAATGCAGAAAAGTGCTTGATAAGCTGAATTCTAGTAATAATGTCCACAGTACTGTGTTCTGAGAAAAAATACAATACAATTGACTATTTATCCATTGGGGCATTCCATTTCCAATAGTATATATTGAAACACGTGAGCTATGAATGTTCAGTGCTTCGTCTGGTGGGTGACAGACACACAAAAAAAAAAAAAACTGGAACAATATCTGAAACAGACTGAATTTAGTAAGGCAAACTGTATACATATTTGCCAACAGGGCCTGTATCCTCTTAAATCTGCATCAATGCATTATGTTACTTAATTGCTTAGATTTAATCTCTTCTATTATATTAACAAATGTGTCAGTTGTAACATGCGCCTTCTGCCACTGACAGCATCAGTGTGTCATTGTTTTTAAAATAAATGATTGAGTATGCTTAAATAGATACCGTCCAAAGAGAATAAAAGCAGATTTTTTTTTTTTTTTTTGTTATGTATTTTATCATGACATGTGCTCTCTCTTGTGCTACAATGCTATGCAGTGCGGTCTCTCGTATGAGTTTCTAAAGGAGGGGAAGTTGAACTAACGCCCCCACAGACCCAAGAAGACAAATGCATATTTAACAGGTCGCACAGATACAGTACCTCGGTGAGCACTTCGTACTGCACAGTCACCCCCACTCTAAACTTAAAAATGCAGATAGAAGACAGCAGGATCGTAATGAAAAATGTTTCTTTCTTCTTTCGACCTACATGTGTAAGAACACCAATTTATGAATTCAAGAAGACATTGTCCTGAATGTAAAACCAAGCAGGCTATCCACGTTGTGAAATAGAAGAAAAATAAATAAATAAAACCTACTACCTACTTCAATTAAGCAGCAAATCATTTCACCTTTTAATTATTAAAGTAAAAACACCAGAGCTACGACTCGACCGGAAAGATGGTTATAAATCGACACCTTGAAATCATTGCATTGCTGCATTTCCTTTTATTATGTCTTGTGTAACCTGCTGCCACTTGCCCCAGGACTTTACTGGAATTGAGAGTTTATTGGTCTCGGTGAGTAAAGTGCCAATTTCAACTTGAAAAACAATAAAAGTTATATTGCAGCTATGCCAACTGATGGTGCGGGGGGAGGGACTCATTAAGAGCCTGTTTTCAGAGCAGTAATAGAAAGAGGTGCTTCTCCAACATAAAAAATACTCAAAAAGAATCCTAAGCAGCTGTCAACCAGTATAAAATCACCAGCATACCAGAGGTCATCCTCCAGTGCCAACACTTCAATCACTCATGAGTTTTTATCAGGGCACATTGCAAAAGCTCAGTCCGTGTTACGCTGCTTGATACATTCATTCATATATTATACATAAATAACATTACTGCCTATAGTCAAACACCTGCAATGACTGTAGCAAGCACAGACACCAGAGATCCTTGAGAAGTTTTTAAACTGCTTCAGGGTAACTTGCAGTACTCTGCGGGGCTGAGGAATTTAAAAATAGCCCATTACCAAGGTGTAAGACGCAAAACAGAGAGAGAGAGAAAAAAAGAATTCCTCATAGATAATCATAGAGATACATCTTTCATTACCCCCACAACTGTTTCCTGTTAGCAGCTGTTCTAAATCTGTACCTGCAATTGATTATAGTAATAAAAAAAAAAAACTCAGGCAGGTCCAGAAAGTACCAACGTGCCTTTATTGGAAACCATAACAAACTATAAGGTTATATGGCAGCCTTCCCCATATTCAATACACACAAAAACAAATTGATATGTGCATATAAATATGTAAAATATAGTTACAATGTACAGTTACCATGTAACAATGTATAGAGACTGTACATTTCGATCTAATAATATGCAAGACCCTAGACTTATTGTTCTAGTATAGGGAAACCATAGTCTACAATGCATAACCTTTTACAAATTGAGATATAGATCAATAAATCTGCATTCCTTGAGTTGTGTGCGTTATTCCGAGCACACAGAAGGCATAATCAAATGTATTCAGAAGCCCATTTTTGTGACCTTTAAATCAAATCATCAGGACCCATACTAAATCAATTACACCCACAGTAAGCCCTGCTGCTCTGGGGCTGTCACACCAAGGGAGATCAATAATGAAATATCAGTTTCACTGGGGCTCCCACCAGCACTCTTCATGAATAGAATTGGCTGCTGTCAATATGAATAGAGATGACTGGGATTGCCACACATGCATGCATCTTCAAGTGAAGAACAGGATCACTAGTGAGAATATTTTATATTGATAATAAGAGGAATGAACATTGATTTTGGTTAGGATATGGTCAGGACTTCTTAAGCACTAACAAGAGCAAATTATTTCTAAATTTGTGCTTCTGCTTTGCCAGTTGCAATCTTTGCATAACAGACATCATAAGAAAATGAGCTTGCAAATAAAAGGCAGTACATTAGAGTAGCTTACGTTTCATTCACAAATAGATACGATAAGGGATTATCCTTTGCCTTGATGATATTGGAGGCTTGATGATATTGGAGGGTTGCATGTTTAGATGGCAAACAAGAACAAAAATCCTAAATGGAATAGCCATTTACTAAACATTTAACCAGAAATGGACAAATGTATGAGGATCTTGCTCTTTGTTTTACTTAAACCACTGTTATTGAGCAGATTGTTAAACATCAATATAAAATTTAACAACATAAAAGGGGACTACAGATACTAAATCAGACGTAGGTGTACACTAGTTAAAACAGTAAACAACCCTTTACACAAAAGGTTTAAACGTTTAATCTATTAAAAGATAGATTTACAGTCTTGCATGACTTTATCCTCATTTACTGAAAACAACCGTGTGACTTTTAGCTTTTAAATCTCCACTTGAAATAGTACTACAGTACATTTTCACATAATTCCCCAAAACATACAATACAATTAGAATGAAGGCTGATTTGTGTTTGCTTTGTAAATTTGGATCTGTATGTGTGTTTTTAATGAAGACTTCGGAAAGAGATGGAACAAATGTATTAAAATAAAATGAATATACAAAATAAAAAATAAGCTTTTGTTGCAGCTCAAACTGTTTTGAAATGAAGCAGTCCCTTAGGTTTCAGCATCAAATTAATATATATATAAGCTTAAAAATGTAGTAAACACAGAAATCTGGAGAAGGCTTTGGACACAAGGCCCTACCCAAGGCTGCAAGGCTGTTGCACTGGTTAGTTGATTTATTAATGCAGCCCGGTTTACCTGAATGTCTAGTAAAAGTCCTGGAATAACAGAAGACGTTAAGCTCCAAGGAGTGCCGTGAGCTAAAACACTGTCATGCGTCAGTGTCCGTTTTAATGTCTGGTAATGAAACACAAAGGCACATTTATTTGTTGATTTTCAAAAACTAACCCTGAGCAAATAAAAGTGGCTGCCAGGAAACCAGTCAAACAGCCTGCTGGTTAATTAGTGTTTTTGACAACCTGCAGATAGACAGATACATACATAGGGCAGCAGTGTGGAGTAGTGGTTAGGTGGGGGACCCTGCTGCTGTACCCTTGAGCAGGTACTTTACCTAGATTGCTCCAGTAAAAACCCAACTGTACAAATGGGTAATTGTATGTAAAAATAATGTAATTGTATGTAAAAATAATGTGACATTTTGTAACAATTGTAGGTCGCCCTGGATAAGGGCGCCTGCTAAGAAATAAATAAAAAATACATAAAATAAATAAATAAAATATGAAGCATATACATATTACAGTTCTAATTTAATTAACTGTAGTGATTGATCAATATCTGTAAATGGTACATACCAGAAAACACACCTGCTTATTATTATTATTTATTTCTTAGCAGACGCCCTTATCCAGGGCGACTTACAATTGTTACAAGATATCACATTATTTTTACATACAATTCCCCATTTATACAGTTGGGTTTTTACTGGAGCAATCTAGGTAAAGTACCTTGCTCAAGGGTACAACAGCAGTGTCCCCGACCGGGGATTGAACCCATGACCCTCCAGTTAAGAGTCCAGAGCCTTAACCACTACTCCACACTGCTGCCCTTTGTGAATAAAGTACAATATGCCAATGTCTGAAGTTGGCATGCCTATGGGGCAAAGGAAAAAAAAAAGGAAAAGAACGGGCAGGGGAAGAATTAAATGTCTGCATCAGATACTGTGAGAATGCTAATGATCTGATCCCAAAAGAATCCAGATATTATTGATACAACCAGATAATGTGTGTTAATCTGGGGATGGGATGTTATCTTGTTTTAGTCCCAGTACAAAGGAGAAGCCCAATTAAAAGCTTAACAAAATTGGCCCATCATACTAATACATGGAAAAATAAGCGATAATTAGGGCTGTCACAAGTGTTTACTGTTCACAAAGCCTTTGAAAGCAGGCAGTGAAAAATCTTACATCCTGGCTGAGTGGGCCAACATTTACTTTGATGCTGAACCCAACCGGAGAAGGGACTTGAGCAGCAGTGAAGTGTTAGATTTCTAAGACACCACTCAAACAGAACATGTTAGATGAAGTTTAGAATACAAATATTTAACTTATTGCACAGACTGTGGTTAAAGGGAACTTCAGCACAAACATTTTCCCAGAATGGATTGCCATCTATTGCATTCACACAAATGACTTGCAAACAAGCACCATTCGTATCCTAAAGTGACATCTGCACATACAAACAGTTTGTATACATACTGCCGTTTAAGTCCCATGTCAGGACTGAAGCCCATGACCAAATAAAGAGGCGCTAGGGTTCCCACAGGGCCTGATCTAATGGCATCAGATTAGAAATGCGTTTAACAAAACCATTCCTTTTCCATCACTTGAAGTGTCACTCCATCCCCCTTACTCAGACAGCTCCCAATGTTCCAGACATTCACCAATCCCTCTGTCACTATTGAGGAGGCAGCCCAGTGAATCCGCTCACTTCCAGCTGTTCTCTTATTAAACAGGCAAGCAATGACTGGTGATGGAGCTCTAATTAATATCACTCCATGGTGTCAGCCACACAGCAGGAAATAGGGAGATGTTTCAGGAGAATATATAAAGCGGCTCCATAATTAAACAGTCCTCCCATTCCTTGAACAGCAGCAGTCTGGTCAAGAGTGCAATTGGTTGAAACCATATCAGTGGTAGAAATATCACAGAAATGTTGAATATTCCCATTGCACTGAAGTCTCCCATTGCATAGCTCTGTTCAATGTAAAGTTAAAAAGTAAAGCCTAAAATGATTGGAACTGCTTTGTTTATCATTAACCCTGTGTCAAATTACAGTGTTCAAGAAAAGCAAGGCCGGTATTATTAAATTGTAAGGGAACAGATGGACAGGTGCCATGGGGTCTGCTCAAAAGAGTTCCTGAATGGATAAGCTGCTGGATCTCTCTTCAGGGATCCAAAAAATAAATAAAAAATCAAGACCCAAGGGAACAGATCTCAACCAGAGGCCAAATCAAAAATGGCAGATTAATACCTGCCAATTGTAACCCATCAATAAAATATTCATGGAGGCTGGAGATTGGACCTGTGGGAAGAGGCTTGTCAATAGAATGGCCATGTCAAGCAAAAGGGTAAAACTAAATAGGATCAAGACACTTTAGGAAATTTAACTATCCTGTAGCCAAAAAAGCCCTCCTCCAAGTCGGTGGTATAACACCTATACTGTGTGCTGATCCATTAGCTCATTTGGTTGCAAGATGAACAGACAGAACACATGCAGAGATATCCATGTGCAATTGCTGCGATATTTAGGGCACAGTGCTGCTCCTTAAACTGGGACAGATGGCAGGAAGAAAGGAATTCCTGCGATGCAGCTGTTCTCAAAAACAAGGGCAGTCGCTCCACAGGGCACTTTTATTGCCTGGATTCGGCAGCAGGATCCAAGGGCTTTAACTTTGTGCGCACGTCTACTTCACTGCCACACTCCTATAAATCAGCAGTAAGGATTCAGAACACAAATCGTAATAAACCTCAACATGACAGCAATTTCAAAAGGACATCCCACAAGGTTGCTACTTTCTCCCAAACTGAAAGTCCAGGATTACAAGCTATGCTCTAGTCATGGACACTTAAGTGTTTAGACTCTCTTGACAGCCCAATGCAATAAATGTGACTATGCGTAAAAGAACAGATGTGCTTGAAACGTACTGCAATGACCACAGCACTTGCAGGTTAACACTTTAATATTAGGCTATCTTGTAGTTATGTTACTGTACGTGCAACTCTAGCTCATTTGCATAATGTTCTAAATATTATTCTCAGTACATCCACACACTCCATATGTAACATGCTACCACATATTATACACAAACTGTGTACAGCATATGGTAATACAGACAGAATAGAAGATCTATCTAGAACAGAATCATATTAAGATCACCAAAGGGACCGAGTAAAATGCTGGTAAGCAGGTTCTAACAGATGAAGATCTTCAGATTGCAAGCTAGAGGGAGTTTATGCCTTCTCTTTTTCCTCAGAACAGACAGAACATCTATCTATTTGACACAAACCAGAGCAGTAGGTACTTCAAGTTACAACATACTTTATGTGAAGTTATCAGCCTTCATAGAGTAAGTGGTTCAACTGTGATAGGACTGAAGTCCCTACTCGGAAGATGAAACTATGAAAATCACATCCCATCCTGTTTCAGCAATATGGGACTTGCAGTACAGTATAAAACACTTCACTGCTTGCTTCAATTGCAGATGCCACACATCAGTCGGAGATGCCCTGGTGCACCTCTGAAGATTGCAAGAGAGCCCTGCGATTCTGAAAGAATGCAAGGTGAATGGCTATTCAGAAACCCAACACCTATGGGAACTGAAGCTTGGTATTAAAGAAACCATAATACATAAAACCCACACATTAGAAACGAGTAAGCTGTGCACAATCCTTTAATACTGTAGAAACTGGTTCTGTTTTTGATGGCTCAAGAAATTCTGGCAGTCCCTTAAAGTGATAACCAACACCCTTTTTACAACTCTCTCAACACCTTTCGGATTCCTGTGAACTGTAAACAGCAGTTACCTTGATAGTATCAAAACCAAATAAGGAATCACCCACCAGATTGGGGATAGTCAGCAAAGTAATTTTACTGAGAACCCCTCCATTGAGTTGTTTAAACACCATATTGCAGCATGCTTCTTTATAAACTAAAATCCCTCTCAATCATGTTGCAGTTTCAACAATAGCTAAGGAGATTAATGGGGGTGGACTTTTTTATGCAAAAGAACACTGTAATAGGACATTCAGACAGAAAACGGGATAGTTAGGTATATAAAAATGTCAAAATAAAAATCACCCTAGGCAGAGTTTAAATAGAGATCATTTTGAAGCAGTGAGGATGTTTTAATTAGCCATTATCATGGGTGTAAAAAGTCTTTGAATTCCCTTTCAAACAGATGGGTTACCTGCTCTGGGAGAGGCCTGCATCCAGTCTATTTCCTACCCCCTGGAGTCTGCCCTGCTGACCTGGCCTCCTCAGGTCAGATCTTCAGTCAAGGGTGACGACCTACATTCCTCCCATGTGTTACAAGGCTTAAACAATGTGTCTACCATGACAATCTCTATCTTGGATACAATGTGTAAACAAGCCCTGCTCTGTACCAATGTACAGTATAGATGTGTATATTTAGGGGTTTGAACCTGACAGATCTGCTCATTCAAAAATCAAAGATATTTTCTTAACCAATGATCAGGTTCTGCATTCTCTCTGTGTATGCTGGGAATTAAAGCCAGATTAAAATGCAATACAGTAACCCGACAGTGTACAATAAAACCTGAAAATCCACACAGTTGTATATATTACAGTATTGAAAAACTTCAAACTGCATGTTAGGTTTGACAACAAATGTAGCACTCGTTTTTGTTAAATGCTGCAACCATTTACAGATGCAAAACTTCAGGGAATAAAAAGGATGCAAGTCTGTTTTTAGGAAGCTACAGGTAGGGGACAAAAAAATGTAAACACCAATGTAAAGTCACTTAATAGGGCGTTGGGCCACTATGGTATCCCGCTCTGTGGAGTTCTCGGCTCCACAGAGCGGGATACCATGAAACTGGCTGCTCGCGTCTCAGGTTGAATTAATGCACAGATATCACGATCCTGAAGTATGTGCTTCGGCCCACTGTTGCCCTTTGCTGATGTCTTTCCCTTGGAGTTCCATGCTGACATTACCTTAGACACCGTTGCTCGTGAAACATCAGCAAGTTGAGCTGTCTTGGTCACTGAAGCTCCTGCCAAACGCGCCCCAACAATCACCCCTCTTTTAAAGTCACTGAGGTCTCCTCTTGCAGCCATGCTAGCCATAATTATAGACAACCAGGCCTGTCCAGCATTTTTATACATGACCCTTAGCATGCTGGGATGTTATATGCTTAATTAACACATGAGCCACACTTGTGGGGAAGCCCTTGCTTTCAATATACTTGGTGTCCCTCATTTACCCAGGTGTTTCCATTTTTTTGTCCACTACCTGTACTCTTACAATTTAACGAACAAGCTAAACAAAGAAAGTCTCTGGTGCACCTCTGTTCAAACTGCGACGTACACAACACAGGAAAGACTGCATTCTTTAAAACATGTTGACATCACACCCCAGTAATTTAATGAACTCCCCCCCCCCCCCCCCCCCCCCCCCTCCTCCTCCTCCTCCTCCTCCTCCTCCTCCTCCTCCTCCTCCTCCTTCTCCCTAACTTATGTTGTAATTACATTAATGCATTTTAAATTATTGCTGGTTGATGAAAAACAAAAAGGAGGCTCGTGTTTCATGGGCAATGGAGGATCAAAGAACACCTTCTCCAAGTTCAAATATCTCATTAATAAGCATAGGTTCAGATCAGTTTACTGCAGCTTGGCTGTCTTGACTTTCCTAAGACTTGAGTCAACAAAGCATTACGTCACTCTCAGACATTGCTAACTGAATGGAAGGCTCAGTGCCCAAGAGACTGGTTTATGAAACACATTGTCTACTGCTTGAGTAGATTTTGTGTATATTTTTCTTGCATGCTTCTGAAGCTCATTAACAATTGATTTAAATTTCCAAAAAAGGGCACACAACAAACTAAGGACAAAAGTTCAACTTCCTAAATGAGCGGCAGAGAACTTGTTTTATAATTAAATACCACACAATCTCCTGAGCTAAACATTTTAGAAGTACACAACATCAATTAAAAACAAATAATAATTGGGGCTTGACTACAAAGAAGGCTTTTAATTTATTTATTCTCTTGCCAATTTCTTACCAAAAGAGGGCGGTTGGTTTGTTTGTTCAGCAAGGCAATTGTGTTGTGTTAGTGATGTGAATTGAGTGGTTTGGTCTGAAAACTCATACGAACCTAACAAATCCTGAACAGTAAAAAATGTTTATCATTCCTGAAAACCAGACATAAATCCATCAACTTTAGCAGATCCAGCACTTAAGCCATTGTATTTTAAAACCGTAATTTACTTAAAAGTAAATTATTGTTATGGTGTCACAAGTCAAATAGAAACCTGATAATGTTCCAGGAACAGTATGAAACTAATATTCCAGATTAGCTTCTTATAGTCTACATAAACAATAATGGACTATATTACATGTACTGTTCTAATAAACCCATAAGACCTCAAAACAAATGCTGCTCAGCACCAGCCATTACGTTAAGAAACATGATTCTGTAACACAATTGTCAGTTTACCCAAACAAGTTCTACTGTAGTAAAAGTTTAACACAAGTTAAAAGCTGAGAGAATGTAATACACTGTAGCACAAATATAAAACACAAACTATATTAACCACAAAGACATTCCCCAAATACAGTGAAACCTGCTCTTGCTAACCAGTATGCAATCGAACAGACTCCTCCACTGCACTGAATACAATTTTATTACAGAGGAACCTTACATTCAGTCATAAATTCTTTGTCTCCAAGGGTGATGTGGAAATGCTTTTATAAGGGCCTACAGTTTCATCCCAGAAAGGGAGTCTTTGAAGAAGTGGTAGGAATGCAGAGAGAGAGAGAGAGAGAGAGAGAGAGAGAGAGAGAGAGAGAGAGAGAGAGAGAGAGAGAGAGAGAGAGAGAGAGAGAGAGAGAGAGAGAACCAAAGAATTGAAAATTGAGAGGAGTCACTCCCTTTAGGGGAATAAGAGAGTACCAGAGAGTTGAAAATGGAGAGGAGTCACTCCCTTTAGGGGAATAAGAGAGTACCAGAGAGCTGAAAATGGAGAGGAGTCACTCCCTTTAGGGGAATAAAGCCCTCCCCTCTCCCCCCTCCCTTACCGGTTAGTCAGGCACACTGGGTTAGAGCACAAGCGAGCTGGCAGTGAGTGGAAAGCAGCAGCTGCTCTCTATTTGGCTTTCACCACAGGGCAGTAGATTAGTAGATTTAGGGAGAAGGAAAAGGGGAGTGGGAGTGGGGGAGAGGCAACCACATTTCAAGAAGTACTATTAATAAAAGACAGGTAAGACAGAGCTGGGGAAGCAATTAAAAATTGTAGACAGCACTTTCCTCCTTTTTAGTACTTATTCTCAAAGACAGCAAGTTTAACCTTTATGTAGAAAACACATTTTAGAAGTCATCCTTCTTGCAGTGTAATTTCTTATACTGTATATGCATTTGGAAGCGTTTGGGATTTGACAGCACTGTTTCTGAAACAAATTAATCAGTGCAGTTAGGTTTCTGGTGACCCATTTTAAATCTACGCACTGCGCCAAGAGTTCTATTAGATTATATCAATCATTTCATAGTGTGTGGTTGTAAAATGTTTAAATTAATATTTTAAAAAGAACAGTGTAAGTTTTATTATTGCTTGGGTGAACAGAGCACTCTGATTCACTGGACAAGATTCCAAGCAGTGCTGTTGCTGAGCAGTAGCATAGTGGTTGGATCTCTATAGTCGCATATACAGGGTGGCTCACTTAGCATTTGTTTTTCCATCACTACTCTTTTCTTCAGAAATTGATTATTTTATAATCACAATTACACTTCAAGGTGTGTGTGAGTGTGAAAGTATCACCCATCTAGGCAAGTGCAGCAGATAAGAGAGTTGAATATAAATGTTTGGTTAACCACGCCTTATTTCAACCACCAGCAGAGGCCTGCTCTTGTTGCTGTGATACAAGAAATGAGTCTGCGTTCTCAGAGAGCACTTCTTTTTTATTTGTTCAGGGTAGGTGGCCATACTTTAGATATACAGTATCGGCTCATGTCCAAAGAATTACGAACACACCCTTTGTGAAAAAATAATAGTGGTTTCTGCCAAATCTAATCTCAGATAAAGCATACAATATTACACTTAGCCTGAAGCAGTCTTTCAGAGTTGAGGGGCCATTGGAGATTAGATTATTAAACTGTGTTTTCTTGTAATTTACTCTTTACCAGATATAATCTATCTTTATTTATATAAATATTTATATATTAAAAGACAGTTTGAGGGAGCAAATTCCACAATCTAGGTACATAGTTACAAGAACCTCAGCACCCAGGAAACAAAAGCCGAATACAAGGGTCCATATGTGAAGAAACGTGACGTTTATCCAAGGCACTACAAATGAAAATGAGTTCAGGGCATCGCCGTAAGTATTTAATAATTCCAGGACAGACTAATACAAATTTCAAAAACAATACTGATTTAGAAACGAGACTATACTGCTTTAACTCACTTTAAATTTTCAGTCCTAAAAAAATATATAAAAAAATAAAGAAATCTCAATGTAATTGTAATTTTTTTCACATCCAAACAAAAGTGCCAGATTGATGAATATTACTACGGAGTTAATATAACACTGCAGTGTCTGCGTATTTACTTATCAGTCTCTGCCTTCTGTACAGGAACAAGTGTTAACGTCCTTCCAGATAACGCCTCGTTACAAATCACAACTGAGAGGACCACGCAAGCAATTCACTGTCAGCCCAGCTATTGGTCCAGAAGCCATGAATATAGACCGCATTGAGAACTAATGCATATTCACTTTCATGAAAGACACAGGGTGCAACAGGAATTCATAAATTTAGTATGTAGAGATAGCACTCTCCCTAACAGACAGACTTGTTTGCTGACAAGCAATTACAATTCGTAGTGTGCATAAATGCATGTCTTTCACACAGAAACAAGATTAGAGACGTTAATGGTCAAAACAGAAGCGGATCCAAAGAGTCTTGCAAGATAACTTGCACTAAAAGCATTAATATCACTTTGTCAGTAACTATAGTCTTTGCCCATTTCAAGGATATCCTTCGTACACAGACTGTCGACACATTTGGTGCAAGGTCATTTATCAGAGTAAAGCCTCCGGTTTAGCCAACTTGCCATGCTGGGAGCCTCTGGGGAAAACTACAATTAGGCGTGCAACCATAGCACAGCTGTTTGTAATAAGCCAAGCATTCGCCCAAGGAGACCCCCAGATGCGGGACGTCTCAGGTGTCACCACCAGGAAGAGAAACTGTAATGTTAGCTTCCCTTAATGTGGAGTCTGGGTCAACTTACTAAAGACCGATTAAAGGTTGAAAGAGAACGACCATAACAGGGGCCAACAGCTGGAAATCCACTGTGCAGAATTATGCTTGGATGTCTAGGAGCTGCAGTCATGTGGAAGTGCAGTTACTAAAGCAGAAGAGTTACAATCAAGCCATTACTGTACCCTTCCTTCCACTGATCAGTCCATCTGAAGCTAGATCTTGAAGTTAGCTCACTGGCGATGAAATAGCATGGGAGAATCTGTGTCAAGATGACCAGAGATCACTACATGAAAGAAATATTCTGTCCTCGTAGTGGTCAGGGCTCTGGACTCTTGACTGGAGGGTTGTGGGTTCAATCCCAGGTGGGGGACCCTGCTGCTGTACCCTTGAGCAAGGTACTTTACCTAGATTGCTCCAGTAAAAACCCATCTGTATAAATGGGTAATTGTATGTAAAAATGTATGTAAATAATGTGTAAAAAAAAAAATGTAATTGTATGTAAAAATAATGTGATATCTTGTAATAATTGTAAGTCACCTTGGATAAGGGTGTCTGCTAAGAAATAATAATAATAATAATAATAATAATAATAATAATAATAACAACAAATAACTGTCTTCCAATTTGTACTCAGTCAAAATCAAATCAAGAGAAAAAGCTTTTTCACAGCTGTAACCTGGAAGTATTCAACAAGAAATCGCATTGTTTACCTTCCATGACATCTTCTAGTTAAGGAATTACTAAGCAACCAGTGGCGTCAAAGAAAAAACGTGCTTGAAGGAGTTCAGCCGACAGCTAAACAGATTCTTGCTACCAGTCAGCACTGTCTGACCTTTTCTCTGCCGGTTTAAACAGACTGGCCTTTTTCTTTTTTGTAAGTTCATGTGAATTCGGACAAACATGACTGAAGACTGAAGAATGACCTGCAGCAAAGGGACTGGTTCAGAACCACAACAGAGTTATTAGATAGATCTGTTGCTGTATTGTTTCAGTTAGCATTGTAAAACTACAAAACACAAGGTTGACTTAAAACAATTTAGGAGACATTTTAAACTAATAACTAATCCTTAAAAGAGTGCTGCCCAAGGACTGAAAGATTTTTTTTCTTTGACCTCTTATTAGTCCCCCTTCACTACTGGTCTGTTCTTTGCTTGTGTTTTACCGGTATATTACAATTTGGAATATTCAGATACACCAAAGACAACACAATATGAAATGCTGCTGCTGCTGCTGCTTTAGTTGTAGTTCAGATAAAACCTGTTATTTAAATGTGCAGTGTATATTACAAACAAAGCAATGCAATTTTGTCCCAAATGAAACTCTGAAAATGAAAGCATCTATTCTTTAACGACAGTTAAGACAGGTTGTGGCTACAAACAGAAATGACTCAGAAATCAGCACCCCAAGCCCTGTGATGCAAGCATGCAACAAAGTCAGTTTAAAAACACCGGCAACGTTTAGCAGTACTTTGGAACCCGACAGTTAAATCATTAACATGACTCTACCAATAGTGTTTAAGAGGCAATTAGCATCAGTAATGATTAAGAATACAATATGGGATTATAAACACTGCATTCATACGGTACCTCCAACAAAGCTAAAGTCAGACATGCAGAGCCCAGACTTGCCTAACACAGACATCTTAAACCAGAAACAATACAGCTCACTGTGGGTCAAATCTACCTTTACAACACAGTAACCAGACACCTGGGGGAATTTGGAAATTCAAACATGGATTTAATGGGGAGGGGGGTGGTTAAAGGAGAACAACCTGAATATATTTACAATTATGATTACAAATACAAGAGTTTAGAGGACAAATATAATCATTTAACTTTCATTTCAGGTTTATGGTTCACAGATAAAAGAAAATCATACAGTGATGATGAACACGTGGACTATGTTTTCATGTATGCAAATCACGGGCAAAGTGATTATTATTATTATTATTTATTTCTTAGCAGACGTCCTTATCCAGGGCGACTTACAATTGTTAGCAGATATCACATTATTTTTACATACAATACCCATTTTTACAGTTGGGTTTTTACTGGAGCAATGTAGGTAAAGTACCTTGCTCAAGGGTACAGCAGCAGTGTCCCCACCGGGGATTGAACCCACAACCCTCCGGTCATGAGTCCAGAGCCCTAACCACTACTCCACACTGCATGAGAAGCCTTCCATGACAAAGTAGCTGACCAGACCAAGGCCAAGTTAATAATCATTCATTGATAAAGTGCTAAAATGTAGTGTGGGTGTCACTAAGCAAGTCTGCTTTAATATGTAGTCTGGCGGGCTAGAAGTTCTGAGATTCAAACTATACAGACACACACAAATACACAGTACACCCTCGCTATAACACCCTTCATTATAACAAACCTGGCCCCTGGACCCAAAATAAAAAAACAAAAAAGATCATATAAACACACACTCTCAACATCCCCGTCTGAACGCACGGAATGCCACCTCCGCAGTGAAGTCTGGTCTTAATAAAAACCGCACGCTGTGTAACTATGCCTCCAAAACAAAAATAATTTTATGTTGCAACAATGCTGGAAACTATGTTGACTGCTTGAAAAAAGGAGCAAAGTGGGCATATCTCTGTCATGAATATGCTTGTTAAGCAACCATGTGGCAAAGCAAAACTGATTAAAAGAAAAAAAAAAAAAAAAAAAAACATTGGCGGAACTGATAACTGTATGTCGGGTTGGTTTGGAATGAAAGCTCAGTTTGAGATTCTTGCGTGTTGGATTAAGATTTGGTGCACTTTGAAACGATTTGTGTCAGATGGATTTTGAATAAATGTTCAGCTTCAATTCGGGATTAGTGCTTTCTGTACTGCATTTTAATTCTTTAACGAATAGGATAAAGTAAAGGCAGAATACTGCATACAAGAGACGAACAGTTACATGTTATTCTACTTTTATTCACAATGGCATCTCATTAACTTACTCCAACAGTTTATCGTTCATTTTGATTGTCCTTTTGCTATAACAAACCCCTCGATAAAACAAACAAAAAGCTTGGACTCCAACAGGTTTGTTATAGCGAGGGTATAATATATATATATATATATATATATATATATATATATATATATATATATATATATATATATAATTGCATATTTTTGTTTTTGCATATTTTTTCTATCTGTATTGTGTTAAAATATTGTCAGCAAGGAGAAGCAGAGATTTTGGTGAAGTAAGACTTGCAATCAGGCTGCATTGGAGGCCTACAGTACATGCAGGGTTTCACTTTAAACAACCTGCTAGTTAGTTATCAGCACAAAATGATTTCCTCTTGATTTCCTGTCAGAAAAAAAACCCCAACTGTCACTCAGAATAGGACAAAGATTTTCAGACAACAGGAAACTACGGTGAGGGTTAGAAATGATGTGCACACCTGATAGTAGTTCTTGATGTGCCGGACGAGAATAGTAAGGTTCTGTATCCGAAGGTTGACATCATTGTTAACGTTTCTGTTAACTCGTTGGTTCGTAGGACTGGGGTCTCTGGAGGAGCAAGATAAGAAAGACATACTTTAGATTATAAGCAATAAATGATAGACATTTGACCTTGAGTAGATTGTACACATAGCTTAGGTACCTACCTACCAACACCAGCATTTGTCCACCCGGAAATATAAGGAGATGCTTAAATCACTATTTGTCATACTTACTAACAATCACAACAAAAACATATCAGTATTGCACAGGCTTCAGCGCATAATGCTTATGACTTTATGAACACTCATGAGCTTCGCTTCACAGCGCCATGTAATATGCTTCCCCACCTCAACTGCTGCTTCAAGCCATTTGGAAGATAAAAAGGGCAACATATAAAATGTACTGTACAGAATCCTACATAGAGTGTGCAGTGTCGTTGACACTGGTATACAGTAGAGAGAGATCTCAAGGTTCACTGTTTGACTTTAAAAACATGCTCAGGCTAAAGCAAGGATACGTTAGGACATGCTCAACTTACATTTGGTACAAGCATTTATCAAGACGACACTTTGTACACAGAGCACTTTGTACAGTGTTCTATTAGGTAATCCCACAGGTCTGGCAATAGAACAGTTTACTGGATAGAGTTACAATATAGAGTTATAACAATACTAATGGCCAGTGTGAAAACAAAGCAATACATCATCAGTAACACCTGTGTAAGGCTTGTTATACAGGCATTTGTTTTAGAGGCAACCAGGACAAACATTACCAAGTAACACTGGATACCTCACACTCACTATTATCTGAATACTGATGAAAGCACATTGCTGGATGAGTGTTGCATTTCCTTCAGTTATATTAGACATAGCTCAAGGAACAATACACTGAACAAACTACATAGTAACCACAGAACTACTCTTGCATGCAGATTACCTGCCCAGGTCCATTAAATACTACTAATAATGTAGAGACATTCCCTCGATTAATTTGGATTAAATGCCACCGTTCTTGTTTTGCAATGATATTTAAAAGGTTCATGTTGTTTTCCCATTCATACATATCGTACCAAAATATAAAAAATGTAATTAAAAATGCAAGATTATTGTTATGTTCCTGTCAATGGAAAATGGTGAATGTTTAATGTGTGCGAGCAAAAATGAATATGGCGGTTGTGCCCTAACTAATCTGCAGCTTTAATTTGAATTGTTTGACTCAATCAATAAAAAGACATCACAAGTCCAGCGTTCCACCATCTCCCAACACGTCACCATGTTGTATTCTTTTACAGTCGTTGTCAAACACACGATAATAAACAAGCTCACACATTACATCATTTTTTATCTCAACAGAAACTCATACCACTCCATAAAAACGCTTTGGGAAGGAAACTCCCAGTCGTAAAGTTTACAATATATTGCATAGCCTACTATTGGTGCATTAACCTAAAGATATAACAAATCATCTGCCCACGAGGTTATATCTACCACTCAGACCTGTTTATACCACTCAAGGCACCTTCTGAAAGTTGTTTTTAGCCAGGTGGCCATTAGAACACATGTATGCGATTTAAGAGGCAACATATGCACAAAGTGGTGTATCACTGTAGAAGCCTTTGATACACATTTGACTTGCTACTCCATAGATTTATTTGAGTTAAATCCGGAAATTTACAGACTTTTCAGTTTCAGTAGCCAACACACCTATAATTAATTTTGCATCTTGTACAATCTGGCCTTACTTATACAGATACTTATACAGATATAACTTTGTATGAAATCCATCTTCCTTAACTCTATAATAAAACTCAATGCCAGCTTCAGTAGAAGAATATTGGGACAGCATAGGCAATGAAAACTGCTGCAATACTTCAGACAAAATCAGCTTCCCGTACGAACCCCTTCAAATGAACAGTAGGAATTGTGCAACTACTGCATTTGAATCTAAAGCCCCCTTTAGATTCAAATCGCTACAACCCATCTTCACATGAAAGACAGGCCCCTGACAGCCCTGGCCTCATTTCCATTAAAAAGCCCAGTCATCCTATGCAAATATGGGTATGGTTAATCCTTATTGGACTAACTGTATGCTGCAATTAACCTAGTCAAGTCAAAGTTCTTTGAGAGCAGCAACATCCTCATAATATATACTTGACCACATCTCTTCTCAGGTAAAGACTTAAATTATTTGTCATTACTGGTGAACGGATGCAAGTAGTTCAATGGGAACAGAAGGAGGGTATTCAAACCCTGACATCCAGCAACCAGAAGCTGATTAGAAGGTTGAATTGGTAGAAATCCAAACTCACTTGCCATGTTTCCTGCATGGACTCATGGATACTCGCTTTAGACTTTGCACTAAGGTTACTGAGGTCAATTAAGGTTAACTATAGTTGCATTACTCAATACAGAAGATGAGAAATAGCACAGAATAGCTCCCTGTTGTATGCTACAATATAATCAGTAACACAATTTGTTAATTCCCAAACACGTTACCATTTTATATAAATATTAAAACAATATGTAAATAAGCACACAAAATTCAAGATATGTTTTGATGTTGTGCACGGTTGACAGATATTTATCATCATTCTGTATTCAGTTTCTGATAGCCGACAAGATAATTGGAACTCGTTCACCTAATTTACATTTGTTTTGTAGCAACTGCATGCAAATTCTCAACATTTGGCTACAGAGCTCCACCGATACTGAAAGGACCCCATTTTAAAATCTATCTGTGAAGAAAATAACTTTTCCTGCCAAGTTTGTCGTCCTGCTTCTCAACAGTCTACTCTTTTGAGAATTAGGCATTGCTCAGACCAAGCCTCAACACCTTAGAGCACTCTCTGGAGAAAAGCCACTGGATTGGTACCATTAAAGGTGAAACAACATCCATAGTAAAATTTCATTTTTGACCATCGCAAATCCTTTTGCACTCTAATGAATACAAGCTGTGACCAATAAAGATACAAGAACGTATACGAATGTACCAGATTAGTTCAGGTTGAACTGACATACAGTTCATTATTAAAGAGACAGGCCAGTTGTTCTATTTAAACAGTTACTAGGCTGTCTTCCGGTTTACTGACCTGTCTGTGGTCCTGCACTCACAAACTCAGTTTACCTGCACTGTGCACATTAGCTCGGCTGAGGTGAGATTACGGTCAAAGAGAAATACAGCTTCCAGAACATGCATCTCATACAGGCAGCCCAGTCTTAAGTCAGCCTGATAATGAAATAATACTGTCTGCTTACAAGTCTTAATAAGCCTGCTTACAAAAATCTTTGAAGAAAAAAAACTGGAGCTGGATCCTATCATTTTTCTTACTTACAGAAAACAGTGTTAAATTTCACCTGCTTTTCATCGGTAAATGTAAATGACAATGGCAGCCATAAACATCCAGGCTCTTATTGAAATGTAATGAATTCATGTTTCACAGTATACTATAATCGTCATGCATGTAAAAATAGATTTAAAAAGCAGATATGTGCTCTCGAGTGTGCAGGGGTTCCTTTAGAATGGCTTCATTCACAATAGACATAGACTGGGTCAGGGTAACTTAACAGTGGTGGGACCAACATGTATTTGTATGTATGTTTTTTGTGAAGGTTAAATTATTTGTGAAAATGAGTACCAGCATTTGAATATTCTTCTCTTCCACAATAATCAAAGGAGAGAAGTGTTCTTTATCCTTGATTACAGAGCATTGCGTTTTATATACGCCAACTTACAGGGTATTAAAGGCTGCTTCTGCTGGACAGGTACATGTCAATTTAATTATTTTCCACACAATCTTAATATTGCCTACTTCTAGGCTAAGTGTTTTAGTGTGAGTCACCTCAACCAATCCAGAAAGTGATGTGCTGTCAAAACTAAAAACATCCCACGCACAGCAAAGCCAGCGGCATCGCTAGGGAGTTAAGAGGAATACTAAAAAAGTTATTTTTAAATTTGATATGAACTAGATAAATTCAGGGAACATGAAGCGAGCTATGCAATGGACTCATTCCTAAGGCCTGCGAGAGTTTAAATCCATTTGATTAACTCACGGTTTCATTTGCGGTGTATATATATATATATATATATATATATATATATAAAAATACGTCACATGAGGTATATCCACACAAGATGTAGTCTATATAGCCAGTGTAGAGCTCATGACAGGGCACTGAGAGACAATATAACAGGGCATTTTTTTTTACCAAAAAATTGGCAATCTGCAATTATTTCTCATTTTCTCCCCAATTTGGAAAGCCCAATTACCACTGCCACCCCTGCACTGACTCAGGAGAGATGAAGAGAGACACACACGTCCTCCAAAATGTGTGTCGTTAGCCGTCCGCTTCTTTTCACTGTCCACCATGCAGACGCTTCAGAGCTACAGCATCGGAGGACCACACAGCTCTGGGCAACTTACAGGCCGAGGACACCCTGGCCAACCTGAGCCCTCCCCACCCGGGCCATCCACGGTCAGCAGTGGAATAGCCTGGACCCGAACTGGCGATTTCCAGGCTATAGGCCTTTACCGGATGCGCCACTCGGGAGCCCCTCTAACAGGGTATTGTTTGGCTAACTTCCCTGCAAGTTCTGGCTTAGAAGAACAAGTTACCCCAACTGTACTGTACCAATCTCCTCAAATCACTTTTCTGCAACACCTACTATTTTTGTTTAACTGACCTGGCCCAACCTTGGTTAGCTTTCTAAATCTGACACACAGAGCCACATGTAGCGGACTTTGTAAAAAACTAAATAACACCTGAAATCTGTGGAACACACTTAGGCAAATGACTGTCACGCAGACGAGAACGTCCATATTTGGAATATATGAAAGCTTTATCTCCCTGTTGCAAGTCAGTTTCAATCACATCACAGAAGTAATGGAGAAAAGAATCTGAAGTAGATTTCTACTTCCAGCTTCTACAAAGGAGTTTGACATGCTTATCATTAAGGAATGGTAAAATATCCCCCAAAATCGAATCAGTGTAGTCCTCCCTCACCCAACACCAAGGAAGGTAAAGTTAATAACTAGGCGTACAGAAAAAACAGGGCGTGGGTTATAATGTGCAAGATATTTTCCATTGAAAAAGAAAAAAGAGGGAAATGTAAAAATAAATCTATAGTACTACAATGCTATTATTAAGCTCAGTTGTGTTTTCCATATTAATACAAAAAACAAGGGAGCATCGAAGCAAACACCTGCAGCACAGAATTATTCATAGCTCTAGGAAACCGGAAATTATTCAGAGAACCAATAATATCAGACCCAGACTTCCTCTCCCTTTATCGACAACCAAACTCATATCCTTTAATGCACAGCTTACTGGTTTTAATTACAGTAGCAGTAAACCTAGTGAACAAGGTACACAGCCTGTTAACACTATACTATATAGTATCTATTTTAACTCCTCTGGGAAGCTGCTGGAGCCCCAGTACAAGGACTAGTTTCTTGCTTAACATCTTTTGAAGCTGTTTGGGCATGCATGCTAATTTCTAAAGAAGACATTCCAAAATTATCCTGTTCAATTGTGGGTGACAATAAATGCATAACATTTCCAAAGGCTTTTATAAAAACAATTTTGAATTGTCACACAATAACAAACACCCACCATAAGGAAGCCTGAACTGTTTCAAAATTTGTAAGAAACATTCGGGTGTAACAAGGTGAAAAAAAAACCCTCCCACTCCTTTTACAGTACATCTGTTGAGAACTTTACATAAGACTGGTGCTTTGCCAACAAAAGCACAAACATTTCTCTAAAAGCTTTGTGGGGTGCTGAAAGTATAGACAAAGATATTTTTCAGACACAAAGGGTTTTAAATAATTACAAAAGCTGCATTTTGTGAGTGGTCATAGAAAACATTAAATGTTGCATGAAACACACCAAGGTATTTGCTAAACTCAATTTTACAGCACATGATAGTTGATGACTATCTTTGTGTTGATATTAGTCAAAAGGCAATGGCAACAAGTCTGGTCTAGCCCTTTTGTACAATACAGATTATACAACTGGGTTTGTATTTATTTAAAATGTTCATCACATCACAAGACCGTTAACACTGTATACAATACAAAGTGGTCAGGGGGTGGGGGGGGACTTAAATCAATTTTCTGGAAAGGCAAACTTCAGGGATTTGGCAAACATGAAATGATGAAGTGGTTTGATTTTACAAAGGAAGAAGATGGTCCACACACTGACAGCAGGGGTGGAAGGGCAGCGAAACTCCCCTCCCCTCCATGCAGTGGCACAAAAGTTTGGTTTTTTTGAAGGCCAGACAGTCACTCATCTTAGATTTTGGCTAGCGCAATGAACAACAAGTCAAGGGTGACAGTAGCATTCATCCACACCAATATCTTACATGTAATTCAAATAGATATTCATCCACACCAATATCTTACATGTAAATCAAATAGATATTCATCCACACCAATATCTTACATGTAAATCAAATGGATATTCATCCACACCAATATCTTACATGCAATTCAAATAGATATTAGCAAATCTCTGCATATTTGGCAGACATCACATTTCCTCATGGAGGTAGCCCCAAAAGTAAGGATAATTAAACACAAAAGGCAAACTACAACTCTTAACACGGGCTAAACACACACATCATGCTGGGATGCTAGTAGAGGGTGTACGTCTGGTTAATAAACCCTGTCAAATTGGACTACTATAGACTGCTGAAGATATTTAAGCCAATCAGAATGCCAGTTTTGCCGGCTGTATCCCACACACATCTTAAATAAACATACTGTACCGTGCCTTATCAATATCGGTACGGTTGACGTCGCCAGCTTGAAACAAATCATACTCAAGGTTCCTTTGCAGAGTTGCCTTCACCCACAAATTCAATTCAAATCAGTGACATCAATCAGTTACACAACTCAGTCACTTAACAGAACACGAATAACAGAACAGAGCGGACAAACAAAGGCTTGTTATTATCACAAAACACTTTGAGATGGATTTTGTGACTTGCATATTAAAAGTAAAGCCATATGTGATACAGTTATATTATAACAAGCATTTCTGTATGGGTTATATGGACACTCGTATCCAGCCTTAGTCAATTCACAGATACTCAATTTCTCTCCCTCTAACCCTATAGTATATTAAGCTAAAGATGTCTCAATACCATATACACAGCCAAGGGCGTAGGGAATTGCAAGGCTAGTGTGTTTTTAACTTCATGAGCCTTAATGTCATACAAAGACAGCAGGTCTCAATGTGGTTCAACCACCCAAGTGGACGGAAATTCATAATCTTTTCAGAGCATTAAAAGATACCATTATAGCAAACACACAGTCTCTTTAATTTCATAAATCGTCTGGTGTATCTGTGAAAAGGGTCTTGCAGTTAAGTAAAGATTTTCTCACACTGGAAATCTCAGGAAGTGAAGATGTGGTTATATGAAAGTGTAACCTTGCTAATACTGCATATATGTAGACTATTCTCTCATTACGGGTGACTTACTTTGGTACCAGAATCCTAACGTTTTTCTTTGAGAGATGGCTTTAAGTTGAAAACAGATTTAAGTCCATTTAACATAACCAAATGATATCATAGAATAGTAAATTGATGAATATTTGCTGTCCTCAAGCTCATTTATTTTATTACCCTGATGCAATGAATGCTAGTGTAGCACACATCTCGTAATTACAAAGGATACTGTTACAAACATTAATGGGTACTGGTAGAAATATGGGCATTTATACTGTTTAGACATGTCCATGGAAATCTTAACACAGTCAGCATATACAGATCAATTTAACCATATCTAACTGTACTTACATTTTCAGCATTATTTTGTTTAAGAAGACTCCATCCACCAGATCCAGGTACATGGACAGCTTGTCCTCATCCCCTGTTCCTAGTGGTCCAAATGTTTTGACCTGTAATGGAGAGAAATACAGAAACAAGATTGGTATCTTTCTCAGTGAAGACCTCACAGAGCAAATACAAAATCTCAAGAACACCACTGAAAGGATATCGACCACAATAATGTATTTCTTCATTTTAACCCAGCGGTAACAAACAAAATATTGCAAGTAAGGTCACTATTTCAAGTGTGACTTTGTTATAAACTACAGTGTTTATACATTACTTTTTTATTGTAATAAAAACAAGAAAAAAAATTAAAAAATAAAAGGAGTACTTTCATGGAGTGGAGGGGCTGGTTTAAAATCCCGGGTTGGGGCAGTTAAAACAAGCACAAAAATCAGTTCTTTATATTAAATTATTTATTTTTAATAAAACCACCACAACATGCATTTGCCAGTTCTAACATTGATTCACATTTGAACTTGACACTTACAAGTGAGCCTTTGGTCTCGAGAGATTTCTCTGGGGAAACCGGTTTGAAATATGAAATCAGATTAAGTGACACATTCACATTGTAACACATTATAGGGTCTACACATCTGCATTGATGCTGGTGCAAAGGCAGATTTCATTTTTCAGAGAGGAATAAAAAGAAGTAATCCATTAGCCATTTCCACCCCCCATTTTTTTTTCTATCTTCCTCATCTAGCCTCTTCAAGCAGGCCATCTTTATAGTTCACGTGATCATCTGTGGTCTCCTAGTGCAATCCCAGACAACTGCCAAAGCAGAAAGAGGTTGAATGACTTTCCCCAAGGTCACCAGACAGTCTGCGGATGAAATAGGATTCAAACACAGTCTGCCTTGGTCACAATCGTTTTTCTTAGTTACAACTTGTGGTAGCTGTACCGAGATGGAGCTTGCTTAGTCAGTAGAGTTCATAAAATGTGTGGGTCAGAAGATCACGGATCATGTATGTATTCTTTATAACGGTGTACAACATTAGGGAACAACCACTGTGAAGTCAAGAAAAACGTTCTCCATTACAGTATGCATTTTGTCTTTCACTTTCATTTACAGATGTCTTAACAAGAGATTATGGAGGCATCATACTGCTTTATTTCCTAGAACATCCGTTTTTTATTTTTATTATTTCCAGAGCATCCCTTGTGTGCATTTCCTTTTCGAAATGTAGAAGTGCAGAAACGTTGTCCCTGTTGACACTGGTAATTCAGACAGACTATTGCAGCTTTAGTATCTCACAAATCTAGGTTGTCATTTTAGCTACTGTAAGTTCAGCAATAACTTTGCTATTAAAATAAAATTATTCTCCTCTTATTCTATTAGTAGCGAATCCTGCGAAACGGTGATATGAACATCTAGATTTGTATTAGCCTGGTACATTTTGATCCTTTTTTCATGGACGTAACTGCAGCAGTATCTTGTGTTATCGGAGATAGTAGTTCTGACATCGTGTTTTGTTGCTGCTCTTGGTTAATTCCACTTGACCAGAACATGAGGTTGTTGTTATATCTAAGATACAACAGTTTACCATTAAACATAATGCCGATACAACCATAGGGGTATCCAGGATTGCTATAAAGAATCAGTTTTCAGTCATTTTTGATTGGTACTGCGAGCTTTTAGGAAGAGACATTCACAAATCCTTTATTAATCCAATTTAAAAAAAAAAGGAAAACCAAAAAAAAAAAACTTACCTTTCCTAAATGTAAAACTAACAAACTCAACAAGCATTCTGTTTGCTTTTTTACATTCGCTACTAGTAAGTAGATATAATGTTGGTCAAGAACTGCTTGTAGGATAAAAAAAGGACCTTCTTTAAAATACAAGTCAAGAGTGAATCATGATCTGGAGGGTTATATACATGACAATTGCATATATCTTGATTTTATCAGTCATACACTGGAATGCCCCTGTTCAATACTGAAAGTATAGCTTCATCTATTTGTATATGTGCATGCTAGGCACAGCAGGAAGGCCTAACACTTTTCTTTATTTTGTTTGAGACAGCGTTCGTTGTTCAAACCGTGATGAGGATTTTAAAGGAGCTAGTTTTGTATTTAGTGACATGTCTTCTCCTGTACAATATGCAAGTATTTAATTGGCCTCTTTTCAAAGAGGAGTATGGGGTTTTAAACCTTAAGAGAATGATTAAGACTGATTTTGAAAGAATTCATAACCAGACTGTACTGAGTGATAACAACTTTAATTATGTGTATTCACAATGCAACTTACTACATATTATAATTAACTATCAGATGAAATGTCTAATGTGACCAGGCAGGGACTTTTACTAGGATTATGTACAGTAAGTGAAAGCCAGCGATTAGCCATGCTTTTAATGTAACATGTATTTAATGACAATTACAGTTCATATATCAGAGATTCATTTATCAATGACTATAAATTGTTTCTTTATCAAGCATTTACTGTGTCTCATTGTGGTAATGTGAGACTGATTCATGAAACAAATGCTCTTATTTCATACAAGTAAATGTATCTTCATGACGGTAACCCCTAAACCTAAACCCTCACATACAGACACAAAAAATATGAAGACTTCCTGCTTACAAGCTTTGACAGCATCAGCTGTGATGCCATGCAGAAACAATAGGGTGGAGCTTTGACAGAACACTGCACAAAAAAGGATGTGGGTAATTAAAACTGAATCTCCCAAAGCACACAGTACCAGTACCTATCCATCCTCTTAAGTTCTCACTTTAAGCACCAATTCATAAAGCTAAAAAACACTGTTCTCTTGAGTAAGTGTGTAATCCATCATAAATTTATACCTACACAACAGGTACATTAAAGTCTATGTAAGTTTTAATCTACAAAAATAACTAGCTGAATAGGATCAGGCGGCATACATATGTAAATCTTTGGTTAAAAACTAGCCACCTGCATCCTGTCAGTATTATATACATGAGGGCATGACATTTTTGAATCCCGTTACATTGATTTAATCTTGCATCACTGTGATTGGTGGCGTTGTGGTGCCCTTTCACAGTATTCACCGATTGGTTTAAAAAATGTATACGTTATGTTGGAATACACACCACAGACCAGTTAAAAAGATTGGGCAGTCTTATTTGTTCCTGCCAACCTTGTAG
This sequence comes from Acipenser ruthenus, assembly GCF_902713425.1. Lineage (NCBI taxonomy): Eukaryota > Metazoa > Chordata > Actinopteri > Acipenseriformes > Acipenseridae > Acipenser > Acipenser ruthenus. Next base: position 21,458,618 of record NC_081206.1, read on the forward strand.
CTGCAATTCTCAGTGTATCTACAGGTCAAACTTGACCAGCACTCACCCATGGCCCTGGACACAAGGGTTCTCCAATATGACAGGTGGTCTTCTACAACAGGTTTAAATGAACGATGACTGTTCTGAAAGCAACTGGTCTTTTTTTATGACATGTGGTCACCTCTAACAGGTGGTATTTAAGACCACTGATAAACCCCCAGTTCCTCAAACACTCAATGGGTGACCAAACTTCACTATCAGCCAGCGCTGGTATACAGTACAGCAGCATGACATGGTGGACTTTGTACAGTATGCTGCCCAGGGCCAAGCAGCAGTAAGTTTTTGATCTACTCTGCAAATACATGTTTGGAGGTGTGGTATTAAACATGCTCATGTCAAACACTGTCATGCCTCAAGTGCATATCCGATTCATGTCAGCCCTATTCTTCTAACTGCTTTTCTTAACAAAGAGTGCCCTATATTTAAATGTTTACTATTGTTCACATCCCAGTCAGCCTCTGGCATTTTAACCCTTCAGGTCATTGGTGCATGGTGCTATTTTTGTCCTCCAAGGTGAAAAATAATTGTCATTTCATTTTCAAATTGTGGGACAGGGGATTACATTTCTGCAATGACGTTTGAAATATAGAACACACATTGCTGTGTCATAATATCAAATGAATATTCCTTTCTTTCTTTTGGGGACTTGAGATCTGAGCAACGTGCAAGGCCTCTTTTTTTAACTTCTGTCTCAATTGTGACGCGTTCTACCCAGGCCAGCTTGGCAGTGAATAGAATATACTTTCTATACTGGAGCCAGTAGCAAATGAACATTGCCAAAGGGGAACAACGGTTTATTCAGCACTCCAGCCCAGATTCGTGTTTTGTTATGATACTCATGTAAACTGAATAAGCTCACTGTGTATCTAACCAGCCAAAATGAATGCTACCGAAAATGAGAAGGCGTGACATATCAAAGTGGAAACAAATTCTTCACCAAACAAATGTTTAATTACACAAAATAATTCACCTGCAGGTTAGGTATAAGAATTGCTTCGCACATTTTTTCAAGTTGGATTCCAGGCAAATGTTAATATGAAGAGAACACAAAATAACTGAATTCTCAACATGCTGAATAAAAAATGTGTTTGATATTACACAAAAAGGGGAAGCAATAAACCTGTCTACTAAATAATACACGAGAATACAATATGTAAGTGCATTTTGGTAACCAAATTATTAATAATGAATGGCCATGTGAGTTATTGTAGCAATCATAACAATTATATATATGCCATGGAAAAAATTAGAGAGCACACATCATAGACACATTTTAAAATTATATAATCTCCCCGAACAGGGCTATTGTGAGTTTTCCCCAGAAACACCACTGGGCTGTTACTACTGCTTACAGTGTTGCAAATCTACTTGGTGCATTAGATACAATGCGACAGTAAGATGGTTGGACTTTTAAAGTTTATCAACAGATGCTTTACTAACAAAATGAAGCATGTAGGTCACCGATCAAGAGTTGCAACTGAAATAGGTCACCCACGGTATAGTTTGTATTCATTTTTCTATGTTTTTGGTGCAATGTATGGTCTGATCACGGACGGTTAAAATGTAATGTATCGGGTTTTAACTGCAATAATAATAATAATAATAATAATAATAATAATAATAATAATAATCTTACCCATGTCACCAATGGACACTCCAAGAAGTTGCCCATTAATTCTGAAACCGTGACATCCATTTTTTAAAAAGATAACTCTTCCACTGAAGACGAAAGTCCAGGATCGATCACTGTATCACAAGAATAAAACTTGAAGCCATGTTGGAATAAATATGCTCTTTTAGAGCACAAATACTAACAGGCAAGTCAGAAACAACCGCTGAACCACTCGACCATCCTCCACATGCAGTCTGCGGATCCTGCTGATTTCCTCGAAAATGCTGGAGGTAATCCACAGAGAAATTTAAACAAGTGCAAACCCCAAAACAGACACTACTTTCTGCTGCAACTAAAAATAATTATTTAAGTAGCTGCAATGCACAATACCCAGGGAAACTAGACAACAGTGCAAGGTAATCGACTTTGCAAGAGTTAACAAAGACTCCCATTGCAATTAGTCGAGTCGTTTGATACAAAAAGTTTAAGTTTAAGAACTAATTCCATTTGATTTTCTCTTCTGCATCTTTTTTTGAACAACTGTTTTAAATTAAAAAAAAAAAAAGTTTAACGCAAAAGTTCTTAATAATAATATACCATTAGCATCCTAAAAATAATACTAAATATATGTATACTGTACAGCAAAGCGAGTGTAATTTTGAGCAAATTTAAAATAATCCTATGAATGATTTCAGAACAAAAACAGTTCGAAACAGCACACTAGTCCCCCTCCACCTTGCTACTGCCTCGCGCTCCTTCTCGTTGCATTAACCTGTAACCGCATGAACAGTCCCAGCTACACTGACCAACCAGAAACCAAAGACGGGTACAACTGTGGAAAATAAGCCAATGGGTGACCTTCAAATACGGGACTTGTCTCTTAATGACGTAACCAGAAGCCACTGCATTGTTAGTGCTGTGAGTGCTTAGAACAAAAGAGGAGGAGGGGGGGTTTTAAAACTTGTGTATGAGAGCGCCCACTGCATTACACTGCTGTAAGGAATATAGCAGGTGTATTCGAAGGAAAAAGATTCAATATAATATATACATTTACAGTGTGATTATATAGTAATGTTCTACAATATTAATATATTAACTGCCTCTCGCCCCTTCTCATTGCATTATATATATATAATATAATTTATTTATTTATTAGCAGAAGCCCTTATCCAGGGTTACTTACAATTGTTACAAGATACCACTTTTTTTTTTTTTTTTTTTTTGCAGAGATTAATATCGATTTGCTATATAAATACTACACTACACAGCAATACCATACTATAGAAAGAAAAAAATAGTATTAGATATTTAACGTAGATTGAAACTGTTACAGAAATACATTTTAAAATGACAGATAAAAAAGGGACAAAAGATAATGTTATGTGTAAAAAAAACAAAAAAACATGCCTATATAATTTACTCATAGCTGTATGACATAAACTCTGAAATATGAGCCTCTGACATACAGGAATGTGAACAGTTGTGGTTAATAATAACAGCACATTAAGTTGTAGTTGCTGAGTCATGCTTGCTGTCTTTTCTTGCTGTTTAAGCTACCATAGTGTAAACATGTTATAACAATATGTGGGCAGGCGAACCAGCAGCTCTGAAATAAGATGTTTAACTTCACAGAAGTGTCTAACATTAGGCTTCCTGCATTCTTTCTTTACTATACATCAAGTTACTAAAATAAAACAATTCAGCCCTTGTTGGAAAGCGATGCGGTACAAGTGTATTAGGGTTATACAGTACAATATAGGGCTGGCACAGGTCATTTCACAAGAGAAATGGACTGTACACGAAATGTATTGCTATAGATGTGTATGCTAGAAACAGAAATAAGTACATTTAGGAGAAGACAGATGTAAGTGTAAAACTTAGAAATCCTTGTTAAAATGTCTTAAATACAGTTACATCATATTGGGTATACTAATAGTTTTGATCTAATTTAGATTGTTTGGCCAAGATGTTTTTTTTTTATATTATCCTTTACATTATTATGTTTGGTCACATAACACATATAGAGACAACTGGTCACTGCTTGCTGCATGAACTGTACTGTATGTTGACAGAACTTAAAAATAGAAAGCGATTCTTTGTTGCCTTTGTTATGTGGTGCTATTAGAACATAAGAACATAAGAACATAAGAAAGTTTACAAACGAGAGGAGGCCATTCAGCCCATCTTGCTCGTTTGGTTGTTAGTAGCTTATTGATCCCAGAATCTCATCAAGCAGCTTCTTGAAGGATCCCAGGGTGTCAGCTTCAATAACATTACTGGGGAGTTGGTTCCAGACCCTCACACTTTGCAACCCTGATTTTAAACCTAGAAGGACTGAACACACCCCAGTGTAACCATGTCCACTTCTAAAAACATTTGATACGCCCTCACTGGAAATCACATATAAACAGCACTGTATTCATAGATTGAATCAACCTCATAGGGTAACAGTTGCGTTGTTTGAAAATACTTCTGTTAGAGAAAATGCTGACCTCTGTTGGTGAGATTCAAGGATTGCGAATATTAAAAAAAAAAAAATATATATATATATATATATATATATATATATATATATATATATATATATATATATATACAGCTCTGGAAAAAATTAAGAGACCACTGCACAATTATCAGTTTCTCTGGTTTTACTATTTATAGGTATGTGTTTGGGTAAAATGAACATTTTTGTTTTATTCTATAAATTACTGACAACATTTCTCCCAAATTCCAAATAAAAATATTGTCATTTAGAGCATTTATTTGCAGAAAATGACAACTGGTCAAAATAACAAAAAAGATGCCGTGTTGTCAGACCTCGAATAATGCAAAGAAAATAAGTTCAGATTCATTTTTAAACAACACAATACTAATGTTTTAACTTAGGAAGAGTTCAGAAATCAATATTTGGTGGAATAACCCTGATTTTCAAGCACAGCTTTCATGCGCCTTGGCATGCTCTCCACCAGTCTTTCACATTGATGTTGGGTGACTTTATGCCACTCCTGGCGCAAAAATTCAAGCAGCTCGGCTTTGTTTGATGACTTGTGACCATCCATCTTCCTCTTGATCACATTCCAGAGGTTTTCAATGGGGTTCAGGTCTGGAGATTGGGCTGGCCATGACAGGGTCTTGATCTGGTGGTCCTCCATCCACACCTTGATTGACCTGGCTGTGTGGCATGGAGCATTGTCCTGCTGGAAAAACCAATCCTCAGAGTTGGGGAACATTGTCAGAGAAGAAGGAAGCAAGTTTTCTTCCAGGACAACCTTGTACTTGGCTTGATTCATGCCAAAGCTGCCCGATTCCAGCCTTGCTGAAGCACCCCCGGATCATCACCGATCCTCCACCACATTTCACAGTGGGTGCGAGACACTGTGGCTTGTAGGCCTCTCCAGGTCTCCGTCTAACCATTAGACGACCAGGTGCTGGGCAAAGCTGAAAATTGGACTCATCTGGGGGTGCTTCAGCAAGGCTGGAATCGGGCAGATTTGTCTTTGTGAAGGACGCATGAATCAAGCCAAGTACAAGGTTGTCCTGGAAGAAAACTTGCTTCCTTCTGCTCTGACAATGTTCCCCAACTCTGAGGATTGGTTTTTCCAGCAGGACAATGCTCCATGCCACACAGCCAGGTCAATCAAGGTGTGGATGGAGGACCACCAGATCAAGACCCTGTCATGGCCAGCCCAATCTCCAGTGGTCTCTTAATTTTTTCCAGAGCTGTATATATACAGTATATATTTTTGCACCTCTTAATAGCTTGTATAGCATTGTTACTGACCTCACATCAGTGAGACCATTGGTCAACACATGAAGTGATTAGGTGGCAGGAATCTGAGGGAACATTTAATCTATAGCTTTACAAGCAAAGACCTAAAAGATATTCAACAGAAGAAAAAAGTGGGACCAGGGATAATGTGGTTAATAATAAAAGGGATTTTAAAGAGTCACTTTGTATGATTAGGGAATATTATCTTAACTAATGTATTCTTCTTGATGTTTATATCCACATGGTATTATTTTCTCTTTCACAGCTCTTATTAGCACTAACAATATTTTGTTGAAGATCTTTTGGTTCTTTTCTTGTATTTGATTCAATTTGGAAAGTGAGAATATTTCTTTTTAATGAAAGGTTTTCTTGGTATCTAATCACTTCATGTGTTGTAATTCAAACTCACTCTAATGGTCTAGCAGCTGTATATCCATCTATCTGTTGTATTTGGAATATTTTCATATTGTGATGAAAATATTCTCAGCAAAATAAAAGGTGGACAGGATAATATTAACCTAATATTGAGGTAAGAACATGGACTTCTTTTTAAGAGTGTCCTGATAGCAATTTCCACTCACAAGTCGGGTTTACATACAGCACAGACAGACCAAAAGTAAATGAAATCACGGGCTGTTCCCACAGTACCTGCGCTTGCACCAGAGCTTTAGACAAAAGCACGAGGTAATGTGACACTAGACCGAAACTCGCCTAGTTTATCAAAGCCTGGACTGACTGTCTGGTAGTGAAATGGTGATTAATGACCATGGGCATGTGAAATAAAATAGCTCAACAATTGGGATTTTGCTGGAAAAGAAATTGCGACAATAGGTAGTGCATCGAATGCAGAAATTGCAAGTTAGTTGAGTTACTGTTGTAACAGTGACACAGTGTTCTCTAATATTCTTAAAACGAATCGAAGTAAATGTGCAGTGACTAGGTTGTTAAAACAAGCCCTTCAGTGACATTCATCCCTCTCCACTACTGGAAATACAAAATCACAACTCGCAGTAAGTTTGACATACAGACAGATACCTCTATACACACATATTATGACTGTCTTTGGCATGTTTCATTACAATTGGATAAGCAGTTCTTTAGATAGAAGTAAAAATGAAAGTGCGACATACAGTAAGGCTTTTTGACTGACATCCTACATGTAACCACTTACTGTGATAAACTCAACAGCTTGTGTTAAATAAAGCTCTTAAAAAGTTTGATCACAATTGGACAATTGATTCTCTAGATATACGCAAAACTCTAAGGTGTTTGGGGGGCTGCTCAAGTGGTGTACTTTAACTTCTGAAAGTGAATTGAAAAGTTCATCTGAAATTTTGCACAGTGAGAATCCTACTGGATCGAAACAAAGGGTGGGAATTACACATTCAAATCTTTGGGTCTACAGCTTTAAATTGTTTTTCAGAAGACACCAGTTATGATCTTCTGTTTTCATCCATGTCATACATCTACAACAAGCTGCTAAAAATCCATTAAAAAAAACCAAAAAGCCAGCTTGCAGACGATTGTGAGACAGACTGTTCACCAAAAACCCTGCTAGACAGTCAATATATAATGGGAATGAGTTCATTAACATTATAGACGCTGCCATTGATCGGACAGGAGGGCTGATTCAGCTCTCCTGTGCTCTTGGTTTCCATCACCCCAGCCTGCACTGACACTGCCTCACAGAAAGAAAGGCCCCATGTGCAGGCCAGAGGCAAAAACACCAATAAGATATGTTAAATGTTCATTGCTTTTTTAATATACAGGATGATTGTTGTATCCAAGTGTGCTTGAGAAGAAGATGTTAAAATAAATGATAGAATAAAGGGCTTGGAACAGCAGGAATGAATATTCTTCATGGGTACAAGTATTTGTACCATCAATGCAGGTTTCCTCATTTCAGTTGTAATATTGCATTTCCTCTTCAGAGCACACATTCATTAAGGAACCTATTTAAAATCTACCACTACGGCTAGATAGCAAGGAGAACTGCTGTACTTGCCTTAAAAAAAGTTTACTGTGGTACACCATGGTAAAAATATAACGTAGCATGATAAATCACAAGATAACATGCAGAGCACTAGCAGTGGAAAAACATGTACATTTATGTGAAAATGTGTATATAGTTACCAGTTTACTTAACCAATAATAATACATGTCTATGGTATTAGATGATATGATACTGCTCTTCCTTTACTGTTAAAATCATCCTGTCTGTCTTTTACCAAATTTCTTCATTAACATCTTTTAGTATGTGTTTAATGTAAGAGGAAGGCAACAGTTAACCAATCTGCTTGTTCGACTGCCCCAGAAATCCTGTGCGTTCCTCCCTTTCTGTCCGCTGAACTGTTGGCCCATGTCTCTCGGCTGTTCAGCCTCATCAGTCTGTCAGTGTCTTTAGGTCAAGCAAACAACAGGTCAAAAAGTTGTTAATGATTTCCTGTTAGTGCAGCCTTGTTTTTATTGGGTGTGTGAACAGCAGTATGCCTCAGATTCCATAGCCTCTGGAATCAACATCTGGAATGGGTTCAAGAAACAGTAGCCTACTTATGGTTTATGGTGGCAGACCGACAGCCAGATGAAGTGATTCAATTAGAACACTGGAAAAATTGCACAAGTGGACATACAGAGGAATTGATACACATTGAAAAAATAAGATCGTTGCAAGAGAAGCTTATTTCTGCAAATGGTGATTCCATTAAGTCATAATTATTGTTTACAATCTATCTTCATGTTGCTATACTATATTAATTTAATGATTTACAGATAAAGTTTGAAGGTTTGTTTAAGAATCCATTATATATGAACCTATGTAGTTATTTATTTATATTCTAATGTAATCATTCACATAAGTTGCACATTTTGCACTACACAGCTTTTATCCCCATTTCGTTCACTTCTACAACTTTTGCCAGAGCATTTGCAAAATGAGGTATCAGTTTATTTATTTTTTATTCAAAATGAAAAGGAAACATGCCAAAACATTTGAGAACTAATTAAATAAAATAAAGATAAAAAGGTGCAGTTGGGAAGGAAAAAAGTCAGTTATTTGGTGTTTGAAAGCATTACTGTTCAGTGCTTTTAAACAACAGCGTTGTTCACCACCCTTAGGCAGTCTCCTAGCAACCAACATAAGCACCATGAAAACCACACCATTCAAGTATCCACTAGAGAGCTAGTTCAGATCACAATGAAAGGAACTAGCAAAATAAATAAATACAATAAAATAATTAAAAAAAATAGAGCCTAACTCTTTACAGCAGGGTTATATGGATGAACTGAGGTAAAGGTCTTCCATTTGTCTTTATGTGAGCAGTTATTGGAGCAGAATGGAGTAAATACACCGTGTAACAATTTTTTTTTTTTTTTTTTTTTTTGTTCCTGGGTAGTAAGTGTTATTTCCTAATTGCTTATGCCTCGAAAGTATAGAAAATGGCTATTATTCCCCACAAACGTTGCTTTTGTGACCAGGACAGTGATATTTTGAAATGTACCTATTTTCCAGAACATTCCAGATAGATTCAGTGCTGTGTAAACTTGGAGTAACTTCTAGAACTTTCCAGTAATATAAATAGTAGTATAAATACAGGGGCCTTAAGCCCACCAGTTCAGTTTAGTTCCAGCTGCCTAAGTGGATACATATCTGCATTTTTCTGAGATGGCATCAAGAGGCTGCAAGCATCCGGCAGACGCATTTTGCTATGTCTGCGGCCAATTTATCAAGACAAGAGCGAAAAAGTACTCCGTGGAAGCATCTGCTAAGATGTGTGAGGCCTACAAGGCATATTTCGGCATGCCTGTCGGGGATCAAGACAAACCCTGGGCACCTCATTTCACCTGCGAGCACTGCAAAAAAAACTCTGGAAGGTAAGATGGACAATTGTTGCTCAGAATTTTATGTTACAAAATTTGTTAATTTTTAAAATTGTAAAAGTTTTTAATTTTAAAATGTTTTACAATTTTCAGTGTTATTGAAAAAATATATCATATATGAAAAATGTTGCGAGAATCTTACACATTAGTCATGGGTGAAATAAATGTATTTTTGTAGGATGGTACAGAGGGGAAAAGAGAGCCATGAAGTTCGCTATCCCAAGAATTTGGGGGGAACCCACTGGCCACTCAAGCAACTGCTACTTCTGCATGGTGGACCCTTCCAAATGTCGGACTGACAAGAATGCACCTGCTATCACGTATCCGGACCTTCCTTCATCCATCGCCCCGGTGCCACACTGCCATGAGCTCCCCGTACCCACTCCTCCGGAGAGAGAGCAGCCGTCTTTAGAAGAGAGCAGCAAGTCAGAGAGCGAGGAAGACGTTGTAGATCCAGATGACAATTTCAGAGGTGGAGCTGAGGAGAGAAACCCATACTACCCCAACCAAAAAGACCTCAACGACTTGATTAGAGATCTTGGTCTCACCAAGTCCAATGCCGAGCTTTTGACGTCTAGGCTCAAGCAGTGGAACTTGTTGGATGAAAGTGTGCAAGTAGCAGATCAGAGGAAGCGTCACCAACCTTTTTCCAGCTTCTTCACCGGTCAAGATGGGCTCTGCTTCTGCCACAATGTGACCAGTCTGTTTGAGGCAATCAGAATCGCCTGTAACCAGAATGAGTGGCGCCTCTTCATTGACAGCTCATCCAGGAGCCTCAAAGCTGTGCTGCTCTATAATGGTAACAAGTACCCGTCTCTTCCCCTGGCTCACTCGGTGCACCTCAAAGAGGATTACAACAGCATCAAGACCTTGCTGGACGCCTTGAAGTATGATGAGTACGGCTGGGAGGTCATAGGAGACTTCAAAATGGTGGCATTCCTGGTGGGTCTCCAGGCGGTTTTACCAAGTTTCCCTGCTATCTTTGCCTTTGGGACAGCAGGGACACCAAGGCGCACTACCACAGGCGGGACTGGCCACAGCGGACCGAGTTCTCTGTGGGGAGGAACAACGTCAAGTGGGAGCCACTGGTACCCCCGGAAGGTGCTGATGCCACCACTGCACATCAATTTGGGCCTTATGAAACAATTTGTCAGAGCTCTAGATAAGGAGTCGGCAGCCTTCAAGTACCTTCAAGACTTCTTCCCTAAGCTGTCTGAAGCAAAGGTCAAAGCCGGTGTCTTCGTCGGACCACAGATAAAGAAGATCCTGGAGTGCAATGAATTTCCCAAGAAGCTCACTAGTAAGGAGAAAGCGGCTTGGAACAGCTTTGTCGCAGTGGTTCGGGGCTTCCTGGGCAATCACAAGGCCGAAAACTATGTGGAGCTGGTTGAGACTCTGGTGAAGAACTACGGCACAATGGGCTGTAGGATGTCCCTCAAAGTCCATATCCTTGATGCTCATCTTGATAAATTCAAGAACATGGGAGCGTACTCGGAGGAGCACGGTGAGCGCTTCCACCAGGATATACTGGACTTTGAACGTCGCTACCAAGACGAGAACATGATGGGAGACTACATTTGGGGGCTGATTCGTGAAGGTGATTTACAGTATAATCGTAAATCTCGAAAAACTACTCACTTCTAAATCTTTTGTAGTCATTTTTGTATTACTTTAGTAAAAATACATGTTAATTTGGATTCATATGTTGTTTTTTTCTGACTTTATGTGAACGAAGAGACACAAATTCAGCCGTTTTCTCATTGTAAATTTCAAAATATCACTGTCCTGGTCACAAAAGCAAAGTTTGTGGGGAATAATAGCCATTTTCTATACTTTTGAGGCATAAGCAATTAGGAAATAATACTTACTACCCAGGAACAAAAATTGTGTTACATAGTGATATCATACAAGACAAAGTAGCTACAGAGTAAATGTTAAATGTAAACTGCAAACAAAAGGACCAGTGTGAGACAGGAGCTGGGTCAAAAATAGCAGCACTAGCACACCTCCTTGTATAAAACTCAGTTTTATATTGATAGGCTGAGGGGAAACTGGAGCTGTGTGATAGGACAAGTTTCCGTACCAGTGGAGGTGAAAAAAAGGACAAGGCAACAAATCTCTTCCCAATCTTGTAATTGGAGAAGTAGTTGCCTCCACCAGTGGCAGGATACTTACTACTGTATATCCACTTAGTGGGTTTCATTATATCAAATATAAGGAAATACAATAGGCAATAACTTAACCGAGGTACAACACACACAAAAAAGATGTGTCCAGTTATTATATTTAACACCGTTTTCTGACCAGATCTGTACCTTTAATCTTAAGATTTCCACACTTTTAACCAAACATTACTGCTGTAGTATTTACCAAGGAAGTAAACTCTCCCCTTTCCAGCCAGCACAGCAGCATGAAGTTATAAAAACATGTTCAACATGGCACTGCTCTCACTAGCTAGTTGTGCAGTCAAAACATTAGTCTAATAGCAATATTTTGGATAACCAGCTCAATAATGTGGTACCTTGTTACACTGGACCCAATGGCATTAATCGTTTTTAATAAATATAACTGCCGTCTACTTAATAGTGATACTATCCAATATTTATTGTATGACTGGTTTAACCATATTACAGTAGCTTTTACAAAAATAAATCTTACCTGGGGATGCTTCTGGCTTGAATATGGAACTATTTAATTTAAAAGCTTGTGCCACTAAAAACTATTTTCTTGGCTTGTGGTTATCTGACTTCCATTGGTCATCATACATAACTTTTCTCCAGATGATCTATTGAAATGGTAGGTAGAAACTTTGCATACAAACAAAATTAAAAGTTGTATTTTCAAAATAATCAGAGTATATATGAAAATACAGTTTTGAACTGCCTCACACTAGGTCCATAAATTCAGTAAAAATACATAATGTATAATAAATGTGGGCCAGTCCATGAAAATGCATTTCAATATGGCACATTTTCAGAAAACTGTAAAAAGCTGGGAATCTATTTGATGAAAAAACTTGATTTCCAGAACTAGGTTAAGTAATCAGACAGTGTGGCACTCTGCACTGAAATGGTTATATCTTTAAAGTATTCCCACTACCTTGTTTTGTGCAACTTAGGGAATAACAAAATATTTGGAAATTGTTGTGATCGTGTTAATTGTGTGATCACAGACCATATGAATAGAGTAAAACAGTATGTTCTGTATCATTATCAACTTGTTACATATCAAGGTTTGGTTAAAGTATTAGTATTAGTATTTTGATAACAATAAGTGTGGGGATGCTCGTTATTCCTTGGGTCAACAAAAGCAACACGGTAGGGCTTTTTTTCTTGTAGAGCTTTTAAATTATGGAATGATCCGCCTTTGTTTGTATAAAAAGCACAATATAAATGCAAAATAAATAAAATAAAAACCCTTCAACTGAATTTCTATTTATTATGCTTAGTCCTCCAGTTTTTTTTTTTGGTTTTTGCGATTTATGGAGCTAGCACTTACGTGATGCATACGTCCTCTTCTGTGTTCCTTTTAGTTTTGACAATAGAATACTGAATCTGTGGACCCCACTGCATGTTAAAATATTGCGTCACGTTGGAATTTTACAGTGCTGTTTTATTGTAATGGACGGCATTTGACAGTTTGTAAATTTCAATATAAAATATTCAGTCACAAAATAGTATTGCTACTGGATGCAGTTTTCAGTTAACCCATTACACCTGATTCACCTTATCTTAATGCAAGAAAAAACAAAACAAAAACAAACAATGCAGGTACCAGCACAACAGTGAAATTATACTACATCAAATATTTCTTTTTTTAATGGTCCCAAATATATTCAACAACTAGGTGTACACTCAAAGAAAAAAGAAAATGAAAAAGATATGACAAAATGATCACATCTAGAATTCCACTCAATCTTTAATCAAGAAGGGATGACAAATTTCCAAAATCTGCAGTTTTAAAGGGCAAAAAAAGAGAAAGGATAAAAGAGGGGAATTTATTCAACTTTACCCCCTATACACAGGTTTTAAAAACCTGTTCTAGTGAGACTTAAAATGCCCTGAACATGTATTGTTTGAAGGCAGGCTTCTCTTTTCAAAGAAACTGCTGGCATTACTGGGAAGAATTACTGCTGGGCAATAGCCATTTCTTCTGGTCTGCATCTGGTCCGAGAGAACAATTATTTTCTGACTGGAGAAATCAGTCAGCCTAGGAGTCCTAGTACTGGATATCCATGCCGTATGGGCTTGTTGTTTTGTCCATCCCTGAGAAAGGGGCAAAGTGTGGTCCGAACCCGTAAGTTCATGGGCGTCAGTCTCTTTTTCCCCCCACAGTTCGTCTAGTAATTAGTTATTTTTGTTTAATATAAAATTGATTCTCTCCTATTGTTTCCTCAAAATGGCACTTGATCAGCAGAATTACACATGGGTTTATTGGATCTGTCAGGTACAGTGTTACACCAGACACCACCACAGAAACGTGTGGATTTTTTGTGTCTTACATGTGAAAACTTTACTGTAAAGTGGGTAAAGAAGCCCAGGACAGAGGGTAGGTGGGTCACACTTAGGACGCCAGTCTGGATTTTTTTGACAGAGGTGGACTTTCCTCCTTGTTATCCACATCATCTTCATCCTCCTCTTCTTCGTCATCATCAGGGTAATCCACAAGCCCCACAAGACCTCCCTGTGTAAACAAGCGCTAGATGTTAGAAACACGGACAATTACAACTAACTGCAGTAAACTGAGATATGTATTCTCTGTAGCAGAATTACAAAGCAATCCAATTTAAATATGAACCAACTTACATCCTGTTCACACTACCTAAATAATTGCAGTCATTACCTTGTGAATGTTAATTCACAAGGTTCCAATGTGTTGACTGCACATTTTGGTAGTATGGATTATTATTAACGAAAATAACTAACATTCAGAAACTGCATGAAAAAAAAAACACTTCTAAAATTAGTGCTTCACATTTAGTAAGCAACATATACTACTGTAACCCCCTTTAAATAACTGCAGCCTCTTTAGTGCTTGTCAAGCATCTCAATTAGAACACATTTTAGTGAGGAAAGACAAAATGAACCATTTTGTGCAATATTACAGTACCGTGCTATCAGAAGTCATTAAAAAGTTAAGTAAATCAATTAAAAGCAGAATTTGGTCAAATTCATCACTTGCAAATAAAAGGAGTTTCCAGAAATAAATGTAATAAAGCAAATAACTACTGTATTATGTTAAACTATTTTTTACAAATGTTAGGATAATTTCTGCTTGTATTTAATACTATATAGCATTATAGGTAGTGTTTCCTTTTTTAATATCGGTCTATATTGGTGCTGGGATAAATATCCAAACAAATATTTTTTGACATGTATTCAGATACAAAAATCAGATGTTAGTACTCGCTAGAAATGACAAAAATAACCTACACTTAGTACCACTTTACCAGAAGTAAAATGAGTTTCAAAAATGGTAAATAAAAAAGAGCTCTGTGTGATGTGACAATATATTTAAAAAAAATAAAATTAAAAATTAAATAAAAAAAAATAAAAAACCACCACAGCAGCTCAAGCCACTTAAAAGTTTTAGACAACAAAAAGTAAATAAACCAGATTATGCATGCGCACGCATATTGATCACAAAAAAGCAATGTGCTGCTTTACAGCAAGTCAGAATCTCATGGGACAGAAAAAAAGGCAAGAACGTAATTCTGAAATGCCTTGCTAAACAGTGCCCAACTTGCTGGAAATGTTGTGTAGTGATTTTTATATATTATATATTTTTTATTGCGACTTATGTGGAATGTAATAAATGAGAAGAAATTGTTGCAAAAGCCAAAATGGTAGTACATTTTTTTTTTTTTTTTTAACCCACACAACATTATCACAAATCACTAAACTGTCGTATCTGATTTAGGCGAGGAAAAAAACACACAAAAAAGGCCATTGTTTATGGATGGATTAAGGTATGCATACTGAAAAAGCAATGTGCTTTACCAGAGGACAACATAAATGAAAGAACCATCTGCAATAATTTTCACGAACACAGATACAATTTTTTTTCAATTTGATTCCATGCAGAATTTAAACTGAACACGGCTAATTTTTGCTTGCTTACAAAATCAGTGCTAGAGTGTTGAGATTCTCTAGTCTACTAAACTACAATTGCATCATGACATTGGCACTCAGAACACAGTGTCAAATATATTTTCATTTTCAAAAGGTAAATTGTCTTATTTAGGAAAATATTACTGTACTTAAGTAACTTTTGACAGCATCGGACAGGTCCTGGTGTAAGAGGGATATGTCAAGAATTATGTGCATATTATAGATTAAAAAAAAAATAAACTCCCCCCCCCCCATGTACAAACATTTGCAATCTAGTTATTTAAACAACTTTTTTTGTACATAGTTTTTATGAACTGTCCACCCAAATCCATACCTGGCTGTGCACAAGTAAAAACACACTTTTGTACGGACCTGATAAGCCTGTGCAGATCTAACAGCTACATTTTACAAAAGGAAGTATAACTTTCATTTGCTACCAATCAAGCCATCCATCCATAGCAACGTTTTTTTTTCTTTTTCTTAAGCGTGTTGGTATGTGGTGTTGCACACAAGAACCAAAACTCCTTAATGGTGGAATTACCTCTGCATTTGGTAAAGATTCAGTCTTAATCTCTGGCAGTAGCACAGTAATAGGATTCATTTAAAAGATCCTGTTTTATGTATGAAGGAGTAAAACTATCAGATCTCAAAACAAGAGTGTGCCTCCCTACAGGAAACTCCTGAACATAAATTCTCTGAACAAAGAAAAACAAGTTTAAAAAAAAAGTACATACATGCAGAGGGAAAAGAAAAGTTGGTTAATAGCTGAACTTACTTTCCTGCTTTCTTCACACATAACGCCTGAAGTAGTCCTATCGAGCGGAACATCAATTTTTATATCATGTTCCATTTTCATGCTATTTTTTTCTTTATCTGTAGATTTTGCAACCTGCTCTTCACACTGATACAGCACCTTTTATGGGCAATAAAACAAAAATATACAGCACAGCTGTTTGATGTTCTATTACTGTGTAACTAACAGATCAAGGTAGGATCTACAAACTAGATTATACACGCATGTATGCCTTCTCTACTACACGTACCGTATAAAACTGCAATATTTCACATTTTTCACTCCGTTCTGTTACCAACCCAACAACTAAAAGCAGCTTCCATGCCAACACTGCTCTAAAAGCATATCAGAACAATTACATAAATATATAATGTAAATCAGAATTTTAATTTAAAATGGAATTAGCACAAACTCTTGAGGGCAGAAATATAGTTTATTGTATTCAATTTATTTAAAGCATAGGTGATGCTATTTCATCTTAGAGAATGAATGAATAGGGGGAGGGGTTCCGATTAACTATAATGGTAACTCACGTCATTGGTCTACTGCAGAAATCATTCTCCCAGTTTCTAAATGTGTATTTTAAAATAACTATCATCAATCTGAAAATCAAATTTCAGAAAGATTGAAACAATTACAAATAATTAACTGCATTACCTTGGTAGTGATAGCTGCCGATTGTGGTGTGCTTTTGGCTACAGACCCCGGAGAGCCCGGTGATCCTGGTGACCCTGGTGACCCTGGTGACCCAGGAGACCCTGGGTGATTACTGGCTGATGACTGGCTGGTGAGATTCGGCTTGGTTCCACTGGAGAAGGAAAGTTTGAAGTTCGGACTTTGCCGACCTGTGACATTAGCTTTCTGGAGAACTTCCTTTTCCTCTGTTTCTTTCACTGAAAACAAGACATTTGCACTCATTGAAAGTGGTCCAAGTTTACTTAAATCATATATTGCAGCAACCAATGTTATTTAGTAAGGAGTCTTTAGGTTAATACATGATGCATATTGCAAATGCCACGCTACAAATTAATTGCTGAACACTGATACTTCTGCTGTAGGTCACATGGTCTTATTGCATCAAAAATAGCGAAGTGAGTTTGAACTACTACACACGAAGTGTTTAGGTACAAGGAAGCTGCAACAAATTTGAATACACAGCTTATATATTTTGCAGTTTAATATTTCTGAAGCTTTCAAACAAACACTCCGAAAATGTTTCATTTGGACCCCAATTCAATTCCCATTTCTACTTTCTGGCAATTCTTGTTCTATTTCTGGGTAACAGAAGAAAATCTAATACATGGGATTTAGTTCTGGCTCCAAGAAATATAGGTACATGGCGTTCTTTGTTACATTTTTTCCTTTCCATGAATTTGCTTATGGGATCCATGAGGTCTTCGTCACTATTCATTTTGTCCGATGGAGGGACGACTGCCTCCCCATCTTCGAGGTCATCTTCATCTGTGTTGAACCACATCTCCTCCTCATCTTCCAGCGTGCGGGCATCTCGGCGGTATCTGTGGTTCCTCAGTATCGAACGCATGCTTAAATAAATAATTCAATAAGTAATGTACTGCAGACAAGACATGCTAAAAAAACTGCTTGAAACTATATGCATTAAGTACTTTATGGGAGTGCAAATACAGTTCAGCCAAAGCCTATTTTTGAGCACAGGTTTGAGTTCTTGCCCAAAAAGGAGTGAATCAGTTATATTCAATTTGGTACTGCTGCATGACACATTAAACAAACGTCCAATTAAACGTGCACTTTTGATTACCAATTAATCATTCCAAATACCAATTGTGGCTAAATTAGTGGTCAGTGAAGCCATACTGAAATCAATAAGCGACAATAAAATTACAATTTTCTCTCACCTGTCAAGCTTGGGGTTGTCTTGCCTTTCCCTTTGCTGCTCATAGCGCAGTTTCAGTCCTTTAAATGTTTGTACATAATCTACATCTTCAAGAGCTTTCCAGTAATTTTCTATTACATGAGCAGTCAGGGACTTCACGTCTTCCTGCAACACAATGTGAAATAAGAATTCAAACCTGTTTACACTTAACAGATGATAGTACACATATTGCAATGATTCTGAACAAGATGATTTTGTAAATGACCAAGAAAGAGGATCAAAAGTACTGCTGTGTTACATTTCCATTTAGTACATTTAGGCTATGTTGTACTCCTGTCTACCTGTGCCTCACCACATCAGCTGATGTTCTATTCTGTCTAGCAGTACAAAATAATCCCAAATGTGGTTTACTCTTAAATTAATGGAGATCACTGTTGATTGTAAATGCAAAAGCTTGTTTCATAATTTGATCCTTCAAACAAATAATTACCTCCACAAAACCACTTCAAACTTCCAGCAGACTTTTGAGCCTTGGTTTATAGCATCACATGGCAATAGAGGAGTGTTTGGGATTCATGTAGTTTATTTGTCACCAGAGACCTTCTAAATAGGTCTGTAGAGTCACCAGAAACAGCTTTAGGGGCATGTACAATTGTTTCTTTCTGCCATTCCCATCCTTCACACCTTGATTTTATACAGTTGGCCAAATAAATACAATAAGTAAATAAGTAAAATTAAATACTTAAGAGGCTACCATTACCAAATGTTAGGGTATATACAGTAGCTCAAAGACACAAGCTTTAAAATGAGTAAAAACTACTTTGCTAAAAGGAATACAAATACATCTAAAATTGACCATTTATCTGTTTGTGTCCAAACCACAAATTGTACAACACACACTATTTACAACAATAAGCACACTCAAAATAAAATTACAAATTTTAGTGCTACACAAGTATTTATTTTATTATTATTTTTTTAATTAAGTAAATTGCCAATTATTTTATTATTGTCTCCCAATTTGGCATATCCAATTATTTTTAAGCTCAGCTCACTGCTACCACCCCCGACTTGGGAGCGGCAAAGACGAACACACGCTGTCCTCCGAAGCGTGTACCGACAGCCAACCGTTTTTTTTTTTTTTCACACTGCAGACGCACCGTGCAGCCACCTCAGAGAACAAAAATAAACAAAATGTTTGTAAATCAGTAACACTGTAGAAATTATATCAACCAGAACTTACCACTCTTATGTATTCAAACATTTCAATAATGGCAGAGTTCATTAAGTTGTATCGAGATCCATTGTTTAGAAAAGCTTTCACAACGGGTTCAAACAAAAAGTTCCTCATTATGTAGCGATTGTAGAATTCATCTTTTAACCCAATAATTTTTCTCATGAATCGAAGTGCACCTGCAGAAAAATGGAAACCAACTATCAACCAAAAGCAAGTACTGAATGGTGCAAAGTTCACTTTCAGAGATTTAAATTAAAAGGACAGCAGTGCTGCATTGATCACAGTTTATTCACAATTAGAAAGGATCCTAAAACGGAACTGAAAACCATTTTTTAAATTAGGGGTATCTAATTATTGTCTTTTGAAACATACTTAAAATTAAAAACTGGGTATGGTTAGATACAGGTTACTAAACCTTTTCATTTTATCACAAAAATGGTCTTGGAATAACTCTCACACAGTGCTATAGAAAATTGAGGTAAGACAGAGGTAAAACTTTTGTAAACTGTATCTAACTTACACAGAGCCAAAAAGGCATGCTTTGAGGCCATAAGCACAAGCACCCTTCTGAGGATATCTTTGTTAATAATGTAGTTCTTGATATGGTAGGTGTGATGCTCCACACAGAAAGTGAGCAATTCCAGTATTAAGGCCAAGAGCTGGGATGTCTGGAAGTCATCTGGAAAACAAAATAACTAATATAAAAATACAAGTACGGTACAAATAAGCTGTACATTCAATCTAGAAATCTACTCAATGCTAACAATATGTAAAACTAGAAAGGGATATGTGAAAGATCTGCTTAATTGATATGGCCAGAGGTTAAAACTTCAGTGAAACAGTTAAAACTATAAACTATAACAGCCATGTTAAGTCAGAAGTCAATACCAAAGCCACCAACCATTAGTGACTTCATTATATAACCCTGTTAATATGAAGTCACTACCTCAAACTGGTGGCATCTGCTTTCTAAAATTACTGTCATAAATGGGATAATTTTTCCTGTGCGATATCCTCGCTCAAACTCGATCTAAAGGTAAGACTTTCCTCAAGGGGTTTAGATAACACTGCAAATATGAAGAAGTCCCCGTCTCAAATGTTTTGAGATATTAGCAGCTGAAATGGCTGATTTAATAAAACATAAGCTAAAAGTAATATAGTATGGTCTTCCGTACTAAACTGGAGCAGGTACTTACAAGACTTATACTTTTCCACACAGTAATTCCTAAGATGATTACACATTTGAAAACCTTTTTTTTTTGCTTTGAATGGAAGGCATGCAACTATCTATCTACATTTATCAATTCTGAAAATATCCTCTCAAGAGAAAAGCAATAACAAAAAACAAACAAAAACACCACAACAATGAATTAAAAGGCTACAACCCTTGCCGCCAGTGTCTCAGTGTTCCTGTCAATGTCTACATCTCAACTAAAACGTCTACAAGGTCTGTTTTAAGAATAAAGGAAAGTACTGACCATGATGTGTTGTGGCCTCACCTTTGCTGGGCTTCTCCTCTGTTGTGTTTGCCAGCAAGGGGGCAGTGAGAACGTGCATACAGTGTTTATAAAAGAAACTTAAAAACTCTGTCTTTTCTGTTTTCTGTAAAAAAAAAAAAAAAAAGTAAAATACACATACATTTTAAAAATGTATATAGCAATATAAATAGGCAGAGGAATATAAATTGGTATTACAAGTAAATGCCCTTATTTAAACGGCATTTAAAAATAAACAATATTTGAATGCAATTTTAATACACATTTTGGAAAAAAGTGTGACCATTTTGTGTTTTTGAACTACAGAACCATGTCTGATTGGTATTTATTTTCTACCTTTTTGCCCACAGAAAGGACGTACTCTCGAGGTGGAATTCTTCAGTTTAAAAAAACAACCATATTTTTGCATCTTTGGGGCTAAAAATATTGAACATTAAAACATTATGGTCAGTTTTAGATTAGGGGTAATTATTCTTAACCGTTTACGTAAATATGAATGTTACTGTTTAATGTAGGTTTACATTATCATAGGATGCATTTGAGTATTAGATTAGTTCAATAAAAAATAAAAACTTTATTTACTGAGGTTCCTAAAAAAAAAAAAAAAAGAAAAACCACAGGTACCCCAGATTGATTACCTAAACTATTATTATTAGTTTATTTAGCAGACGCCTTTATCCAAGGCGACTTACAGAGACTAGGATGTGTGAACTATGCATCAGCTGCAGAGTCACTTACAACTGCATCTCACCCGAAAGCCAGAACACAAGGAGGTTAAGTGACTTGCCTAGGGTCACACAATGAGTCAGTGGCTGAGATGGGATTTAAATCGGGGACCTCCTGGTTACAAGCCCTTTTCTTTAACCACTGGACCACACAGCCTCCGAGATTACTAACTAACATAAGGCTACACTAGTTTTACCATTTGTGATATTAAACATTGAAGCTGTACGACCCGTGTATTTGTCTCACTTACATTGGCTGTGGCCAACATGTTTTCTGGATCAACTAAAGTACGAAGCAGGCCCATGAGCTGCACTGCACCCCCAAGCTCCGGATCCGTGTCACAGATCATGTGTTCAATGATCAGATTAATAAGGAGAATATCCTGAAGAAAACAAAACCAGAAAACATTACTTCCATAATATGATTTAACATTTATAAAACACTGCTCAGTATACACATCAGGAGAACATTCAATAAATTCAGTTTAGTAAAAAATTATGCTTTTAATACAACAATAGCACTCAAAGTATAAAGTTGGCTACAGATATAATCACAACTTACATCATCATCACAACTTACATCATCATTCTGCTGAGCCTCCTGCATTACGAATTCCCGTACCATGGATGGGTTGTATTCAACCAAATAGGAGAAAATATCAGTGGCAGCACTACGCACATGAACATCATCCATTCCCTAATAGAAGTGAACATTAACAATAAATCAAACAGAAAGTTGAAGGGGCTATGTTTTTTTGTTTTAAATCTAATCAAAACCACAAATAAAACAGAGGTTCACAAACATAAATGTATTTGAATAGTTACAACTTTCTATTCATCTGATTTGATAGACTGATTTGCACAAAAAACAGGAATAAAATATAACCCTGAAATTAAATTTGTAACTTACACTATTCTGTCAAAATTTTGATTCATCATTAAAGTATTAGCAACTTACAATATGAGAAGCTTCTTACATAAAACAAAAGTGACTGGCTTGCACCAGGAAACAGTACAAGTAAAACAGTATGCTTTATTTTTTGGTTTTTGCTTACCAGGATGACTTCTAATGCTGGTAGTATGCCCATATTTGACAAGGTTTTAAAGAAGGCGTCTCTGTTTTGAGGTTGTAACGTTTGAGAAAATGCACAAAATTCCTTAAGAAAATTTACCTAAAAACAAAAAGAAAAGTGTTACTTAAATGAGATTAGCTGACTATTTATACTACATCCGTTTTGCAGTCTAGTTAATACAATATTGCAAACTAATAGGCATAGAAGTTGTAAAACATTTGATACTGGATGCTAAATACCTTACCAATTCGTGCCTTTTATCATCATCTGTTGCTTCGTCAGTTAGTTGTGCAAAAAGGTCTGTCAGGAACTTCTCATCATCCTTGAATATAAAATATAAAAATGTTTTACCTTCTTCAGTACAACTGTTCTCTTGCCATCTCCCAAGTCACCAACACATTTTACAGATTACAATCCTGATCTGACCATGGTACTAAGCAGTATGCCCATGCTAAGAAATACCTCTTAAGAAACAGAATTTCAAGTGTTTAAACCCATTGCTCTTCAATTTTAGGTTGTCCATTTCATAACTGCAACTTCAACTGCATAGATTTAAGATACGTTTACATTGAATGGTTTATAAGTGGATATGTCTGTGTCATTAATATATACAGAGGTTAAAACAATGTGGAAGTGAATTGATTAATGGAATTTTATAGAAAAATGCAATGAGGAAAAAGTTTGTTACAGAAGTATTGTCTGAGAAACATTTCTGAAAGGTGCCAACAAGTCCAGGAGACTACATTTAAAATAAGGTGTCAAGTGAGGTAGACAAATGGGGGTAAATCAAGAAAAAAATAAGTTTGTGATTATGTGCATATCCAGCATTGCATGGCATTTGAATATGTGCTGTGCTGAACTTTGTCTTGCCAAAAGCAAGTAATAAGACACTGGTAAAATATATACTGTATTTATTTATTTAACTATTAGTACAATACTGTTTATTAATGTCCAAACAAAATCAACTATGTCCTTCTGAGCCATTATTGGTCAACTGATGTTTCCAACTCAATGGATTACAAATATCATCCCACACTGACTAAATGGTCCTAGAAAATGCAGCCACAAAAATGTCTCTTCACTGTCTATAATGAATTAATAATCTTTTAATGGTATTTAGGCAAAATATTTCACTAAGCATGTGATAAATACATCTTTATAAATAGGCTTCTTGATAAAATAATGTACTGTTCATTTAAGGTATAAACACTAATTTATTTAACTATGTAAATAATTAACTATGTTAATGTATTTCTTCTCTATATCAGAGTGGCAGACCAAAAAAAGTCCCTTTTTGCTTGGGAGGTGAAATGCAATAGGTGTGCAAGGGCCTCTCTACCAATTTCTACATTTCTAAATGTTTTAAGAGGCATTAAAGTCAATAGTAGTGCCCCTAAAAACTAAGATGTGAAATCCTGGTCCAGCAGGGTGTAAAGGTAAATACTTTGACATGAAATAACCCTTTGCCCTCTTCTACTTATTGAAATTATTTTCATCATATCAGTTTCTTTGCAGAACCAGGAAACAGGACCAGTGACCAGCATCTTCTACTCATTTAAGCCACTAAAAATTGCAAAACCTCAAAATATGTTTGACACCAGGTAAGGATAAATTGTTTGTAAACCTTTTTATACAAAATAGAGACTTTCACTGGGGGGGTGGGTAAAACTTACCTGCAGCATTCCGACAATTTCCACTTTATTAAAAAAGATGAATGAATGAAGAGTTGACAGCATATTTTCTTCAAAGACTGAAGGGGTGGGAAGGACCATATCCTGAATGTACTGTACTCGGTACGTCTGGTGAATTTTCTGTTTCAGTTCAGGGTCAGAGATTGGGATTACCTCTTTAAACTTGGCCGTCTTTGTCAGGAACTCCCTGTGTTTCCGCGGCTGAGGTAAAGAAGGGTCGTGTTCTAGACACCCTATTACATCCATTATACAATCCTCTGAAAACATAACCTCAAAAAGTGCAGTTCGGTTCAAGAGAAAAATTCCCTTTATGATTTCATACAAGTGGTGTAGTCCTTCCAAGTTTTCCAAGTCCTCACATACATGAAATAGTTCAAAGAGTTTCTTTATGTAGCCCTCATTTTCCAGAGCCAATGCTAGCTTCTCACGTCTCAGCGGGGAAGGCAAGGAGGAGGCCACCAGCTCAGCCACTTCTTCCAGCCGATTCAGTTCACAAGGCGGCAACTCGAGTCCAGGAGAGGACATGTCATCAAAACGCTCCTCCTCGGACTCATCCACTAGATCCTGGGTGATGTCCACCGATGGATCTTTGCCCTGAACCTGTTAATCAAAAAGAAAGCATTTTAAAATAGAAAACATAAAATAGCTATATTTCCATACTATAGCAGTTTTTGGCTGCTACCATCCACCTTCAAAACATTTTTTAGTTGACAATGTGCAATTGTATTAAAGTAATTCTTTTTTTATTATTATTTTAAAACTACACTCTCTCACAGCCTTGTAAGATATAATAAAATGCTTTCTTTGCTGTACTGCGCAACATGACGGTAAGGGATGGAATGGTTCTCTGATGAATTACTGTGTGTAGTGAAATTGGGATACTAACTTGAGAAAAGGCCATTACTAATTGAACATGGATTATTTATTTAACTTTTTTTACAACTCAAACTTACCTGACATATCTTTTCCCATATCTCATCACAACCTGCTTTCTCCTGAAAACTAAGTGCCAAGTCATAGTTTTCTGCTTCAGACCAAACTATTAATGTATCCTGCAATGAGATAATAAATAGTTATTAATTTGAATTTAAAGAGGCACTAGACAGTTGCACACCATGTGGTTGTGGCAAAAGAGACAAAGGGGGCAAGTGTTCTCTGGTAACATAAGTCTAATTTATGCAAAAGTGTGCAATATGGGTCAGGGTGATCCCATATCATGTGGATAAAAGCATTTTACAGTATATTCAATAATTACTATAACTTACCTGCTGTTTCTGGTATGCAGTATTTGGGCTGATTTTCGACTCCAGCAAAAGAGAGCCTAAAAAACAAAGTTTAGTTAGGTCTAATTTATTAACAATATATTAACTTATAATTTGTTGATCTACCCAACAGTAAACCATCTTATATCAATCGGTTGTCCCCCTGCACAAGTATTCTTGTTTTCTCTCAAATAAATCATCTTATTCTGCTTTAGTCAAGTGTAATAAAAAGGAGGAAATACCTAAAATACATAAGCATACAGACAGGAGATTAGTGCATTTGATTCACTAAGACCAATTCAGGTGCTTGTCTTCATATATTCTGAATGTGTCACAAAAGCAAAAACCCTATTTACCAGTACCTATTCAACAGGATTGTTTTGCAAAAAACATATCATTCTGAATTTAAAATGAAGTGTTTCGTTATGCGGTAGTCATCTACAGTTTCCCCATACGTGTTAGGAAATTGTTTAAGTAGGCTGTATTTTACCTACATGCTGTTGTAACCAGATGTCCTATACAAGCGATTTAATTCCAGTTTAGGAAGGACTAGTTCAGCAAGTAACCTTCGCTGCTGCCCCTGCCTCCCCAATTTCCTGTTTACAGATTTGCAAGGTTGGACATGCTTTTCTGCACTAAACAGATTTTTGAGACACCTTTAACAAATGTACCAAAGAAAAAAAAAAAAACTATTTATCCATCAACACACTTTACTCATGCACATGCACATAAATCCTTTATTGTGCCCAAATTGTAAACATTTAAAGAAACGTTAAAGCAAGTGTTAGTCATCTCTCTGAAAGCAGTGTGCACGTTACATTCTGTGTACAGTAAAAGCAATTGCATGTCAGCACAGGCAAAGCACATCCCTGCAACATATTTTTCAAAATGTTGTCAGTCAGATGTCAACATATGAATTAATTCATCACAGTACAAAAATGGGGCATTGATTAATGTTTCAAGCAGAAGAGTTATTTCTGTGCATGTACTTCATAGTTGGCCTTTGAAAGTGTAATGTTTGTTGACTGCCAACTTGAAATTTGATTCCCAGTAAAAAAAACAAAAACAAAAAACAAAACAATATCCATAAATAGAAACTGTGCAGTAGTTAAAGGTTAAATAGGGCAAACAGAACTGACACATTTTACAGATTAGTCAGAAATGTATTCCAAGGTAGGTTGTTGTAAGTAAAGCAGGTAGAAACCCTTGATTAGAAAACTTCTAAGCTTTATAATGCTACAGTAGAACAGTGAAAGTTAACTGACAAATCTAGAAAGGTGCAGTCCCGTTGTAGTAGCACGGGAAGTTACTATATATATATATATATATATATATATATATATATATATATATATATATATATTGCTATGTTATGATTTATAGGAAACATTTTATCATACTGTACATGTAATACCTTACGTATGATGCCAACTATGGTGAATTGTTACAAATACTGTTTAGGAATATTAACTTAAGTATAGGCCTAGATTTTTTTTTTGTTATTGTGCATACTCCTATAACCTGCTGTGAGTGGATAGGACTGCTGACTGTAACTTACCTTGAAAGAACATACTACTACTTAGAACACATAACTTTCACTATTCCGTTTTCCTGTGTACAGATTTGCATGTCTCAGGGACAAGTCTGCACTAAACGACTTTTGGAGACATCTTGCACATTAAAAAAGGGACGTTTACACTCAATAACATATCACTGTTTATCCTCTATCTTGATCGAACTTGCAAATCTTTCAAGGAAATATAACACAAGTCTTAATTAGAAAGCACAAGTATATGCACCCATGTCACACTCTGTTTACAAAGTCACAGGGATCATATGCGAGTAAAGCTAAAGTACTGTATTTCTGAAAATGTTTTAATATTTAATTGCAAACAGCACGGAGAGTCAAATCTACTTACCATCACTCTCGGCCCGTACCAGCAAGGACATGCCTTTTAGTCTTTCCACATAACCAGAGGAAACGTGCCCGGTACCCCGATCGTCCCATTGCCGATCCTCGTTCAGGGTGTACACCTTCACCCGCCGCCGAGTGTCTGTCATCCTGTCTGTCCACCGGCTGTTTACACCCGAACAGAGGCAATGGCGCCAACACCCAGCGTCGACCCCACTCTGTGAACTAAACCCGGGACTCTGGGCTAACCGACCGCTAGCTAATAAAAAACTCTCACCCCGACTAGGAGGAGGCCTGTTTTATTTACAAATTCAGGGAGCTAACGCCATTTTAACTTAAGTTACGTAACCCTTAGAACATATATTCAATTTTATAGAGTATAAAATAAAATAAAAAAGTCAAAAAATCAGAAAACAATGAGACCACCCGTATGATAAAATTGTGGGAAAAAATCAAGCTTCAGACCACGGCTGGTGTATTTGTTTTCGAATTTCCTTATCTGTGTGCGTTTCTCATTTTCAGATACCTGTATAATTCTACAGCAAAATACAGCTCTTGGTTTATTTGAGGGAACTGAAGTGCCTACAAAACAGTACGTCAATTGTATTTGTATTTATCTTTATTATTTATATGTTTACCGAGCGTTCCGCCATGTTCTATACCCGGGCCGCAGAGAGAGACAAGCCTCTCCTTATCAGTTTCCACACATTTCAAAATCACATAAACCCGACCGGAATAACCGTTCAACTCTATTCCATGTAAAACCTCTTAAATATCTACGAATTCTCGCTTGTTCTTAATGTTTTATTTTATAATTGCAGTTCCCTCAGTCAAAACTCCGCCATCTTGGGTCCCCCTCAGAGTGCCAGCACGGGGTTTCCAGCTCATCAGCTGCAGGGGCAGCCCGCCACTTTTTAAAGATACAGTACAGTATTATTTTTGGTAGGGTTGAAATATTACAACCTTTCGCTAGTTCAATCCTATATACCTTTAGAACTTCTGGGACCTAATCGTTTTGTTTGGCCTACTCAAGATCTATTTAAAGTCCAATATTTTCTTCGGGCACCACAAAGTTATGTGAGGCAATGCACGGCAGTGGTTCTCTGCTAAGGGTCAACGGTAGCCCAACCACAGCTACAATTAAATAGCAAGAGGCATTGAAGAACAAGTCCATGCATTGTTCATGACATGCACTATTCAGAGCTCAAATGTGTAATATTAGAAATATATATATATATATATATATATATATATATATATATATATATATATATATATATATTACCCGACACATATTTTCACTTTAAAACATAATTTCTGGTGCTACACTTGGTTAAGAAATCTGTTTGCATGCCTTTGTTTTAGACAGTCTTGCACTTTCTTCATCATTTCACCTGGAGAGTAAAATTGTCCCACCCATTCAGGGCCTTCTTTCCTGTTATTAAGCAACCGGCTGCTTCTCCTATTGACTGACATGCCTTCAGCCAGTCACACAGGATCTTCAAATGTAACAGATAGCCTAGTGTAGTACCAGACACCATGTTTTAAAATGAAAATACATATTAGCAACAGCAGTTATTTCTTTAAAAGCTGCATATTTGAGACATATATAATTTTTTTAAATTAGGTACTAGGTTTCCAAAGCAACACTGAATTTATCGGAACTGACACAATTACTGGAAAACAAGAAATAAATTTAACATTCAAGCATCGGAACATTAACATGTCATTTAAAGCTATTTACTTTCAAATCAGATGTTAAATCTGAATTTGCTGATTGTACAATGTTATCTTTGGGTTTAAAAAGATTGCCTGCAGATTGCTATCAATGAAACCTTCATCTATAGTAAAGCTTTTGTTAAAAATAAAATGCAAACCTCAAAATGTTCCTGGCACTATATTCAATAAAAATAAATTGAGTATTTTCACATTTTTCATGGCAAGGGATCCGTTTTAAATAGTAGTACACCTGGCATTTCACATTGTACTGCACGTAGTTCTAACATTTTGATTACTTGCCGAGTTAAATACAGAATTAAAATATTGAATTTGCAAACTACAAGTAGTCTGGATTAGAATTTAACTGATAGGGCTTTCAAATAATTTAGATCATAAGTCTTACTGAAAATATATATATATATATTTAAATGATCAAGGCTACACTGATGTATTGAGGAGTAATAAGAATCAAAATTATCATGTGTATACTAAAGTGTCTGGCTGTTTCAGGAGTACTGAAATTAACCAGCTGAAAAAGAAAAACATAATTGCAGCATTTTTGATTATGAAACCAGCTCTTTCATAGCAGCACATTCTTTTTTGTTCTGTTGTCATGGCAGCACATTGTGATATGTAAACAGTTTGTTCTTGCACAATGGGGGAAATAAGTAAACCATTATTTCTAACAATGAGGAGGGCAGTTCAGTTGCAATGACTGTTGTCGATTAAGGTTAAAAACACAGTGGTTACACTTAGAGGGTCGACAGAATGTCCACGTTCTGCACATTCTGTCGATGTTTACTGTGCTAGGGATTACATAAAAATAGAGTACATGAACATTCAAGGAGTATTATTACATGAATGAGGATGGCTGATAACCAACAAGCCCCGAAGGGTAAAATGCGTGAGGTATGAGACAGAACCCTTAGTGATATAGGTTTGCTAGTTGCTCATCCTGATGGAATGGTAAGTTTCGCTGTTAATAATAATAATAATAATAATAATAATAATAATAATAATAATAATAATAATAATAATTAAATGAAGACATTGAAACAGACTTCTAGTCAAACCCTTTGTCATTGAATTTATTAAGTTTCTTCTATTTCTAAAATAGAAATAACTAAATAGGGCTTTCCAATTGCTTATTGCAAACCAAAGTTGAAAGTTCTTTTGGTAAAGCCGCAATAGCGCCACCTACTTTTGCCCAAGTTTTTGACAGTGTGTGATAAAGAAAGTAGGTGATGAATGAATCCAGTTCTGATGATGACATACTCCATTCTACAAAAGAGTGGATTATCTCCCTCATGGAACATTTTCCTTGTTTGTCTCTTACACAAGGCAGTTAATACACACAGCTAACTATTTGGGCATTTTCCTTATAAACAGCTGCTTCTTTTGTACCACTGTTTTGCTCTCGGTCATGAATAAAGCCATCTTATAATGGAAAGTTCCAAAGGCTGACAGGTGGAGCAGTGTTTACAGTCTTGGGATTCTACCAACACAAACATTTGTGACGACACTCAATCTGATGCAAACACTGAAACAAACTGTGCTAAAATATTCCATACATATTTGGAGTAGAAGATTAAAACAGTATTTTGATTGATTCTTTCCCTTTTTAAAAGATGTTTGCAGTAAGAATCCTAACTGAACTGACTTGCTCATTCCATTCAAATCATGTGACAAACTGCCCTTTCAACTCTGCAAGCTCCATCTATACAATAGAAGAAAATACAACTCAATACTGGAGCAACAGGACCTTGAACGATTATGAACATCATACAGTTTAAGAAATGTTAAACAAAAAAAAAGTAAAATGACATTTGAAGCAATTTACTCTAAATGTTGTCTGAATGTAGCATGCTGTATTGATAACTAATATAGTTGCTCACATGTTTATAAAAATATACTAACTTCAAGAGTGGGTTCCTCCATTGCCACTGTCCCTGGTATGTACTTTAAGGAAGAGGTCTCATTTTCATAATAAAAAATAAAACAATCATAAAGAAAATATTTTTTGTTTAGGTCTTTAATTTATTTTACGGAACAAACAAGTACAAACGTTCTAAATACAAATGCAGAAACTTAAAACAATACAGAACAAGTCAAGCCAGCCCATAAAAATGTTTTAAAGAACAAGAAACTGTGGTAATTAAGCATAGTGAAAACATGCAATGAACAACAATGGTCAAGCTCAAAATGGTATGGTAAAGTATGGCACGCAAAAAAACTGCAGATCATTGTAAGCATTTGGAAATGAATGAGGAAACTGTACCGTGAAGGATGGCAAACAAACGTATTTAAAACAAAGTGAAGGCATTCTAAAAGATGCCCGCTCTCCCAAGCATCAAGCAATCAACTCAGTGGAGTCACTGAATTGCGTTTCCTGAATAGGCTTGTGAAACTATTCTTTGAAGGCAATTTAACTTCATACAGTTTCAGGAGAAAAACAACCAGAAGGATTCCTCCCAGAACAATTGCAGTTATGGTATTGATCAGGTACTGCGCTGGAAATGCCAGAGGAGGACCATCAATATAAATCTGCAAGACAGAAATACAGATTGCACAGATACACAGGTGTTGGACACAAAATTAGAAACATAACACTGTCTATTTGTGCAGGCAGATCCTAATCCCACCATTCTAAAAGTCATGAGCTTGCTTTATTGCTGACCCTTTGTCACAGTATTTCTATTGCATTTATCTGTGTTTTTTAGGGGGACAATAATTAATGGGATTCTTAAGTCAGATCAGTGTTAAAATAAATCCAGTGTGGCTTCCAGTGGTAGAACATTAACAGAACTACAGAATAACTGTCTAACTGTCACCTTCATTTGGAGAAACAATTCCTCATTTCCTTAGTCAAAAGAAATGTTTCTTCAAAGTATCCCTCAATGCAATTTTTTTTTTTTTTTTAGGTATACCTGAACTTCTTCCACCAAGTCACACAGAGAGATGCCCGGAATGACAGATATTCTGAAATGGAAAAGCTCCGAGCCCTGCATGGAAAGAGGAAGCAGTTAGCTACTGACCATTTCTCTCTGTGAGTGCTGCCTTTCATGTTCACTGGAAAACAATGCAAATATGGTTCTTGGTTGAAACAAAAACATGTTAGTTGTACATGAGGACTTATAACAACTGCACACGTGGTCTATATACAGGGAATTTAACATGGGCTGACTTAAAGTGGTCACTATAGGAAGGCAGTCTGTACTTGTATATACGGTGGCTCTTTTAGTGCAACATTGTGAAAGAACAATGCAACTCCCTTTAGGAAAGTGAGAGAAGCATTGAAGCAGCCCTACTGGCTCCTGATGTCTGCCTAGGTTCTAAAGCCCTTTTCATTGAGACCTTGTATAACATAAGTACAAAATACTGTGTATCTGCTTCAAAGAAAAGAAAAAGCATAAATGTGTTAGTATGAAGCAGATTTTAATATATTATATATATATATATATATATATATATATATACATATTATATAGCTAAGGACTCAGAAAGTATCCTGTATCCTCGTTTTATTAAACCAGTCCTGTTTGTTTCTATTGGCAGCAGATCAAGATCCATCCGATTTCAAATGGGACTCTGTCAGCCTCAGTTAGGATTTGCAATCTTATATATGCGATCTTTGACCTTTGTGTAACATCTGTTTGCTGATTGCATTGTATACTGCTGTCTGATGAGATTTTGTTTTATAGAATGATTTCTTGTTGATGGAAATGTGATATTGTCATCATGACCTAGGTTTAAATAATCCCAATCAATGCCCATAACAAGTTTCACTACAATTGAATAACTGGTTCTCTAGATATCTCTTAAAGTGATATGCACACTTTTTGATACAAACGGATGTAAAGACAGAACAAAGAGCAACTACATCAGTATACTGCAAGGACTTTTCAAAGCAACACTTCTTCTTTCATTAACCCTTCAGTCACTGAAAGTTACTTACATAAAAGCTGATCTGCAGTCCTTCAGGGTTATACAGGGTGCTGTTGAGACTGGTCCCCAGATACTCCCTCATTTTAAGCAGGCTTGGAACAGCATTGGTACCTAAAAGCATTAAATAAAACAAAGATTTACTGTACTACAAAATAAATGTATGTTAGTGGAAAACATATTGTAACATGTGCTAGAAAACTAAAAGCTTTGTATGAAAGTGTATGTGAATGGGCTCTTCAGGGATAAGAGCTTGCTTTAAACAGCTAGTCTAAAATGAAGTGTATCTGTTACAAGCCAGCGTAGGAAATACTGTACAAGCGAATTTGGAAATGCACGCCCCTTGTGTCCTAATTTACCATTTAAATATGCGCTAGGATCCAAAACATGCACTGTCAATTCAGGAAACCGAAATATAGGATGATATATACCAGGTGTGAAATTCCTAATTCCTAATTATTTCATTTTTTTTTTCACAAACAAAATGGTGCCAAACAAATTACACCTTGCTGTTTAGTCCTGGATAATTTAATCACAAGGAGCTTTAGATGCAACGCATTTCACAGATGAGGATTGCTATTTTAAATTAAATTAAAGCGGGTGGTATTACAAAGCAGCAGGTACCTGTGATTCGCCAGTTAGTTCTGTTGTTAACTTCGGTTACAGTGACAAACTGAGGAGCCTTCAGGGGCTGGTTGTCATGCCCAGGTCTTGTTAGAAACAAGGTGACGTTAAAATTGTTGACAGGATACAAAAATCTTAAAACCTGAACATAAACACAAAGACACACTCAAAAAAAGAGGACTGTATAAAAAACAACAACTCTGAAATCTGGGTATATGGGAATCCTTTCAGGTGATTACAAGTTCAGCCACTAACCTTAGATTAATTGCACAAAGAAATACAATTCCCTTGATACATTTTTTGTAGCCTCTGCTGCTGAAGAAATCTAAAGGCTGAAATACTGTATGACCATTCTGACAGGCTGATTGACATACCCTTTTCCTGCAATCTGAATGTGCAGCTAACGGTGAAAGCCTCATCTCCTCTGTACAGCCACATTCTGCTTGAGACGATTTTCCAGCACATTGCTTGTATGTTCCAGTATTCTACAAATAAGAATGAAAATATAAAATATACAAAGTCAAACAAACGACCAACAATACCCTCACAGCCTGTAGTAAAAGACTCATTTAATCTATTAAACCACTGTCTTCCCAGTCGAGATTAACAAAATCAGTGCACAGGTACAGAAAGACATGCACAGGTTTACTTTTGTATTCAATCAGTCAAGCGAGGCACACAGACGTGTGTGTGTGTGTCACCATATTCGCTATGTTAAAAGTTTCATGCTTGAGTGCAAGATCTTTAGAATTATGCCTACATGTTTAATGATTGTCAAAATCATATCAGACATAGGTGCTAACCTATTTTTACAATAGTAAATATACAGGCTCTTTTTTCTTTTGTACATTCGATTTTCATGAAACATTTTTTCCTCAATGTATAGAAGTTGTACAAGTGTTATAGAACACTTTGTTTTTGGTGTTTGGATTAGCACACAAATTAATGTAACACATCACTCACCACAGTATTTATTTGGAGCCTTGGAACTTTTCATTGAAACATCTTGCTGGTGGATATATCCAGGTAAACAATAGGAACTTGTCATTCTGGTTCCTTTCTGCTGTTTAATGTTAGTATCCAGGATTTTGCAAGTAGTCGAATTATATTAACACAATATTCACAGTTAAACTAGTTTATGATGTTAGTAGCCTGAGAAGTTCGTCCGTAAACAGAAGCTTATCAGAGGCTTGGTGGTCCAGGGGTTAAAGAAAAGGGCTTGATACCAGGAGATTCGTTCTAAGCCCCACTCAGACTCACTGTGTGTGACCCTGAGCAAGTCACTTAACCTCCTTGTGCTCCGTCCTTCGGATGAGATGTAAAACCAAGGTCCTATTGTAAGTGACTCTGCAACAACTGTTGATTCATAGTTCACCCCCTAGTCTGTAAGTTGCTTTGGATAAAAGCGTCTGCTAAATGACTAATTAATAATTAACACAGTGCTGTGATCCTGGAAAGTATGTTTTACACACTCAATATGTTTCTCTTTCACTTACAGGGATTTTACGTTTTGTTTACAGGGAATGGGTATAGAAATCTACATAAGTGCCTACTGCAATATTCAAAACTGACAAAAATGTATATATATATGTAAAATTATTATGCTCTGAAACATGGCTGTAATAACATGTTGTTATGTTGCATAAACTCTGACAGTGCAATATTCTAGACAGCTGTATTTTTTCTTTTTAGATTTTCAAACAGTGGAGGTGAAAAAGCATCCTTCTTTAAGCTTGTGTCGCGCTGCTGGTTGTATTTTTCTACAGAAACTTGCTTCCTTTTACAGCATTTCCACTTACATTGTTTACTTCTGTCACACCTCTCTTCTGAAAGGGGTCCCCCAAAGGGTTTCAGTGGCCTTCTTTTTCTTTTGAATGTAATAGCGGGAGATTCATATAAATTGAAATTATAAAAATAGACATGCTACTCATTAAGTTAGCAAAAATTGGTGTATAAAATCCAATATATTAACCTTAATATCACAGCATTGATTGGTAGCCAGTGTACACAGTATGGCTCTCCTGGGACTCCTGGTACAATGTTTTTTCCTCAGGTACTGAAGTCACACTGTGCTGCCCTCTTACTCACCTTAGAGATCTGGTAATATTGTCTAGGCCGTGGCTTGCTTGGGTCAGCATTGTAAATGTTATCAGAAACTGGGATGGCTATTCCGAGCTGGGATGGGGGTCTGTAGTTCACCTAGGAAATAACAGCACACACTAGTACACATCTTTAAATGGAACTGGTGAAAAGGACGCAGTGTAATGTGTATGTGATTAACGTATTCATCGATCGCTGTTTAAATCAACGTAAAGCTAAACACTAACAACACAGTTTTTGCTTCTTTTTTTTTTACCGGCAGGTCCATCAGGAGTTTGTTGCCCATGGAGTCAACTGGATTGCCATACAGCCACTCATCGGAGCTAATGAACCTATCTGGAATGTACGTGATACGCATGCTGGTCGGACAGAAGTTCCGCAGCCTGAATGTGAAGCTGGACAAGGAACAGAGCAGGGAGGCCTCCGGCACATATACAGATATTGTAGTCATGCCCTGTCAATAGAATAAAACAACACCTTTTAAAGAACACCAGGCAAGTCAAAGAAATCTGAATACCACTGCAGTCAGGAAGGGCCAGGAATGGCAACTGTGTATTGGAATTACAGAACACTCCTGCATCAAAATATGGTCTCCTTTTATAGTAGGATCAGGGCATATTAGCAATTCAACTACCTCACACTTTGCTTAACAAGCGTCAAGCCACAGCAGTTCCATCTTGATTTGGTGTGAAAATTCTCAAATAGAAACCTACATGGCTTGTTTGCAGGGGATTTCAGTGATGCTAGGAGGGGTTGCTTTATGTGCTGAATTTTACTTCTCTGTGTATCGGGCATAAGCATAGGAAAGACACGGCAAAGCACAAAATGAAAATGTAAATATACTGGAGTAAACTTTATTTAAAGCAAGCTACCTTACCTTTTGAAAAAACATGCTGAAGGCAGTAATGTTCAGAATGTGGTTGCCTAAGGAGTCCCAGCTATGAGCAGCTGTCACTTTCAGAAGTGAAGGATTCCCTACAATCACTTTCATGAGCTTCTTTTGAAAATAAGACATACCTGTCAATATAACATTGCACACTGGTTTGAAATTATTTAATCTACGCACTTTCAAAGCATGACAAAAAAAAAAGAAATTAAAATGGAACTAAGCACAAATGTCTGCAATAGTATGACACCCAAATAAAGCAAAGATCTTCTAAATGGTCTGTATTTTTACAAACAAAATAAAGGTATGATAGCAGCACTGCAGTAATTTGAACAGAGATTTCTTAACTGTAAACCAATTCAAATTTCATAGAAAGGTTATCACTATATGAGTAATAGTTTTGATTGAGCAATTTAAAAACATATGTTCCCAATCATTATTATTATTATTATTATTATTATTATTATTATTATTATTATTATTATTATTATTAATAAATAATAACAAATGTTATATTTAAATTACTACAACAGCTTTAGAAAAGTGTTTCACTTATATGTTTTCATCTACAGTATCGGCTAAATATCCTATGCTGTCTTTCGATTGGAAAAAACTGGCTTAATAAAAATGTGGATACCATCCATGCCAATGTGTGCACTGATCAAGACACAATATCTAATGTAAAGGATGTTTTTTCCGAGATGTCTGTTGTAGTACCAGATGTTTTAAAATGAAAAAAAACCATATAACATACAACAAGATTCCTGTAACATGTGCTTCTTTCAAAACTGCACCCCTCAAATCTATTTAACATGTGTGACAGGTAAGATGTATGGAATTATCTTGTTAGCTACAACCACTTTAGCATACCTGACTAATAGACTTAAAGTCATTTATCATACGATATGCAACACAGGGAGGAAGCCCTAAAATCTTGGTGTGAGAAACAATGGGGGCTTACCTGACTCAGAGACTGAAGCCTTGAAGCTGAAGCTCATCGTTTCTTGGATTACGATGTACACCAGAGAATTTGTCTCAAAATCACCAAACGACTGCAGACTGTGCCTGCACTCTCCCTCTGTGATCTTCCATGTTCTTTCATACCCAAAGCCAAAGTTAAACAGCATCCACTGTGCTGGGTTGTAGGTTTTATCTTTACGCACCAATTTTGGCATTGTGGAAATTGCAATGACACTCTTGGCATTTACCACGTCAGTGATTAAAAAGCTGCTAGTGCCTGGAATCACTATTGTTTTCCCAATATCCGTCAACTGAAAGCCATCAGTGGAATCTGTTAAATAATACATAAATAAATAAATAGACGAACAAACAAACAAGTAAATAGAATTGGGTTTTTTGTGGGGTTTTTGTGAAAAAAGCATCCCTGGTAGCATGATCTAAGTGGCACGTCTTATCAGATAGAATGGTTTGTAAAATCTCCTGCCTGTCACTCAGGAGCGAATGCACGCACCCACACGGCAGACGGCTACTCCGTCACAAGCATTAATACCCTGTATCTTTCTAAACAAGGGGTTTATGGGAGCTCCCTAATAAAAGCTGAATCTCAAAACAATAATTGTGTGAATATAGCAATTGTTACAGCTATGTATAATGGTATTTAATCCGCCTTTTTAGATATCCGCCTTTATTCTGGTCCCACGGCAGGTGGATATGCGACGGATTACTGCAATCCAAAAACTCAGCTGTGTGTGAAACAGCAGGACCAAACAAGCGTGTCACATTCCAGGCCAATAACCTTATATCACTATTAAGCTCATAAATTACACAGGGGTTTATTTCAATGATCCAAACGATGGCAGATCTTTATAACGCCACTCTAAAAGATATAAACCTGTTTTTGTTTTGTTTTTTTAATCATTAAAAGTGCTATGCTTTGGGGCAGACTTGTATATGGATACATAGAAATTACAGTAAGAGTGATTGCTTGTTGAAATATACAGTAGATATAGTTTTTTGGGTCTTACTAACAAAACTATACAAAAAAATGTATATATGTATATAAATATATATATATATATATATATATATATATATATATATCATTCCGTACTCACCAGTATTATACAACTGTAGATCAACACTACTGTTTGATACGTCACGAACAGTAAGTGAGTAACTCTGATTTGGGTCTGTGATTAAAGGTTCACCATTAAACATCTCCAGTATATCTACCACAGCAACAGCCAAGAAATGATTAGATATGTGAGTCGTGTACACTTCTGTTATCACACCCCTTCCACCTGAACTGAAACCAAGATTAAGGCATTACTTTTACTGAAGATGTCACATCACCATTACTTTATACTATAGAGTTACAGTGTCATTTCCTTTAACATGTTTTTAGTTGGCGAGTGTTCAAATTATTATTTTACTTATTTGATGAAAGAAGGATAAGACAGCATATTCAAAAATACTAAAAAAAACTAAAATTCAAAGACAAACATTTCGACTGGAAGTTTTTTTCTATGTCTTGGAAAAAAACAACAACTTTATTTTGTGTTTATTAACAGGTATATAACAGGTTTCATTCCGTTTCAATTAACACCTAATGACTTAAAACATGTTTGAGGGAATTATTTGAAAAATCTCTGCACAGTAGCAGTCGAGCAGCAGTTATCAGATGCTGGGGAAATATGGAGGTGTCCTTTTGCTTTTTCAGTGAGACAGTTGTTTTACCTTAGTTGTATCACTTTGCCAATATAGGAGTTGGAGAGCTTGGGAGATGAGTCAACAGCGGATGGATTTGCAAGGTAAGGACCGAATTCGTGAAACAGTGCTGTCTTGTCCCCGATATACTGAAGGGCAAGGGGTCTGTCAAAGCCCAAGTCATCATCCTAGTGAAAACAATGGAAATAAAAGTGTTCAAACAAACGTTCACAAACACAAGCATATGTTACAAAGCTGTTGAAAAGCATGTTAAAGCAATGCTCTACCTGACGAACACAAATGTACTGTACACACATGTATGTATAAAACAATATAATGTTTGTAATATTTAAATTTACATGCTGTTATGGTACTTCCATTTTTTACATTGTGGCATTTCTTCATGCTGTGCTTCCGTAGGTATGTTTTAGGTAACTCTGCATATCCAATGACAGCCAGGTATTTAAATTTCGGCTGAAGAAAATAGATCAGTGAACAGCCCATGCTCAGAGAATTGGAGCATGATTTGAAATTAGCCAACACATAAACAATGTTTCCATCATGAAAAGGTCTCCAAAACAGATGTTTTATATATATATATATATATATATATATATATATATATATATATATATATAAAAAGTTCAACCAGAAAATGTTCGAATAGATTTCAAATATTAGCACAAAAGTTGCCATTCTGACAACGCATGCTGTAACAACACAATAGCGCTACCCTAAGTGCAAATCGTGCTCATTGTCCTTCTCATGCTGTCACGCTCCATAAAAGTTTTTATTTGTATCTTCTTTCTATCTCTGCTACAGCTAAAAGCTAAAAATGTTTGTCTAGTTGTATGCATTTGAAAATTACTGAGCCACTGCAGCTCTGTACTCACCATCATCAACGAAGCTGGATCGATGTTTTCCACTTTCAGTCCATTTGGACTGTGTGCGTCTAAAGCCAGGAGGATTAAAGAGCCCAGGTGATCACAGTACAGGTTTGAGAATTCTGATTTTGTCTTGTTCAGCTTGCTGTATCTCAACGAACCTTGAAAGGAAAATGTTTCAGTTCAGAAGGGGGAGCATTAAAATACTTATTCGTACAGCAGCCAACATATTTTACACTCTCTTCCTTCTTACCATGGGGGTTTCTGTCTTACATTTTCATATAGGAAAGAGCAAAATGTGTATTTTAATTTGAAAAAAAAAGACTCAAATCTCTGGGGATTGCTCTGAACATCTTCAGTCTGTCTCAAGTAATTAAAAAAACAGAGCTTGTTTAAAAATGCTAAAATTACAATATTTCAGTACTGTTTTTTATCTATTAGATAAATGTTAAAGTTACAAACTAAGACAAACCCAGGTTCTGGAAGCATTACTAAATGCTCACGAAAGAGAGGTTCTACTAAAGCATTTGTCACTTTCATAGAACAGATATTACCAATACTACCACATTCAAATATGTTCTAAGATAACTTTTTGTCTTACATATGTAGAGTGAGTGCGTTTAGCTTAATCTGTGCAATGCTATCTGATTTAGTCAACTACAGGCACAACTGATGTCCACTAGTCTACTGCCCTGCTGTAATGGACACTCATTTACCTGTCTTGCTGAAGTAGATGTTGCCGTAATTTGTTACAAATACCACTGCCTGTTTGTGAACACACGAAATTAACTTCACAAACTTTTCACTAGCCGAACTGATGATCTTTTTAAATGTGTTGCCTCCATCTTCTGAAGACCACACCTGTGGATAAGGACACCAAATCGACAACAGAATAAACAGGTTTATTCATGCTTTCATCAACACATTCTATTCATTGTTTGAGAACGCTTACACACACTCACAAATAAATCAACCTCTACCCAATCATAAGCTCACAATTTCATTGCTTTCACAGCTAACAAAACGTTCCCAGCATATCTGAGTCATTAAACCCTCTAAAGATGAGTTTATGGGGGTAATCCCAGTGCCAGGGTGTTTAGTGCTTGTGCCCCTTTCCTTGAAATTTACTCTGGAGTACTGATCTTTTTTTTTTTTTTGTAATGAGGTAGAACTATTTGGTATAAGATGATGAAGTGAATACTCCCATGAAAGTTAGTTTTCATTAACACAATTTCTCCACTAGAGGTCACACTTTCACAACATTATTCACCAGTCACTTCTGAGAGGAACAGTTTAATACAACGAAAGGGAGTGCTGTTGAACAATGCTCCCAGATGTATTCCACTGCAGTGCAGCACGCAGTAATAACACAATGTTAACAGGTTAAAAACTTTTAACTTGCTGAGGCATGTTTTTAAGATGGTTACATTATTGCTAACAGCAAGTAAGTAAATAATAGCAACAGTTTTCTTTTTTTATGTTGGACCATTAAGTACTGTCAAACCCTCTTAATATCATTTCTAAGGGACTGAGCAAAAGTATGACAATAAGCAGAGTTGACTTTTAACAGTGCACCAAAATAAAGATGTGTTCAATCAACAAATATTCCTGTTTTGCTGTGGCACTTAAACATGGTACTAGATAATAGCCATTAAAAAATATATACTTTACAGTCAATGACACTACATGTACATACATTGTAATAATTTAAAACATAAGAAAATTGCAACCATGCACATTGCAGTGTCCTGCGTGCTATACTGGGCCACTGCACTTTCTATTCAGTTATATTGAGCAAAGCTTCTCCCTATTGACTCCCATTACAATCTGGCTGGCACAGTGCCAAGAGGCTGTCAATGCTCACCTGAACACAGAGACTGACAATTGTGCAGTGATATTCAGGGGGCTACATTAGGACCACCAAACTTGTGACCTGTCAGATTGGAATCCAGGCCTCCAAAGGTGGAAACCACAAAAAAAGCCAGCGTGCTGCTCTTGTGAGGTGTTGTTTGATTCACTAGAATTATATAAGCTGTGTGTGAGTTGTGGGCAGCTATTCAGCAACAACCATCACAAAATAGAAGGATCTCTGGGTATGAAGGGG
Organism: Acipenser ruthenus; assembly: GCF_902713425.1. NCBI lineage: Eukaryota > Metazoa > Chordata > Actinopteri > Acipenseriformes > Acipenseridae > Acipenser > Acipenser ruthenus. Next base: position 21,500,991 of record NC_081206.1, read on the forward strand.
GAGTAGGGAACCTTATGACTGGCTTGATGAAATGGCACAAAAGAGATCTGATAATTTCACAGGGAAGTAAACTGTTTGCTGTCTTGTGATGTCTACCTCTGCTCCGTAGACATAAAGCTGATGACTGTTTGGGTCGAAGGATATTCCTTCTGGAAGAAATTCAAACTGGAATGGTGGAAACTTGATCTGTTTGTTCAACTGAGAGTATATAATCGAGTACACAGTCACGAATGCCTGGTTCTGTATTGGGACAAAAAAAAAAAAACAATGTATAGATTTTACAGATCTTATTATCATTAAACATGTAGGCATGATAGATAAAGAGATTCATAATATACTACCTTATTTAAGGAAAGAACTATTCCAGTATCTTGTTGCACATCGTGTATAAGGGAAGCAGAACTGTTTCCATGTTGGAGACATCTATACCAATCTGTGAAGGGATCAGTGCTGTAGAGACATGGCAAGTTCTGAAAAAAAAAAAGACACAATGAAAACAACTGATTTATTTATTTATTTTTAATGAATTGTAATGCCAGCTGAACCTTTTCTGGGAATTCTGAACTGTTTCTAGTAACACTATTCCACCTTTTGGATTATCTTTTGCAAAAATTTAAAAAACATTTACAGGGAAACACCTGCGGTATGTGGTACATATCCGACACTGTATGTGTTCTGTAATTAGACGAATGGGTTAAACTGATGAAACTAAACCCCACTGTGATGAACCACAGTTTGTTCAGTGCATTTTACAGCAGAAAGTATCACCCTGAATTGCATCAACCACCCATCCTTTGGATATCCTAAGATTACCCCCGTCAGCCATTAGAGGAAGCAGCTGGTTGATTACTAACAATAGGGCCCTATAGGGGTGGGGACAATTTCACTCTCCAGGTGAAAAGTTCATGAAAGTGCAAAACTGTCTGAATACCAGGCCTGTAAACAGAGATTTCTTTAACGCAGTTTAATAGCAGGTATCATGTTTTGGTGTGGTGGGTGACCAGCTTTTAAAAATGTTCTAGCAGGTGATTTTCATTTTTGTCATTGTACTTATAAGAAGGATCTACCTGGTTATTGGCAATCGGCTTGCTGGATGTCAGGCTTAAATAATCTTCTAGATACAAAATAACAAACATGCACAAATTAGCTGGCATTTAACAGCTACATGCATAAACATTCAACTGATTTACACAGAGATATTTTGGTACCGTGTCACATTAATCATATACCCTTGGTGGTCACTTATAAAACCATTTCAGAAATTCAGTTTTTAAGCATTCCCCTTGGTTGAAAAATGGCATTATGTAATAAGCTGTAGGCAGTAAGGTTGATAAATAACCAAGCAGAAACAGCAACAAATTATCATTCAGAACACGCATAATATTAAACAAGTGAGAGATTAAAATCATGAAAGTTTAGATAGCATGAATTGTAATATGTTCCCCATAATATGTTTCATCCCTGTGATAAGTGCCAAAAAGGCAGTATTGGTGTTCTAATGATGAATGGACTTTTCAAAATGATTCTTACCATGGAAACTCTCCATGTTAGAGAAACACAAAGGAGTGTACAGCAATTTGTAAAGGGAATGATCCACCTTAAAAAAAAAGCAGATTCATGTTCATTAAACAAATATGTCAGTAACATACTTCACGTATTTCTGCAAAGGCTGAAAAGTATGGATATACAGAAAGAAAATACAGACCGCATTTCTCCAGATTCTGATTACTCTCATTTTCACTGTGCATAAATAAATCCTCTATTTAAATTTTACTTATAGCACTAGCAGTATTAATTTTACTTATAGCACTAGCAATAAGACAGGCAGTGATAATCTTCAATGCTATACATTAGCAGTTGCTGCTGCTCACTCCAATGGTCAGAATGCAGCATTACATTTGAAATATTTGCCTGAATTAACATACTATTCACTGTAAGAATGGAAAAAAGACAGACCAACAGATACTAAGCACAAAAAATAGGGGTTGGCTTCTACTCAATTGAAAATAATTCAAAGATCTGCATACATAATTCTTCTTACCTCACTTTAGCTCAATAAAACAAGTCCCTTATCATTTTGCAATGTATTATTCTGTTTTCTATATAGAATTTATACTTTAACGTAGCAGAAGTCAAGTTTATCTTGAAAAGGTCACACTAGAGTTACTACACCTTGAAGGCTTTGTACAGTATATAAACCAACATATAGATCTCTATTGTCTCTTTATTCTGATCACTATTTATTATTTTTTAATTCAACCATGTTATACCAGCTTTATCACTGACCTCAGCTGAAATGGGTAAATCCAACTTTTTGAACTGTGAATAACAGAAAAGCAAATATTTTCTTTCAGATTATAGAAAGGACTTCAACTTTTTAAAATATTTAGACACTTCCTCTATTAGCTAGCAACTTCTTGCTTTAGAATTGTTCTCAATGTTTGAACTTCATACTAAATTATAAAATTGGTGGGTTTGTTTTGCTTTGTCATGTGCCTAAGTAATTTCTCCCCAGTTTAGACTGTCCAACTATGTTCCCTCACCTCCCCACAACAATTTAGGAGAACTGAAGGTCAGAGGGTGTCCTCCAATCCCACAACTAAGTCAATATCTCTTTATACCCAGGAGCTCGAAAGCAGTTGTCGGCGAGCTACCTCTGGAGGACAAAGGTCGGCCCCTGAGCTAAGCGGGCGCCTGGCCAGTAGGGCCAACTGTATCACTATGAGGAGAAACCAATAAATTGGTTGTTTAACTAAAAGGTTTCTTACACTTTAAATTGCCATGAATGTTATTCTCCAATTGACTTTTCCTGATAAAGTTAAAAAGATGATTTCAACTCACAGTTTGTGCAAGAACCTTAAACAAAAAGAAATACCAACATTTAAATTGCTTTTAACTGGGGATGTCAGATTTTCACTAATGAAGAGACCCCGAGTGGTCAGGATTAGCAAGTTAAAGCTGGTCAGAGTGACATCAACGACTGCCAGTCCATTACAGTCTGAAATAAAGAAAAGAAAAGTTTAAGGGTCTCACTGTAGAAGGAAATTCAAAAGCACTTTCCGATATTGCTGAACCTTACGATAGCAAATTTAAAAACAGGCCAGTACTGACTACAGCAATGGGCAAAAGTTTTGCATCACACTATATAATTAACTAATTTTGCTTCAAAGTCGAATGAAACCTGCTGAATAATGTTAAGTTAACATATTGAATTACATACCGCCTGTAGTTTTCCATATACTTAACAAAAAACTGACAAAAATTTAAAAATGCGACATTTTGAAATCTAACATTAGTGTGCTCCGCAGGGGTGGAATGACCTTCCGAAAGATGTCAGGACTGCCCAGTCCCTGACCACATTCCGGCGCCTCCTTAAGACTCACTTCTTCAAACAGCACCTGTAGAACTCCTCTGTTTGTATCCTGGGACACTATCACCCTTCATTTAAATGTGCTTTATTTTGCTCTTATCTGCCCCCTATTTTACTGCATTTAATCCTGTACTTCAGAATACTGTAATCTGCCAAGTGTTTAACCTGTAGTATTTTGTATTTAATCATATCCTGATGTAACTATCACTATTTAATCATATCCTGATGTAACTATCACTATTATCTGCTGTATTATTGAATTGTGGTTTGTCACACTTGAACAAAAGTTATTGTATTTCTTGCTCTTATTGTATTACTTGTATTGTAACACTTGAAATGTATTTGCTTACGATTGTAAGTCGCCCTGGATAAGGGCGTCTGCTAAGAAATAAATAATAATAATAATAATAATAATAATAATAATAATAATAATAATAATAATAATAATAATAATAATAATACTATTATGGCTTCCGATAGACTTTTTGAAATATAATTTTGTAGTTTCTTTGATTACATGATGTTAAATAAAAGAACTAAATTATGTTCATATATATATTTTTAGGTCTAAACCCTAAAATGCTAGGTGATGCAAATGGCCATAGCCGTACACTTACTTGTTAGCTGTATTGTCTTAATTGTTTGTGGCGACCCTCTATGAAACAGACTTACCACCATTGAGTAAGGCACACAAGCTATCCGTACAATTGAACCAGCGATTGTCCATAGACGTAAACCCAGATTTGGTCACGATAAGAATTATACCTGTTATTTTGAAAATGACAAAGAATTTATTATATTATAAACCTTTTCAACCTCTTTAATTAAGCCCCATGTTTTCTGTGAAACACATGTCACTTTGCTAGCATGCAATACCACACTGCCACCTATCAACTATGATTCACTGTGTCGTTCTACATATTGAGACTGAAGAAGTGACTAGAGCTCCACATCTATCAATTTGTAAAGAACCACCAGAGGTAAAAGAAAACATGCCATCGTAAATTTGGAGATGTAACAATTAAGAAACTAAATCAAGCAGGTAGGCATTTCTGCCTTCATCAGTAATACTGTGCTGCTGCTTCGGATCTTGTGCTGTGGCAGGTAGCGCACAACCATAACTTTAATGACCCAGCATGCTGCTTCTCAATCTTTATTTTTAATAAAGAATAATACAAGTAAATTCGTGCTGCAAACCACACACAGGTGGTTAAATCAAAGCTGAAAAAAGAAGGATGACGTCACTATGAAAGGTGTTTCAGGTTCCAGGTAAACACCACCTGCTCGACTACCCAAGATAAGGCACATGCCAGGATTTGTGCCAAACCTACGCAAATTCTTATCAAGAAGGTGGGATACAAACTATGGACAACTTTTGTAGCAAAACAAACAGCATCCCGATTGCAAACAACTATTAAAAGAACTGCCGACTGCATACTTCATGTTCCTGTAATACAGAAAAGGAGAACATTTGAGGATACACAATTGAGGTAACAGGGTGTTCAAGTAATTTTCCGAGCTCAAGCACCATGTTTAACATTAAGCAGCAACATCATTTTTTGCATATTTCATATACTGTATGGCTGGATCAGTGATCAGCAGCATATTAGCAATCTCACGCAAAACTGTTTTAAGTTTCTTAAAAACATATTTTTCACTTGCAGTATTTGTAACATTTTGAAACATACAAGATCTAAAACACTAAAAATAAGTGTCATTAGTAATACTTCACATAACACACGGTTTGATATATTTCCTGTGAACTTGTGCACTAAACAGAGTTTTATGACTTAGTTTGTTTCTACATTCTGCCATCCTTACAAATGTCTGTGCAAAGATTCATTACATTTAAGCAAAAGAACTCAAGAACTTTTGCTAGGAATGTTCATATCTAGTTCCGATTATTGTTATTTAATATTCCCCTTTTCTATATTTCTGAAACAGAAAATCTCTTGAATTATTTGCTATTATAGATCAGTTCATTAGGCCAACAACTTGATGCTCTTTAGCTTATTTTATTCTATTTGGCAACAACTTAGAATCAATTCTTTCCACACATTTTAAAGAGTGTAAAAACAAATATGAAAGACAGTGTCATACAACCTGCTGATGTTTGGGGTGCAAATACTGGAGCCAAGACAGCAACATCATTAGCGCATGGGCTTTTTGAAACTTGGAGGTTCACCGCATTGTTGATGAAAGTGCCAACCTCAGAGGAAGAGATTGGGGTCCCAATTGTCCACTGAAGGAGAGGCTCTGGTAAAAAAAATGAAAGTCAATGTTCTTATATCTCTTTATGGAAACAAGGTTCTTCTGTTAATTAATTAGGTATCAGGAAGCAACTTTTTATCTATAGGATTGAAATATCTGAATAAATCAAAATGCAAGTATAAGATAAACAAAGAACTAAAGATCTTCAACAGAATAAAAGAGAGACCTGTGATGACATTGCTAGTGCTAATAAAAGAAAATTGATTTTAAAACCTTGGTTAGTGTTCCTTTACGTAGCCCTTTAGTTGTTAAATAAGTGGGCAAATTCTCTATTTGTTAAGCTTGTGCAAATAAACAGTGGAAAAACAGTGTACCTACAGTAGGTGAAACATTTTGCACAGTAAATCTAAAAAATAAAGCGGTGCATTTTATGTAATGTATAAATATTAAAGTAAACTCATAACTAAAAGTCTTTATCAATGTCATTCATTTAAAGCATTTATTTATTTATTTATTTTATCATTGGATTGAATTAATGGCTTAAACTTACAATAACCAAAGCTTTAAAACATTGTCTAACGCATCACAAGCCAATCAACATTCTCACATGAACCATACTGTTTTGCTGTGGATCTTTTGATCTCGGAAAGTTCACTTCCTGTGCCAGAGGTCATAGAACCGCATCTCTTTGTATGTGTTGGTTAATGTGTGGTCCATCAATACTAACTCTTCCATCAACATAAGCTGTCCTTCGACACAGCTCTATACCTCGCACTGTGTCCAGGAGGGTGCCTTCAGTGCTGAATATGTCCAATCCGTGATGCATTTTGAATTGCAAATACCACTCATCCACAGGAGCCACGTCTGACAGAGAAATAATAATAAAAAAAAACAAAAACCTCATAACAAACCAAATCAAATTCAGATATCACTTTCATAACATCTACTTACTGAAATGTGCTCGGTAATTCCTTCCTGTGTGGTTCGTTTTTTAAATGGAGTCAACTAAATAAACAAAATAATTCTATGCATTTCCGTCAGCTGCACAAGTCTCAGATATGCAATTTTGAAACACATGTTAGAGCAAACATGCATTTTGATTTTAAAACATGATCACCTGGCACTACACTAGTTTAAAGAAAATGATCACTTTCCATGCCTTGCTCTAAAGAAATCTGTTACATTGGCATCATGTCACCTCAGCAATGCCTTCTGGGTCAAAGCATGGGACTGGCTGAAAGCATGTCAGTCAACAGGTGAAGCAGCTGATTGGTTAATGACAGGAAAAAAGCTGTTCAAGGGATGGGGAGAAATTCACCCGCCTGGTAAAAAAGGACCAAAGAAATGCAACACTATCTGAAAGCATGGCTTATAAACAGAAGTATCACGTTTTACAATGAAAATACATGACATGTTTCAAAACTGCCCATTTGAGGTCTGTATAATGAATAGGAGTGCACAACAGTTTCAGAATGACAGCCATCACACAATACAACACAACATGGTATTTTGTAATTGGCCAGTAAATTATATAGTAAAGGGGCACAGTACATTTACATACATGTGCTATATAATGTATATTTATTTAGCCCTTTCTGTTTGCTAAGACTTTTACCCTACACAAGATGAGAATAGGTGCTGTTGGTAAAAAAAAAAAAAGGCTGGGAAAGGAAGACTAAATGTTGCAGTGGTTTAATTCACTAGCCTCTCATGCTTTTCACCTCAAATCCTGCCGAGGTTTCAGATGAATGTGTTCGAAGGTCTCAGTGTAGCCCTGAGTGGACATTATTCAACAGCACAAACCCGCCACAATTAGAGAGGCCCAGGATGGAATGGCAGGGGGTGTTCATGTCAGGACTGATGTGAAAGGAAGCTAGTGCCTGCATTTAGTCAGTCCCATTGTCACTCATCTTTTATTAGAACTAATTTCTCAATATTAAAAAAAGGCACAAAAAAAAAGACAGAGGATACCTGCATTAAGTGTGATGTGATTTCGGGGGATGTCAATGCTCCATGTGGTCGTGTTCTACAATACAAGAAATAAATCAGTCGATATTTTTATTTTATACTCACTGAAGTTAATACGTCGTTTGAAGGGCGTATCTTATTGTATTTAATAAGAGATGTCATCTAATGCAGCTCTGGCTGCTCAAACTGTGCAATAGGATCTCCTATAATAAGACTCCATAAACACCACATGTAAATTTATTATAAATAACAAGAAACAAGTACTGTACTCTGGAAGAACTGAAAAATTAAAAAAAAAAGTTGTTTTGTGCCATATGTTATATGCATGGGATTACATCTATACACAGGACACGATGTAGTGGAATTTCACAAGGAAAGTATGTTTTCTACCTAGAAAGGTAGTAATTTGCCATGCTTCACAATGCTTTTACTATGCATGTTTTATAAGAGACATCCTATGGTGTCATGAGCTGACAGATAGTAAAGCATGGTAACTTCAGAGAATGGGAAAGCGAATAGTAAATAGCAAAATGATTGCGCAAATGTGTTCAACTTCAGTGCACATTGAGTTCTTACCAAGCTCATCTGAAAATTGAAGACAGCTGCATGGGTCCTGTTGTAAAGCTTCAAGCTTGGTGCGAGTCCCTTTGAGGTATACAGAGTTGAGAATATATCCTGGTTTTCAGAATTGCTGTAATCATTGTGCAAATAGCAGTTGATTTTCTGAAACAGAAACACAAACATATACACACTGAAACAAAAGATACAGTGAATTATAAAATGGTAAGAATAGAGGGAGCACTCTCATTGGTTAACAAGTGTTCCAACCTGTGCAGATATGTCACCATAGCAGCACAGCTTGGAACTTTTAGAACCATTCTACCTGATTCACTTGGTGTTCTGTGACTTTGACCTGGAGGTCAAAAGTTTCCCACAATCATTGTATATGCCTCCGTCTGCCTGTGTGACAGTGACCCCCATAACCTACTTTATGTGTGTGTTATGGAGTTTGAAGGACAGACAAAAGGAAAACATCTTTCTGTTATACTGTGTCCTGCTTTGAGGGCTGTAGATGAAGACCAATATTTGTAAACACCGAAGGCATTTGAAACTGTGCTTCTTTAATCTACAAACTCACTAAATTCTCCAATCCCAGGTACAGTCGTATTCGGTCACTTTTTTTGTCAGCGTTGCACTGAAACTGCGTCGGCACCTCTTCCAACTGAAAGAAAAATAAAAGTAAAATACAAATGAATTCTGTTTTGGTTCTTGGTTCCTGTTATTAACTGTTCATAATGAAAGGGTAATGTTAGAGCTGGGGCTAGGACAAGAATAATACAATAGTTATAAGGGGGTGATGTAAATAGTAAGGGATCATGCAATACTTACACCACTGCTGTGTATAGGAACTGTTGTCTTATTATTTACATAGCACAAATAATACATAGACGTGGCCTATGTTATCTGATGAAGCATGCACCAGACAGATAACCAACCACATACACACAAGACAAGCTGAGGATCTTAACAACGCTGATTTTACTAGAATCATGTATTCAGGTATCTGCAGCCTTGAAAAACAGTGCAGGCAGAGTAAGAAGCGCACAGTAAGTGAAAGATTATAGTCAAATGCAATCCAAAACGTATGGTACTGTGTTAGTATATATTATTTTCCTCATTGAAATATATGTCAATGTACAGTTAACTGCGTTGTATATTACTATTACACAACGACTTACCACAAAAAAGGATTGCATAAACTTGGGTATCTCATGAATAAAAAGGGCATTCACAGTAGACTGGCTGTGGGACACCACACAGGGGTCTTTAATTAACTGTTAACTATTTGTGCAACAGAACCCAGAAGCACTCAGTATGACTGCAAAAAAAATCAAATAGGGATACATCAAATAATGCTCACCCCTGGCTAACTTTCACACCCGTGAATTTTTGCCTAGGCTGATTCTCACCCACTGAATTTTATTTTAGGCTTGACTGTAGCACAGTTGGCCCCAAGGCAAATTATTTTGTTTGAACTATTTTTTTTTGCAACCTATATTCGAACTTACTGTCGACTCCGCAGGACAGAGCATGGCAGCACCAACTGCAATATACCAGCTGACCAGTCGCACCTGGGAAGGGCGGGAAGAGAGCACTTACTAAGCTTTTCAGACACTGAATTATTAATAATAAATAAAGGTTATCATACATAATTTCTTCAGCAAAAGCAGCATGGTTTCATTACATTTAATGACCTTTTGACGGTTAATCTGAAATACAAGCACATGTTTTCTACTAAGGAAGGGTTGTATTTTGTACTACACTTTGCTAGGCTTTTATAACATTTTTATAACACAAATAAATCATCATTGACCATCTGGATTGTAGCAAAACAACAACAACAAAAAAAATACCTATTACTTAGTAAACATGATGACACGTGTTTTTGCTCCGTCGGTTAACTTCACATCACAAAGACATGTGCAGAGGGAATTAAATATTTTGATGGTACAGTAGTATAGGTGTGATGGCGATGACAAATAATTCGTTTATTTAGTAAAATCTGCTTCAATAAATACTCAGAAAATACTTTTATAATAAGATTCCTAAAACATAAACAGTCCAGTAAGGCAGACAAATTTGTCCGACACCAATCGTCACACATTCGTAATTTGTGATATTATTTACATACTTGCCGGTTCATTTTTTATATTTTAGTACCATGGGTAAACTTTCTGTAATCAAAGTCCTTTTCAATTTAACTATACAACACTGAAAATAAAAAAACGATTAAGAAAAACCGCCTTTACTTGCACCTGTTGCCCCAACTTCCGACGTCAGTCGGTGGTGTTCTGGGTATTGTCGTTTTTAAATAAAAACTGAGCTATTCACAATAGCACATTGTTATAGTACTTCTGAACAATATGGCATTTTCTGTATTTATTTAGCTGAAGTAAATTGGGAATACAATAACGTGTTCGCGTAAGTAGACGATAATTAGTATGTGCCTCATTAAAACAATACACATTAGAGGGGTTAAAACATCTTAACAAACAGGGAATTTAATAATTTCAATAGGTGCTGTATTGTTTCCTTAAACCGGCAGGGGTCACCAGAGTAGAATAACATTGGCGTGGGTAAGCATGCCAATGTCAAAAAAAAGTGTTGCATTTGATTGTATACAGCAAAAAGCCACATACATTATAGATTATTTGTTGATGTGAAACCAGTAGGCCTATTCCTGTAAAACATTTCACGGTTTTCACTGTTGCTTACATTAATTGTTTAAGTGTTTTGTTTGTGTCACTCCAAAACGCTGTCAATGGTAATTCCTTTTGAGAACTTCATCGCACACTTTATCATCACTAGTCCTTTATAAAGTTAGGGTTACCATCTGCCTCCAGATTAACCGGACGCTGTGAGACAGAACGGGATTTCAAACTTGCCCCTAAATTGAAATAAATGAAGGTGTAAATGAACCATCCTTAGCTACAATTAAGAATGGTGCTTAAATACCCGCATGCGCGTCAAATAATTGTATTATACCAAGAATGAATTGCAGCCAGTCGCTATTTTTTTCTGTTTGTTAAAATTCAATCGGCCATATTATTCTGCAAATGCAATCGCATCATCATCTCGTTGCTCTATCGATAAATTAGCTATTCGTTCATTAAGATCTGATCAGAAGCAGCTGATCAGTGTGAATTATTTGCTGCGCCCAAGCAATTCCACCACAGCAGGATTAATCTCAGCAAAGGTGGAGCTCATTTATACGTGAATTACTTTCAATTTAGGGGGAATTTTGAATTTCCGGTCTGTCTCAAAGCGTCCGGTTAATCTGGAGCCATATGGTAACCCTAATAAAGTGTTCTATTACTTTTGTATTTTAAACGATGTTATTTCTTAATAAACAAGATTATTGTGACATCGAGAGGTCACCCATACTGTTTTCTATTCCAGTGTTTCAAATGGGTTGCTGGGGTAATATCTTTATTTGTAAATTATTTTCCTGTGCCACTGCCGAGATGTTTAGTTAGTTACTGTAACAGCCTGATTCCGTCAGCAAACCAGGATGTAGGTTCAGCATTATGTAACACAAGTCTATTTTTATTATCTCTGTCACGCAATATTACCTTTCATTAGTATAAACTGTGATTGCCTGGCATTCTGGAATCTACCCATAACTGATTTTACTGCTAGACTGGGTTAATCATTTACAACGTTATCTTTGCATGACTAGAGCGTGTTTATATATTGGAACAGCAGGTCCTAACATTTTAGAAGGATGTTTAAGAATTTTATTGAGGACTGCTACCAGCATCCATACTAGATCCACAGACGTTCCCGTTGCATCCTAATTATACTTGTCAGCATGCGTTCCATTGTAACACTCCAGCATGAGAAATAATAGGAAATATTAGAAATAGATATATTTGTATAAAAAGCACATAGGATGTTGTTCGGAAGCACAGAGCATGCTTGTTGGGGAATTTTTTTTTTTTTAATTTTGTAGGAAACGTACACTTTTAGCCACTTGGCAGTCTCCACTAAGGTCAATGATACATAGTGTGCAGCAGTGTGGAGTAGTGGTTAGGGCTCTGGACTCTTGACCGGAGGGTTGTGGGTTCAATCCCAGGTGGGGGACACTGCTACTGCACCCTTGAGCAAGGCACTTTACCTAGATTGCTCCAGTAAAAACTCAACTGTATAAATGGGTAATTGTATGTAAAAATAATGTGTAAAAAATAATGTAATTGTATGTAGAAATAATGTGATAGCTTGTAACAATTGTAAGTCGCCCTGGATAAGGGCGTCTGCTAATAAATAAATAATAATAGTAGGGATTGTTATTAAGAGAAGTGTTTCTCATACATACATCATTAAGTATGTAATAAGCATTAGAGGAGCATTTGCTGGTTCTGAAGGGCTAAGAGATCCTTTCATGCAGGGGGTATAGAGTCCATGTCCAATCAATAGGCGTTTTCATCATATGTCTGCCTATCAGATTTTACAGTTTAATATTGCATCTAGAGAATCACTTGCTAAGAAACTTGGTGAAGCTATCCTTTAGCACAAGTAATTGGCAGTATTTCTCACTTTGTGCCATATAGAGAACTCCTTGTCTATTTAACCTGTCTTCTGCTCTACAACATGAACTGTATTTCAGCCTTTGGTTTTAATGACATACAGTAAAAGGAGCTATAAAATGTACCGTACACATTTAAACAAAAACAAACAGGTAATAGTTAGCATCCCAGCTGCCACTTAAAATCTCTTAAAACTTGTGCAAGTGAAGTGAACATATTTTTAAAACCTGAATGTACTGTACTATGGAAAACTGTTTGTACAATGTACAAGTATAATACATGTTTTACTGGGGCAGTCCCATTGAAACTGCTCAAAACACACAGAAGATGAGAAGTCAGTTGCTACTAAATGTTCTTTATCAATTTTAGCAACTGTTAAGACAAAGTGTTAAAGCCACCGTATTGCCATGGTAAAATGTTTACTCAATATTTGAACTGGAACAGAGAGTGCTGTTGAAATGTGTTTGTGAAATACAAACTCAAAACTAATACTCCTGGCATGATTTAAAAAACGATGTGTTTTAGGATTAAGCTCTGCAAATATAATGAAGGATATGCGTGACCTTTCTGGCATTTTTCCATTAAATTGGGCAAAGATGTAATATAATATAATCCATAATTAAAAATACCCCCATCTTGTTACCTGTCTGAACAACAAACTAAGCAGGGGGTAAAAGCTCTCAAATAGTCCCACAATCTTAAAAATAATCACAGCATTTCTTCTCAGCTGCCTCAGGCAACCATGTAACTTTATTTTTACCCTATCATTTCTGAAAGCCTTGCTAAAATCAATCACTGCTCCTACGTACACATTCAAATCGTTTGAACGTTTCAGTGGGAAAGTGAACAGAAGTAAACAGGATGAAAAGGCTCCCACCAGCACAGTTAAACAGCTCAGATTCACATTAAATCAGTTAAACAAGTGAGATCCTGGATACACAGCACGAAGAATAGAATCAAATAGTTACAACTACACAATCCTGATCCTTTCTTTATTACAATGCATTGAAACCGGACATGTCAAAGACTGCTGCCTCACAGTGAGGCCCCAGTAGTTTGTATAGGGTGGTTATCAAGTCATTTGGGGACTAGACAGTAATTTTAATATTTTAACCAGAGAAAATTGAGGATCTCATTTACCACGGTGTCCTGGCACATTCAGCAACATAACTACGCATTCAAAACTAAGCTTTTGAATGCTATTGCCAATCTTAAGTAGGGGGTTCTATTGGGGCATCACATTTACCCAACACCAAGGTTCATATACATTTACATTTGCTGTTTAATTATTATCTTAACTGGTAAGAAGTGGGAGTGGTTTCATACAATTTTAATGGACCTCACCTACCCATTAGCAAACATTATAAAGATTCAGATTCCAGTCCTATAGCAATTAATCATTTGATTTTCCTGTTTGAATGGATTTTCCTTTTTATTTATTAATGTGCACATTTACACCTGTATTTAATGACGTTTAATGATAAAGAAAAAAAAAAGGAATCCAGCCAAATAAGCAGCCAAAGGCTTTTGATCATCAGTCCCCAACAGTAACAATTAACCTACAAAGGGGAATTGTATTACTTATAACCAGATCTTATGTAGTGTTATTCATTTATAAATACTGTGTGCAGACACCAGAACACAAAAAGTTGGATGATATTTTTTTATTTTATTTTTCATCGCAAAGAAATGGTTCTATTTAACCTGTTTTATTTTGTTTTTTTTTAATATGGAAAGGAGTATTTGCCTAATTTGGAAATTTGATTTTTTCTCAAAAGTAATCAACATTATACTGTTATATCACATATGAATAACAGAGTTCAGATACATGCACTTATCAACTGGAAATTGCAATAAATGAGTCGTTCCAGCATTGCAGCAGCTGTATTTTAATAGTTTCGGAGCTGACTGACTAAACAATTCTCAATGGATAGTGCAGTGAAAACAAGTAATCTTCATCCTGTAGGTATGCAGTTCAAGTCCTGGTAATAGCACCCCCATATTAGTTGTCAGAAGTGGTGCCAAAGCCTCACTGCCTCCTCACCTTTCGGCCCCCAGCTTGTGGAATATAATGGCACTCTTTGTTAAGGAATGGAAGAGTATAGAGAAACCATGAAGTATCCAGCCAAACCGTGTAATGCCCTTTGCTCTAATCCCTACCTACCAAGCTCCATTGCTATACAGAGAAAACTTGTCCAGTGACGCAGGTGACTTGTGAACCACTCAAGGATAAATAGTGGTAACCCAAACAGACAGTGTTTTGAGAAAACTCGAAACTGGAAAAGAACTGAAAAATGTGATATTTAGTTGGATCAGATTGGTACAGCCACCAGTTAACTTAATGAATACATATTTTTAATAGAACCGCAAATTACAGTTCTTACATGTTTGTTTGTAGCTGAATTTAGAATACATGCGAGGCAGTCATCTTTGTCTGGGATAGCATTCTGATGCTGCAAGAAAAGAAGCGCTGTGGGAAAGCATGTTAAGAGTGTTATCAGTTCAAGTTGTAATGAAAATGATTTACCGTCATCTTTCCCGATCCATTTAGACATCTTAAGTGTGCTTTCTCAATATGAATACCCATTACCTAGGCACATTTAAGTGAGCTTTGCCACTCAGGTGTTGTTTCTGTCTTTGGTCAGTGGAGCCCCTTTGATAAAACAACGGCATGCACAGAACTGAAACATAGTTAATGGCACACTAATGATTTTTGATAGTGGGCTTGGGATTTTACAGGATCCCGCCCTCCACCATCCTCAATGTAAAACGGGAACAGATGATGTGAAACAGTGCTAATGCGGTGATGAGGTTTCGTGTTTTCACTACAGATAGAACACTAAACACCTGCAGACCTGAGATAAGAATGTACAGTATGTTTATTCAGCAAACGCCTCACACAAGGGAAATACCTCTATGTCAATATTTTAATTCCTGTTGAAAAACATTCACTTCAACAGAATGTGCTTGAATGGACTTTTAACCCTTTGTAACAGCAGTTCGCCAATCAACATATTGTAAGAAGTCACTGGCTATTAACCGTTAAAAAAAACCTCAGTATTGAGTACAAATGAATGACTTTTGGCATCCAAAAAATTCAAGACTTAATAATAAGATATATATTACTACTATTTAAAAAAACCTCCAAGCTGTGCTAACTCCCCTGGTGTGTGCCCTTCCCATTCCCTTTCTGGACATGGATCAGATCGCTTTTGTGCATTGGTAAAGGCTTGCTGTATTGAAGAAAATGGAGGAATCAGTAGGCCTACTGGCTTACTGAAGCTGTAACCTTTACACAAATGCAATTCATTTTCAATATATATGTCAAGGACGAAATGCACCTTGAAGTGAACAATATGTAGCTCACAATCCACTCTGGGAGAGGGAAGGGAAGGGTTTAAATGAGGATGAGCATGCAGTGTGTTTCACAGAATAAAGCTACTTCTACAACAGAGACCTCTCTATTTAATTACGATGAGTACACTAAAGACACTTGAGAGACAGGCGCTAAATATGGAAGAAAACAAGAAGTCATGAAAGTCCAGTGTTAGTTAAACAATTTGTTTTATTGTTTACAGCAGTGTGGAGTAGTGGTTAGGGCTCTGGACTCTTGACCGGAGGGTCATGGGTTCAATCCCCGGTGGGGACACTGCTGCTGTACCCTTGAGCAAGGTACTTTACCTAGATTGCTCCAGTAAAAACCCAACTGTATAAATGGGTAATTGTATGTAAAAATAATGTGATATCTTGTAAGTCGCCCTGGATAAGGGCGTCTGCTAAGAAAGAAATTATTTATTTATTATTTATTATTCTGAAGACATGCTAGTGAATACTATGCTAACTGCAATGCAAAGTCTATTTGTATTTGAATGTACTACTTTAGGTTGATTTATTTACTACAGTATATGAAAAAAACTGGGCTTGTTTTTCTGTATATTATTTTGAACCGTAGTTATATATATTCTTCTTCTTCTTTTTTTTTTTTAAAGGTGTGTGGTACACACTAGTTAAAATACTTAATATACAGGACAGTATATATTTCAAATCTATTTTCCATTTAGTGTAGACATACAAAACAATATTTGTATTCTCACTACAAAAACATCTTTAATACATTTTTAAATAATGTACAGTTTTTAAAATATTAAATATATCCAACATGTCGTAAACTACAATAATATAAAAAATATCTATTATTCATGTATATATTGCACATTGTTAGCCTACCTTCTCTCAGACATTACTATCCATTACTAATCTGACCAGAAAATAGTACAACCCTAAAGTACACTGAACTAACTAAATAATTCTACTAAATCTTACCTAATATATGTATTGGCATCACTTCGTATCTCCCACGTTTGAAAGCTGCACAAATGATGTTGTGTATTTGATTTGTAATGAAACGCTAAATGTATACTCAGCATCAAAATAAACTTATCACTTATATTTGAGCATCAAAAGAAACTTAGCAGTTATATTTGGATACAATTCACTAGATGTGAACTCTGTTTTAGAGCAGGTGCAGTGACTTTTTATTGTGCTGATTAACAATTGACATCACAAAGATGCTGCAAAATGATCTGCCGATCTTGGGCAGGTGTTGTGACTTTTGGTCTCCCAGTTCGTGGCCTGTCATTGACAGAGTGTGTCTGGTTATACCGTCTCGCCAAGTTTGAAATTGCTGGCTGTGAGCACACAAGACGCAGAGCCACAGTACGCTGCCCTAGTCCAGCCTCCAGCATGCCAATTGCACGAAGGCGCTGTGTTATAATAGTGATAAGTTTCTTTTGATGCTCGGTATAGTTTGTTTAATATATAATGAAGTACACATCACTGACAAAGACATTATTGCCACTTAACTTCTTACAGTTTTACCACATGTATTCTTTTAAACTTTGTGTTTTCTTTTTTCCTGAAGAGTTTGCTATTTTCAATTTGCATACTTGTTTAGTAGTCTTCTATGTCTATAGGACACAGTTGGAAAGACTTAACTGGTATCTTAAATAAATAAAGAAAAAAGCACAGTGCTGAAAAATCAAACACCAAGACATCCTATTCACACAACAGAATAAAAAATAATGAAATCCCAGTAATGCAGAGACAGATTCAGTAATCAGAGACTTGTAGTTAATGTGCTCAGTACGAGCACGTATAGTGACCATTTGAAACATCATTTTAGTTCCTTCTTTTACGATTGGTCTTGAATTCTCATCTCCTCTTACACTGATCACAATGAAGTTTGTTTTGTCCATAATATGACCAGTCACGGTAAGTCAGTTACTTTCAATGTAAACTGTATAGAAGGCAGTTGACCATATTAATCATGGAAGAGAGTTGCCCTTGATATATCCATGAATGAAGTTTCTTTAAAAAAGACAGTTTGCGTGCTTCCATGAGAATGACAAATGTCCAGTAACTATACAAGCACTAGAAGATAGTAAAAAAAACATTAAAAAATGTCAAATTCCTATGGAGAGGACTCCCTCAGATTGGGTTCAGCTTCTGCCACATGACTACCACCTTTTCAGGGTTTGTGGTCGTATCTATCCACTGTTCCGTTGCCTCACTGGAGCTGTTTTCCCAGCCCATCTGGACCTGAGAACACACAGAAATGAAAGCACTATCTAACATAAGCCAGTAACACTCATTAATTCCATTGCTCCTCATCATGTGGACTACCCTCCAAATGCAATCCCTTATAAAAATTTACTATAGTAAAATGTTAGCATTGTAAAGTCCAGAGGGGTGTGGTAAAGCATATTAAAACAGCATGGTAAACTATGGTAAATGCTCATTAAAACAATGAGGAAAGCATGGGAAAACTATGTAGAAATACCGGGATAAACCCAGCCAAACTAATGCACATCATCCATAACTTCAAAACACTGACACAGCCAGAACGTTTTATATGACTTACATGTTACAGTACATATTTGCTGTAACGTGTCTCTTTCTCAAAACTGCCCCTACTGTATGAGTTGCAGTTGAAGTACAAGGCAGAGGCAAAGTGACATTTCCATGGACTCAATGAAGGATACCTTGTGCTCTGTAGTATGAATATGATAGATTGTAAACTGTGGTCTCTATTTGTAGAGTATAGAGCCACAGAATATTTATGCAATAATCTTGTGCTTCCCACACTGCACACCAATTTGTAAAAAAATGGGAAGGTGTGTTAGTTGCGTTATTAGTTTTTCATTCATGTTAATCGTATTAAGTTCTGTATAAGACTACTAGAAGATATCTACTGTTTATAAAGTTAATAACATTCCTTTATTTAAAGTAACTGATATAGAAAGCATTTCTTAATAACATTGAGCTAACTGTATGGTAATTGATATTGGGCAGGATTAAACTCTGCTTGGAGAAGTGATGAATAGGTTCACTGTTGCTTTTGGAATCGGCGGTTCAGCGTAACTCAAAGCCAGGCAGCTAATGGCAAGTTTTTGTGAAACTGAAGAGTTTTAAAAGATTGATTACCCAAACCAAAAAACAGGGTGCATTTTTCACATTTTTACTTCAAAGAAAACATTTTTGTCCACCTCTACAGTGAAAAAAAATACCAGTAAGTAAAAAAAAAAAAAAAAACACAGAGTAATCATTCAAAAAAGATAAAGCAGAATATTTCTGTCATTCATTGAAACACATTAAATAAATGAATACAGTAATATTAGGATTCTCTCTTGGTAGTCCCATAAGTTAATTCCGCATGTATTGGACCTTGCAGAGGTGTAGACAGCACAAGTTACAGCAGGTCATGGAAACAATGAGATCATTCACAATTTATTAATTGGGGGTGAAGTCCACATTATCTCTATGAGCTTCATTTCAACATTGAAGACATAGATGAAGACTTCTAGTTGAAACATTTGTTATTTAAATGATTAGGTTTTTCTTAGTATTCCATATCCACGATTGCACAAATGACTCAGGTTTCACCAGGAATGACCCATAGTAATTTTCTACCCAAAATCAGCTACAGGAAAAAATATAAAATGAAGACTACACAAGGCAATTGACTGTGTTCGGGGTAGCTGTAAGAAGCAGGCTCGTGTTGATCCTTACCTTGCCTAGGAAGTGTTTCCTCCGCACAGAGCTGCGGCTGTACAGTCGCACAGTGAAACGGATGCCTTGCTCCCCTTGTGCGATGGGGAACAGGAAGGTCTCGCCCCACTTCACCTGTCCATTGGTGGACTTCAGCGCTCTGGTCTTCTTCTTAGCAACCAGACCATTCACATCGTGCATCTCTATCTTCACAGAGAAACCTGTGGAAACCAGCAAAGGAACCAAATCAGAATTGAGGCACGCAACTCAAGTGCCTCTCAGATAGGCAGATAAATCACTCTGGTGGTCTGTTTCGTTCTATGGTTAGCAACATGAATAAAATCAACAAGCAGAACCTACTCGAGCCCAGTGGCGTGGAAGAGCTGGGGAGGTTCTGTGCAGCCAGAATCTGCAGCTGAATCCTGCTGCTGACTGGCTGAAAACAGGTTCCAATGTGGAGCTCAGCATGGCAGGGCTAATGAAAGACAGGACACACATTATATAAATGAGTAAAGTTTCTAAATTGTTTTCTCAGCATATGGTATATGTAAGCAATAACACACGACAGAGTTGTACAGTCACTGGTGTGTAGTGAAACACAAGGCAAAGTCAAGCCATTTCTAAAACTGGTTTGCCGCACCAGACAATGTCCTCAGCCGGCATAAAAGGTATTATTAACTAACTGTAATTATTTTAGGCTTAAGAAGCCATCTGTCTTTTATTACTGTAACAAATGTAATTGGCAAACACATATTTCAATTTTCTTTGAGATCATATTACTTCCATAAACATTTTTTTTTATTATGTTTGCTGAAATACTGAGGATCAGAATGTCATTATGACTGTGGCTGATTCAACCCATCTCTCAGCTGAGTCATTAGAGGGCATTAGTCCACATCACAAAACACTGAGAAAGGCCCAGGACTGAGGTGACGCTTTCATGGTGTCTGCTGTATCGTGCCTGACATTTTCATGAGCATCAAAAGTATACAAAAAACCATCAGAGACTTAAATTGGTCATGAAGCTTATCTAAGTAAGCTAAAACACACAGGAAGGCGTGGGTTGTACGGATACAAATGTAACATTACAGATAGGAAACTGTGATTTGCCTGATTAGAATAAATGAGATCTAAACCATTGGTAACACTCTTAACCGTATGGGTTGGAATGTCAGCAGCCAATCAGGAAGCAGGATATTCCAAAGACATTTTATAATTTAATATAAATGTATAAATCAGATAAGGATATCCCTGGAAACATGATGTTATACCATAAGGTCACAGACAGGTAATGTTGTGTATATGTTTATAGTATATCAAAACTCTTACTTGAATTAGTATTGCAGTTGAAGGGAAAAGCTCATTTATTAGTTCACAATACATCATCTCATGTATTATGGTTACTGTCGAAATGACAGCTTGGACATTTCTGAACATTTCCAACATGGTTGGATCAGTGGTCATGCCTCCACCCCAGTAGAGGAACTTCACATAATAAATGCATTTTTATTTCCTTAAATGCTTTTTCACATGGTTATCTAGATCTAGACTGTAACATTAGGTAAGTCTAATAAGGGAGAGCAATAATAAAGACAATTCTGAATCCAGGAGGACCTACCAGGGCTTTGGAAATGGGAGTGATGTCCAGCCAATGTTCGCTCTCCACAGAGCTAAGCTTGCGTAGGGACATGGCACACTCCCCAATGGTCCTCTTCCGAGGGTGGTGGGTCAGCACCTTAAACACCAGGCCCACTGTCTGGAGCTGCTGCAGCTTCAGAGCAAACACGAAGGTCTCCATGAACTCCAGCTCCTGAGAGGCACAACATTCAAGAGATCGTCTGAATCAACATGTACACATTCCTGTACTGTACCCGATCATTGATCTTTCAAACACTTACATTAAATGTGGAATAAATAGACATGTGACTGGATGTACAGAGCAAGCACTCAACCTTCCACTTATAACTATCTGAATATGCATGGACTCCCCCAGCCCTGATACAAAGGCAGCAAACAAGAGAATTGTACAAGCAACTAATGTTTCAGTGCTTGTAAGGTGTCCTTACCTACTCTGTGACAAAAAGTGCAGCACAGAGCAGCAGAGATATTCAAGTAGAGCATAGAGCAGATCCCAGAAATCTTTTGTTATTATTTTGAATAACGCATAGACAATACAAACAACAAATCCTGTGTTAAACCACACCTCTGTCTTCTAGGTTACTTTCTTAACTTCCTGAGTAATCTTGACAAGTTACAAAACAATATTGTTCTTTTATATGTTTCTCGCTTTTAAATCATGCTTTAAAAATCTTTTATCTTATATTAACCTGCCACAACGCTCAAAGTTTGTTGAAAACACTTGGTTTCCCCGTTCACTTTCTGGCCCCTATATAAGTGTAAGGTAGAGTCTTACAGTATTACCAGTAACACAGGAATAACTGGCTTCACCTGAGGTGAAGAGAAAATGGCCAACAGCAGAACAATAGGGAACTTGTGAGGATGCAGTTATGGGAAGAAGGAGACTGTTTACTGTAAGGTGGCGAGTTAAAAGGAACCTCTGCTTACATGAGTGCCTTCTTTGACTGAAGACTTGAACTGCACTGGCTTTGGTAAGGTGATGGTCCCTTTAATCCCGATAACAGGATGGTCTCCGCTCCCTGAAGCCAGATACAAGTCTTTGCACTGCAACAAAAACAGAAAACAAACAGATGTTAACAAAACTCCTTTCTCTGGGCCAGGCCATTCCTTCACAAAAGACACCCTGATCACAAAGGCATCTGAGATTCTGAAGAAACTCATGACCTGGGGTGCTAGGTTTCGTCTAAATCTGAAACTCTGACTATGATTTTTCATAAAATGATCTGCTGTAGATTTTTTAAAAATACTTTCGTACGGTTTTCAATACTCCCTCAGTCATTTTGGAAGTGCATTTTCATTTTCTGTATGTGTTTAAAGGTTTCTGATTCAGTTTTGCAGTTGAGTGTATAACCACAGACCTTTTTAACATTCTTTCTACTAACTCTTGCTGTCTCCTGTGTACAGCCTCTGTTTGTATCCACATGTCCTGCTTTATTAACTGGGGATTGCTCCCATAATAATGTCACTGCCTCATTGCCTCTGCCTCACCACTGAACATTTCCAGCCTGTAGAGCAGCAAATTGCTACATGCTCTACATCAAAGTCTGTCTTAACCACATTGCTGTTTTTTCCATTTCAACCATTGGGATTGTAAGGAGGAAAAACTGTTTCAGTGTAAAAATAAAGAGAGAAAGAGCATCTGCACCCCAATAAAGTAAAGCACACAGAACACAAGACACGAGAAATTCTATAAAAATAAATTCTAAACTGAATTAGATTGTGTAGCTTTAGTGTGTGCACCTCTCAGGTAACCTATACAACAAACTGTGTTGTGTGCTGTGATGAGTAAACACTACCAAAGCTAATTAAACATAGCCTAATTGAAGTTGGGAAACTGGGAAGCACAATCCCAATGACTTGCAGCTGGAGATACTAATCTTTTTCACAAGAGTCCTACAACCAAACGTTCAAGATCAAAGGGCTGCCTACAATTACTTTACAATATATCCACTATGAATACAATTGAGACCTAACGTTTTATAAAGTGTTGGGCAATGCAAGAAAAGTAAAAAAAAAAAGAGGCTGCCATTTACAGGAACAGCTTATTCAAATGAACATTTCAATGTTATTCTAGAGGTGAAACCTAACAGGACCAGTCAGCTGTAACCTTTACAGTGTAAACGCTACATAAAAAGCCCCCTTTGAGCAGACACAATAAGGCTTTTAAATTGATCTATTACCGTTCTATCCTGAGCAGCCAAGCCTTGTAATCTTACCCTGACTACTGTGATCCAAATCTGCTCATGAGAAACTTGATAACACAGCCTCACATGCAGCTTCCCCAACTCCCTTTCATCCCCGGAGAGAGTTATGGATTCTACAAAAAACACACACACAACACACATGCAAGATGTTAGTGTAAGGAACATATATAGTTTCAGTCAATACATAGGGATGGCATGACACTTTACATATAAGCGATGCCTTATCTAGCCAAAGAAAGGCACTGAATTGGCTGTAAAACAATGATAATGATATAAAATTAGAAAAAAACTGTACTTGCAAAAAGTAGCAGTTAAATCATTTTACAAAAGAAAGGAGAGGTTGTGAGAAAGAAGGAGGATATATCTAAAAGTGTAAATGATATGCATAAGAGACTTACATCTAGGCACCACTGTTTTACTGGTTGAAGGTTATTGATGTCAATGGCTTACAGTATATTGTCTCAGACTATGAGAAAGCAAACAAACTATGGGCTGATGTTGGACCTGTTGTTCGGTTTTCTTGGGATTAAAGTTGGATTTAGATCCCCCATCCTATTTCTCCTTTTCCACAGCAATCTTTGCTTCTCAGAAAACTTTCCTGGCATAGTTTTATTGACATGTTGTAGTTGTGTGCTAAAGGACAGACTCTCCCTCTCAAAAGCCCTAGCCTTACGATTTTTATTACCTGATAATCTTGGATTTAGGAGAACTCCATCACTGAATGTTTGAGAGTCAACATTGTTACTGCCTAATTAGTACTTCATAATGAAAATAAAAATGGATCCCAAGTGTGGTATTTTTTACCTTTTGAGTTTAACAAAGCAGCATTATTTCTCTATTAGTCAGGCTCTTTCACCTCTTACTCCTGAATTAGAGAATGACTAAAAACCAAAATTGGAAATGTTGTTGCAAAAGCAAGTTCTGTGGAAAACAGTCTCAAGAACTTAAATAAAAGATTACAAAAGCAAAGTCAAACAATATGGAGTCTAGTACTGTTTAGTGGATTAAAAGGTCAAGGCAACACATTAAAAATGAGAAACATCACTGTACTCTTCCCTTACAACCTGTCAAACTGGTTAAAAACCAAAAATGTAATACACTGCCAAATTAAATACTGTATACGGTAAAGGATTTTATAAAGTTAAAAACCTAGGGTTGTTTTAATTATGATGCTGCTAGTCTTTTAAAAAGTACCAAATAACAAAACAAGAACAGTGATAAAGATGGCATTTTCTGCTGTGTTAGCAAGAAGTCATTGCTCACATAAATAAAATGTAATTCTTGGCAGTAAGACTTGCACAGTCATCTATTAAACAATATAGCAAGTTGTTGAAATACAGCTCTATCAGAAATCCTACGCAGGAACAGGAACAGGTAAGATAGACAACAGCAGGATTGTTCAGCTTGTTACCTAGACTGCGATTACTTCCCAGGGAGTCTCTCATGGAGGACTCACTGCTCTGGACACTGGACACCGAGTCATAGCGCTGGGGAGAGCAGAGGGGGAAAAGGCGGCATTATTATAGGGTTATAACACAATGAACATTGGTGTGTGAGGGAATATAGAGATGAAATGAATAGGACTGAAAGCCAAGGTGCTACGTGTGTCCGTATAACACATATACATGCCATTCCATAACTGTTCATAAGAAACCTTTATTCTTTTAAGTGACTTTGTAGGGGAATTTCTAGATGTACCCAATTCATTATTTTTCAAGCAGGTGACATGAACTGTACAAACTCCCCTTATAAGAGTTTACCATAGTCAAAACATAGTCTAAACAGTCAAAGCATGGTAAAGCATAGGCAAATATTGTAAATCCCACAGAGGTATAATAAAGCATGTTAAAAACATGACACACCATGTTAAACTATGGTACATGCATAGTATACAGTTGGTGTCAGGAATGTTTGATATGTGTTGTGTTGCCATTCTATAACTATGCTATACCTTTGCCATGTTTAAAGTTTACACTTACTGTGGTTTGCCATATTTTATTTTTACAATGTTGGTAATTACTTTTTTTTTTTTTTTTAATTTAGTCATTGCCAATTAGTTTTTATTATTTTCTCCCCAATTTGAAATGCCTAATTATTTTTAGGCTCAGCTCACCGCTACCACCCCTGCGCTGACTCAGGAGGGGCGAAGATGAACACACGCTGTCCTCCGAAGTGTGTCCCGTCAGCCGCCCGCTTCTTTACACTCTGCAGACTCACCATGCAGCCGCCTCAGAACTACAGCGTCGGAGGACAACGCAGCTCTGGGCAGCTTACAGGCAAGCCCGCAGGCGCCCGGCCAGACTACAGGGGTCGCTGGTGCGCGGTGAGCCGAGGACACCCTGGCCGACCTAACCCTCCCTCCCCCCGGACGACGCTCGGCCAATTGAGCGCCGCCCCTTG
Organism: Acipenser ruthenus; assembly: GCF_902713425.1. Lineage (NCBI taxonomy): Eukaryota > Metazoa > Chordata > Actinopteri > Acipenseriformes > Acipenseridae > Acipenser > Acipenser ruthenus. Next base: position 21,526,916 of record NC_081206.1, read on the forward strand.
GGAGCTCCCGTCCACGGTCAGCTGTGGAATAGCCTGGACTCGAACCGGTGACGTCCAGGCTATAGAGCGCATCCTGCATTCTAGTGAGTGCTTTTACTGGATGCGCCACTCGGGAGCCCTATGTTGGTAATTACTTTAAAGTAACTTTACCATACCGTGTGCAGAGACAGTAGTATTATTATTATTATTTATTTCTTAGCAGACGCCCTTATCCAGAGCGACTTACAATTGTTACAAGATATCACATTATTTCTACATACAATTACCCATTTATACAGTTGGGTTTTTACTGGAGCAATCTAGGTAAAGTACCTTGCTCAAGGGTACAGCAGCAGTGTCCTCCACCGGGGATTGAACCCACAACCCTCCAGTCAAGAGTCCAAAGCCCTAACCACTACTCCACACTGCTGTAGTATGCATTTGTGAAACAAAAAATCAGGCAATGAATAATCAGTTTGAAATTTGCATCACTTTTATTGTTTACCTAACCATTTGAAAGTAATTTGTCAGCAGGGGTAGCACAGTGCACACAGAGGTGGGGTGCAGTGGAGGAGTGTTGCTTAGTAAAGGAGTTCTGGAAGGCAGTACACACAACAAACACATCAGCCTACAGAAACACTAGAGGGACACGCTCACAAGCAGAGGAGAGACTGAGGTGACGTGGCTTCTGGCTTGGCCACCTTCAAGTTTATGGACAACTGCTCATCTAACTTTCAACTCTGGAACCAGGCTGTGGCTGTTTATCTATAGCAAGTATCTGAACTATTTTCATTTCCTGAATTTAAAACAAGTGAAGAAGCAATAATATCTGCACAACAAAGGGGGGGGGGGGCATTAATACTGTTAATAAAGCTAATAGGAGGCAAGGACATTTGAAAGCATGGGTTAGGATCTATGGTACTTTGCAACTGTGCCAGTCTCTTCCAAACGGTGCTATCTTCTGTACACACCTACTCACCTGAATGTGACTGTGTGGTGTAGCAAGATCAAACATGGAGCTGCTTAAACCTGGGGAGACTGGTGACTTGTTGCCTTTCAAGTCCCACACTGAAAGACAGAGAGAGGAGGAATGAGAAAAATTACCCAACTGGCTTGAGGGAGAGGAGGCTGGACAAGCCTCCATCAGACCAACCCTTTAATGCAAAGAAAGAACTATTGACAGTGTGGCAGGATGGCTTGCAGTGGTGAGGTGTGGTGATGTTACGGACCAGGAAGTAACTGATCCAAAACAATAGATGGGCGGGTGAAACTGAACGCAACGGCATTCAGCTGATTTATTAACCAAATAAACAAAACAAAAGATTTAAACAATAACAAAACACAAAACAAAGGGCATGAGGGCCAAACGAACAGAAACAAGTATATTTTTAAATATAGCAATTGTTCGTTATATTCTCTTCGCTCTCTCTCTCCGCTCTCCCGTACTCTCCTCTCTACACTCAACAACCCCACAGCACGGACAGCTGCAGGTTCTTATACTCTGGCCGAGGGGTTAACTAGCTGTTAATTATCTTATTACCCCTCGGCCACAGTCTGCACGCGTTTGGTAAGGATGCGTGACTGTCAGCTAGTTAAATAATCAGTAGCTGATCAGCCACGGATCCTCACAGGGTTTTAAATATATAAACAATAACAAAAGACGCAGCGCTTTTATCTGCGCTGCAAACAAATACAAATAATAATATATAAATACATAGGGGCGGGACACTCTGCCACACATGCCCCCCCTTGTGCGCAGCACACATGGCCTTTTCGGCCACCTCCCCCCTTAATCCCCAAAGTCCCGGCTAGCAGTCCCGGCCCAGGAACAGAGGCAGCAACGAGCCAAAGGTGGTGGCCACGGTGGGATATCCTCCTCCCACCCCAACAACTGTAGCATCCCAGTGGACCACGCACCGGCCGGCTCCTCCGGCCAAGGAAATTTTGGGGGTGGTCTCCAAACCTCCCCCCCCCTTCTTCATGGCTGGCAGCTCCCCTCCGTGGGGCTCCGGCCACCCGTTCTCCTGCAGCGAAATTGCTGCGGGGGGAGCTGGTCTCATGACCTCCCCCCCCTTCTTCATAGCTGGCAGCTGCCCTTCATGGGGCTCCAGCCACAGTACTTCCTGCCGTGAAAGTATGGCTGGGGGAGCTGGTCTTCTGACCTCCCCCCCTTCTTCGTGGCCGGCAGCTGCCCTTCATGGGGCTCAAGCCACAGTATTTCCTGCCGCGAAAGTGCGGCTGGGGGAGCTGGTCTCCTGACCTCCCCCCCCCCCCCCCTTCTTCGTGGCCGGCAGCTCCCCTTCATGGGGTTCCAGCCACAGTATTTCCTGCCGCATGGCAGGACTGGTAGCGACCCCAGGCAAAACAGGACCCTCGGGAGGCGACGGCAGCAGCAGCGGACCCTCGGGAGGTGAACTCGGGAGGGGAGCCCCTGGCCATGGAGGCGGCAGCGGGAGCTCCACTTCTCCCTTGTACCCTGTAACTGGTGGCTCTCCAGGCGATGCAGAGCAACAGGCAGCCCCAGGCGATGCGGAGCAACAGGCAGCCCCAGGCGATGCGGAGCAACAGGCAACCCCCGGCGATGCGGAGCAGGCATCCTTGGGCAGTGTGGAGCAGGCATCCTTGGGCGGTGCGAAGCAGGCATCCTTGGGCGGTGCGAAGCAGGCATCCTTGGGCGGTGCGAGGCAGGGCGGGAGCAGTTCTTCCCATGACGGTGGATGTGGAACCAGCAGGTATTCACCCTCTGCTGGTGGAGGTGGGAGGGGCAAGCAGTCTTCCCACGGTGGCTGAGGCGGAACCAGCTGGCATTCACCCTCTGCTGGTGGAGCTGGGAGTGGCAAGCAGTCCTCCCACGGCGGTTGAGGCGGAACCAGCAGGAATTCACCCTCTGCTGGTGGAGGTGGGAGGGGCAAGCAATCCTCCCACGACGGTTGAGGCGGAACCAGCAGGAATTCACCCTCTGCTGGTGGAGGTGGGAGGGGCAAGCAATCCTCCCACTGTGGTTGAGGCGGAACCAGCAGGAATTCACCCTCTGCTGATGGAGGTGGGAGGGGCAAGCAGTCTTCCCATGGCGGCTGAGGCGGAACCAGCAGGCATTCACCCTCTGCTGGTGGAGGTGGCGGAGGCAGAGGCAGCTCCTGCTGCTCTGCTCCTGGCGGTGGAGGTGGCGGAGGCAGAGGCAGCTCCTGCTGCTCTGCCCCTAGCGGTGATGGAGACAGAGGCAGCTCCTGCTGCTCTGCTCCTCTTGCTGGAGACAGTGGCGAGGGCTCCTCATCCTCTGGCGTTGGAGACGGCAGCAATGGCTCCTCTCCCTCTGGCGTTGGAGACGGCAGCAATGGTCACGTCACGGACCAGGAAGTAACTGAACCAAAACAATGGATGGGCGGGTGAAACTGAACGCAACGGCATTCAGCTGATTTATTAACCAAATAAACAAAACAAAAGATTTAAACAATAACAAAACACAAAACAAAGGGCATGAGGGCCAAACGAACAGAAACAAGTATATTTTTAAATATAGCAATTGTTCGTTATATTCTCTTCGCTCTCTCTCTCCGCTCTCCCGTACTCTCCTCTCTACAGTCAACAACCCCGCAGCACGGACAGCTGCAGGTTCTTATACTCTGGCCGAGGGGTTAACTAGCTGTTAATTATCTTATTACCCCTCGGCCACAGTCTGCATGTGTTTGGTAAGGATGCATGACTGTCAGCTAGTTAAATAATCAGTAGCTGATCAGCCATGCATCCTCACGGGGTTTTAAATATATAAACAATAACAAAAGACGCTGCGCTTTTATCCACGCCGCAAACAAATACAAATAATAATAAATAAATACATAGGGACGGGATTAAGGTACAGGTTTCTAATTATTTTTGTGAAGTTGCTTCGTAGAAATCTAGAGTTTAATCAACTACGCAACAGAAATACAGTGCCTTGCGAAAGTATTCGGTTTCCTTGAACTTTGCGACCTTTTGCCACATTTCAGGCTTCAAACATAAAGATATGAAACTGTAATTTTTTGTGAAGAATCAACAACAAGTGGGACACAATCATGAAGTGGAACGAAATTTATTGGATATTTCAAACTTTTTTAACAAATAAAAAACTGAAAAATTGGGCGTGCAAAATTATTCAGCCCCTTTAAGTTAATACTTTGTAGCGCCACCTTTTGCTGCGATTACAGCTGTAAGTCGCTTGGGGTATCTCTATATCAGTTTTGCACATCGAGAGACTGAAATCTTTGCCCATTCCTCCTTGCAAAACAGCTCGAGCTCAGTGAGGTTGGATGGAGAGCATTTGTGAACAGCAGTTTTCAGTTCTTTCCACAGATTATCGATTGGATTCAGGTCTGGACTTTGACTTGGCCATTCTAACACCTGGATATGTTTATTTGTGAACCATTCCATTGTAGATTTTGCTTTATGTTTTGGATCATTGTCTTGTTGGAAGACAAATCTCCGTCCCAGTCTCAGGTCTTTTGCAGACTCCATCAGGTTTTCTTCCAGAATGGTCCTGTATTTGGCTCCATCCATCTTCCCATCAATTTTAACCATCTTCCCTGTCCCTGCTGAAGAAAAGCAGGCCCAAACCATGATGCTGCCACCACCATGTTTGACAGTGGGGATGGTGTGTTCAGGGTGATGAGCTGTGTTGCTTTTACGCCAAACATAACGTTTTGCATTGTTGCCAAAAAGTTCGATTTTGGTTTCATCTGACCAGAGCACCTTCTTCCACATGTTTGGTGTGTCTCCCAGGTGGCTTGTGGCAAACTGTAAACGACACTTTTTATGGATATCTTTAAGAAATGGCTTTCTTCTTGCCACTCTTCCATAAAGGCCAGATTTGTGCAGTATACGACTGATTGTTGTCCTATGGACAGAGTCTCCCACCTCAGCTGTAGATCTCTGCAGTTCATCCAGAGTGATCATGGGCCTCTTGGCTGCATCTCTGATCAGTCTTCTCCTTGTATGAGCTGAAAGTTTAGAGGGACGGCCAGGTCTTGGTAGATTTGCAGTGGTCTGATACTCCTTCCATTTCAATATTATCGCTTGCACAGTGCTCCTTGGGATGTTTAAAGCTTGGGAAATCTTTTTGTATCCAAATCCGGCTTTAAACTTCTCCACAACAGTATCTCGGACCTGCCTGGTGTGTTCCTTGTTCTTCATGATGCTCTCTGCGCTTTAAACGGACCTCTGAGACTATCACAGTGCAGGTGCATTTATACGGAGACTTGATTACACACAGGTGGATTCTATTTATCATCATTAGTCATTTAGGTCAACATTGGATCATTCAGAGATCCTCACTGAACTTCTGGAGAGAGTTTGTTGCACTGAAAGTAAAGGGGCTGAATAATTTTGCACGCCCAATTTTTCAGTTTTTTATTTGTTAAAAAAGTTTGAAATATCCAATAAATTTCGTTCCACTTCATGATTGTGTCCCACTTGTTGTTGATTCTTCACAAAAAATTACAGTTTCATATCTTTATGTTTGAAGCCTGAAATGTGGCAAAAGGTTGCAAAGTTCAAGGGGGCCGAATACTTTCGCAAGGCACTGTACCTGACCAAAAAAGACATGAGAAACATTGGTCATTATCATTAAGAGTAACAGTGCTTTAAAGCTAGTAATAATTGTTCAGAAGTATTATCCCACCACTATCATAGTATGAGTGTTCCACAGTTTACAAAAGATTACCACAGATGAAGAGCATGGCATTTATATGTAGATGGTGTGTAAACATTAAAGTATTTACACAGCACCTAATGCGCTTCTTGGTGAAGCAATGCTCATTTGTTACATTTACTTTTATATTGCAGCAATCAAATACAATACTAAAAATCAATTTCAATAATAGTTTACTAAGGTATATTTGAACTGTTACATGAATAATTTGAACTGACGCCCTGACCCCAACTGTCGCTTTTAATATTTATTTTTCCTTGGCTTATCAAATGATTCAAAATCACCTTAACTGATTGGAAGAAGCCAAACTCTCTAATAATAAAGGGATATTTCTCAATATCTCAAATGTTAACATTTAGAAAAGATATGCAAACAAAAAACAAGAAGCTTTTACAAACCACAATACGCTGAAATGTGAAACATTTTCTTGTTCAGCAAAAACATTCTTCCAGTTGGAATTTGGCTCCAGCACACAACAATTAATTATAGAGAGACTTGCAAAAACTTGTATTTTAAGAACAACTGGGGAAACTTGTTTATCACTGCTTAAGGAAATAAAGAATCCTTTGAGTCTGACATTCCTTAAAGGCTAAAATGTCCGCTCTAGTGCACTGGGGTTTTAGATCTGAAAGTTGTCAGCAATGAAAAGAACAATTACAGGTATGTTATTTAAACAGTTGTAGCAACACCTGGGGGCGTGTAACAGTATATTTTTTGGAACCCCGCTACTTACTCTTTAAAAGGTACATAAGGACCTTTTTATTTTAGCGTGTTACATGTTCCCATGTGTTGCTACAACTGTTTACGTAATGTGTGCGTATTGTTTTATTTATTTTTTTTACATTTTGACCACTTTTTTTACCTTTTACATTGCATTCCCTGCCTCAAGATGGCTTCCCATGTACCTGCATGGACCTCTCAGAACTACATTTCCCATCATCCTCCTGCTCACTGGTAAATCCATCTCAGTTACATATGTGAGCAGGAGGAGGATTGGAAATGTAGTTCTGAGCGGTCTATGCGGTACATGGGAAGCCATCTTGAGGTAGGGAATGCAACTTAAAAGTTTAAAAAATTGTAAAAATGTAAAAAATAAATAAATAAAACACTACACACACACACACACACCTTATGTAAACAGTTGTAGCAACGCATGGGAACATGTAACACAATAAAATAAAAAGGTTCTTATGTACCCTTCAAGCAATCATATTTGTTCTAAAGATGTAAAATAAGTTTGAGTCTACCAATCTTTTTTATTATTAATTTTTTTTGTTTTAATAATAAATAATCATGTAATCTCTATTTTTCACTGTGTTGCAATGAAAAGAACTTGTGAAAGTCAATGTGAAACACTGTGTTTTTTTTTTTTGTTTTTTTTAAATGGACAACAAAAGGTTCCATTTCCCCTACCTGATCCATGCTTGTTCAGTCCCTTTACTTGCTCAGGTGGACGTCTTACTGATCCCGGGGACACATGATGGAGCATATAGCTGGGGTGGAAAACCGCATCAGGATCTATCCCAAGCTGACTCATACCAGACAGCTCCCCCTTCCTGTCATTGAACATACTCCTGGCTGAACCTACAACAGGATAATGCCTTATCATTACAGTACAGTGGAAAATGGGACCCTTTATAACACTATCCATTGCTTTGCTATGCTATCAGGACACAGGGTTGAGTATGTGGAATGTAACACATGTCCAGAGTGCGTGCCAGTGTATCTGTAACACTGAGAATGAATTGTGTAAAAAAAGTGTAGAAGCACCTTGAACCCCAAACCATCCACCCTCATGCAAAAGCATCACTTGAAAAGCCGAACGAAAGACTGACACAAGCTAAATGTCTTGACGCTGAAGACATAATAATGTATCTCCTCACACCATAAAAGTTCAGAGAAATGTTTCAGTTGTGACAATAGAGAAACCAGCAGCCCGTCTATAACATGAAGCTCAGTAGCACTGGTTGACATTGTACATACAAAATTAGATCACTATCACCTATAACCTCCTATGTACATGTAAAATGTAAGTATAACAGATGGACAGAAAGACAAGTTCCTCCAAATATCCTCAGATTCTCAATAACTTGTGGAAAAATCGTGAAACCATTTTTTTCACAATTGGATAAGCGTTGACATATATTTGAATTGAAGGTGTGACATACAGTAAAAACACACCTTAACACAGACAGAGGCATCTCCTTATAATTCCATATTTTGATACTCTTATGCCAAAGAATGTCCTAATCACGTTTCATTACAATTGGATAAGTGGTCCTCTGGGTGTATGTTAAAGTGTGACGTATATACAGTACATGTAAGCATTCCCAGGGGAAGAAGCAAACAGGTTAACATAAGAGAAGTTAGGTGTTCAACAACATTATCATTCTAATCAGGCAAAGGGAGAAAAGATTAAACAGACAGACCGCCATGTATATTGTTTGAATGCTCGACTGGTAAAGTTTGTCTAATATAATATTACATAAAAACAACTCTGTTGCCCCAGCAACCAATTATTAAAGCAGTGTGCCCAGCCTAGTACTAAGATTAGAGATGGGAGGGAATGGTTGAATTGAACTGGAGCTCATCTGAACTACTACAAAAAGCCAGATTCCAGGTTCCTTTTTGGATTTTAAGAAAAATACCAAAAAAAAGTTTGGGCCAGTAGAATGGAAATGTTTAATCAAGACTCCGGTCTCTTTCATCATCCTATATGACTGACAGATAATCCCTAGACATTACATCAACCCCAATTTAAGAGTAAAACAGTCTCTTGTATCTTGTATTCCAGTCTGCTGCCATTGTCATACACAGACAACATTGTCAAGGCATTCTGCACTGTGGACTATGGCATGCATACATCCATTCTATACATGTATCCAAAAGCAATAGGAGCCAAGTTTATAATTTATTAGAGCATGGGTTCTACTCCTATTGAAAACATTGTTTTAGTAATCTGTGAGGTTTCCCATAGCATTGTATATGTGCGCAATGCTTTGTATGACAGCAGATACATTACTTATTGAAAAAGGGAACTCAAGCCTAAAAACACTTCTTGAATACCTTGCAGTCCTTCCGGGTAGCTGGAGTTCAAATGACTGTTGGGTTGGATGTAGGACGGTTTAAGGGTTGGCACAACAAAAGGGACCTGCCTCCCATCCAAAGGGGGTCTGGAGAGGAGGAAGTGCTCAGTGCATCCGACTCGCTTCTTCCCATAAACGGATCCCACCGGCGACCGTTCACTCTCCGTGTCACTCAGAGACTTCCTAGACCTGGGCGGAGCAACATGTTCCTTTATAGCTAAAGTTGAGACAGAACAAAGACTTAAAATAATGGGGAGTAATCTTCAGGACATAGTAACAACCACCGTGCCAAGGAGTCGCTGTATAGCGACAGACAATGTATTGAGTTTAATAGGTTACTGTAGATCCTAACTCCATGCTAAAGCTTTTAAAATGATGGTTCTAAATATGTAGGCTCAGATCTGCCATTCGAATGTAATGGGGCGCTATTTGTTTGATTTGGGGAGACTTGCGGATGGGGCTTCTTGTCAGCTCACCTTCAGGTTCAGCTTCTTTCTCTTTCGACAGCAGGCCCTTGCAGCAGTTTTTGATGAACTCAGTCGCCATCGCTTTCATCACCAAGATCAACACAAGAAAAGGAGGGAGCCAATAACGAAGAGCAAAAATGACCAGTGTGGGACTGAAAGGAAAAAGCATAAAAACATGTTATTTTAAATGCAATTGGCAGCCTGTGGTTACTTATTAGAAATACAAATATATGAAGTACATTTCAGAACATGGAGATTAATAGGAACTAGGATGGTGCAAGAAGTATATTGTATTTGTTGACACTGTTGCTGCAGGTTGGGAACCATTGATTTACAGGTTTATGACAAGTTCAAAAGTGTTCTATTAAGCCCTGTTACTACATTTTACCTAAACTATGGAAAGAACTTACAATATAAAGTGTTAAAAGGTGAGTTCCTGTTTTTCTTGTTTGTGGCTCTGTATTGTAAGTAACATTTGTCCTGTTGTACAAAATGGCAGGGCATAACATGTATCAAAAAAATTAGCAAAAACAGGAAATAATTGAGTGAATCAAATACCTCCCAAAGTGGTTAGTGAGCTAATGGATATCGCTGCATAGTCTGCAACTCATCTCAGCAACCTGAAGTAGCTGGCAAACATAGGGGTCCTAAACCAATAAGAGACAAAAAACTGAAAATTGAATCATTTTCAGTTTGATGATTTCTTTAGCAGCTGGCTTTATCCTATCCAGGCATCAAGATCATTTCACTGGTGCTTATGATCTTAATTCTTACAAAGCTAACGGCACAGTGTCATTTTTAACCACATTAAACAGCAGTGTATCGTACAAATTATAAGACCCTATTCACAAAGCTTTACCTTTTGAGTTATTTTTCCAATTCTGTTTTAAAGAATATAATAAAAGTGTGATATTCAGGAAACCATTAGACTGTCGCTTTTGTTAAAGAAACAAATAGTCTAGAAACAGGTTAATTAATGCACAATATGCTTCTGTAATTCAGCTTTTTATCCAAATATTAGACTTACTGTATTTTAACTTAACAATAGATCAGTATTCAAAACAGGGATAACCTAGTAAATGTATTAATAGAAATGTATAGTTTTCAAAAGAAACATTGCTCACTATATACATTATATACAATATAACCAAAAATCTATACATTTTAATTGTGCTCAATTGCTAATAATCTGTAGAATTGTAGAATTCTATAAATATGAACAGCTTTCTATAGATAATAATGACAATAATGTATTGCTTTATATACATGACGGCCATAAAAATAAACAGAGCATATCAAACATGCATTAAAATAAATATAGAATGGATTTGCTTAAACTATCTGTAGGGTATATTGAAATATGGATGTATATTAATTTATGCTGTAGACTAAAACTTAAAACAAAAAAAGTTGCTGACGTTCTCTAAATCCCAACGCAGATTTGAAAAGAAAACTTCCTTAGTTTCTTCCATCAGAGAAGAAAAACACACAGCGCTTTCATCAATGAAACAAAGTTAAACTTACCATCAAAAGTAAAGTCCCATTGGATTTAGAAGGAATAATGGTCAGTGTGATCCCAAGATTCCTTCACGTTTAAGGTATTTCCTGTTTTAATACTTGCACCTGCAGCAAGTTTTATATCACGTCTCTGAAAACCAGAGTATTAAAAGCCACACACAAGGTACACGTCCGCAGCTGCTCTGCAAGTTCTCAGGAGAAGCTCCAGGAAATAGATTTCCTTGGAAAGGCTTAGCTGTCTTCTTGTTATTTAACTGGAGAATAATGTCGCTAGGTCTTAGAGCTAGTTGGACGGTCCCATCAGGAAACTCCCACATCACAAAATCAGTGCAGGTATCAATTTCGGAGCAGGTTTCCACAATGTGTATTTAAGAGGCTACACTTGAATCAATAGATCAGATAACATGACTATTAGGTTACAGTTGCCACTTTGTTTAATGTAACAAACGGGGAACTTTCTCTGTAGTGCGCCAGATAATAAAATATTTTATTTATTTAAAAAAAAAAAAAAGGCAAAACAGGTTAGATTTATAGCCGTAAATTGTCTGGGAAAAAAACTCTTTGGCTTTTACTATCTGTCTATAATAATAAACATCTACTGCGCAACCAAATCAATTTACAAAGGATGCATGATGCTGATGCGAATTTAGAAAAATATGTCACGTTTTTTCCAATCAGGAAAGGACTAAATGAACTGTCGGAAACAGAACCATAATTCTGTCAGTTATCTCTTACCGTCAATAATGATAATAATAATTTATATATAAAAAACATATTAGAGGAAATATTTGTCACGTACAGATGTTTCCGTTTTAGCCGAGTGAAATTATTGTGCTGCTTTAACTATAAAGAAGACACATGCGATTTGGCTTCCAGGGGTTCTGTCTTGGAATGTGCCTTCAAGCTTACCATTGAATAGTGAGTAGCATATTGTATTTGCTAGTAAATAGAACAACACATCATTGGGGATTCTGCAGTTATGTAGCCTACATGAATGTGTTATAAACGATACAATGTTGGCTCCCTTTTTATCTTCTAACAGTGGATCAAGTGCGTATTAAATCTTACCCTATAATTTTGTTACGCTTTTTTTTTTGATCGCAGAATGAGTTGATTCGATTCAGCAATAAACATCTTCAAATAATAATAATAATAATAATAATAATAATAATAATAATAATAATAATAATAAAATTACATACTTGTTTTAGATTTTCACATTTTAAGTGTTAAAAGACAAACAATTTTGTTTTAGTAAATAAAAAAAAGTTTATTTGGATCAGAAAAGGAGTTGTTCATTTTAATTTGTGGCTCCATAATCAAGATGGATTGTGATTTCTCTTAACTACAAAATGTTTTAGGCCCCTTGCTTTGTAATGGAGTATAAACCATCAACTTTGGGGGTTGCAACATCATTACAGATATTCAGAACAGTATTCAGAATACTATGTAATTAAATACTCCATGTCTGAATATTCTCACATTTTAAAAAATATCAATGTATATTTAGAATAGCTAGTTTACTGGATTTTGAACTCTGCAACAGTCTTCTGAACATAATAAAATTACATTATGCTGGATGGAAATGTCCTGTCTGGCTCCAGGCTCCACTGTGTGGCTGTGTACACACGAATATATTACAGAAGAAATGGACAAGAAAACATTGGTAATTCTTACCCCATTCGTAATATTGATAAGCGAAGTCGCTGCAGTTGATAACAGCAGAATTTAACAATTAAAAACGTGCTTGTGTGGACTGTTGATACTATACTTACTCTATGTGTACTGTAAGTGCCCTGGTATTTACACAGTATCGCACCTAAGCGCATTCCATACAGGGCTAGTACTAATAGCTGAAGCATCATAGAAGTCTGACACACTCTTCTGTTTGTTTTTCACACAGAGGCACTTGCCCCACCGTAACTACAATTTGTGTCCAAAAGGTGGCGGCCAAAATAAAATAAAAGGTTAGCAATAACACCTACAAGGGGAATGTATCTGTTGTGCCCCCCCCCCCCCCCCCCAGGTTTTCTCATTGAAACAAAGGAAATATATACATGAAAGCTGGAATAATAATAAAAAAAAACACAGTATATCTCTTCATAAGTTACTGCCAAAATTCAATAGTACTCATATGTTTTAGTGATTAGGAGGTATTATATTTTTGGCAGCAGCCGTATTCTGTACTGAGAAGTAATAACATTATATCCATCAGGTTTATTTTATAATATGTCCATGGCGGAAAAAAAGTGTTAAGCTTAGGTTTTTTTTTTGGTCACTATTTATAGCATGCCCGTGGATGATAAAAATTCTTTCCAATTCTGTCTAATAAACAATTTTATTAAGGAGAGGAATCCCCTTTAACATTGTTTATAGGCCAATTCCTTTACTTTATGAACTACAAATACAAAACATTATGCTGAAATGCCTTACATGCGTATGGTTAAACTCACTGAAATAATGCAGTAAATCTATAACCCTGTGATTGTTTTACTATTTAAATTGCACTGGTGAGTTTGAAAGATTTTTACCATAGCATACAATAAGTGAAACAATTGTGTAATAGATGCGTTTGTAATATATTTTGACACCACTCTGGAATGGTTCAACCCTGCTCCATTCTAGAAAGCACTGGATTCTCAGTTTGTAATTTGGATTACAAATGCCTGCAGCAACAGATCCATTAAAACAAGACAAGCTGCATAGTGGAAAAGGGAAAGTGCCCTCGATGTGTCTGAAGGGCCAGGGGATCAGAAGGAGTGTTCAGAGACGAATATTGTCAGCCTGATGACAGAGCTGCCCCTGAAGTTAACGACACTGTTGACAGTGACCATCTCTAGGTCCAGCACGACCTCCTGCGGTCCTTTGATCGGTCTTGTAAGAACCAGGGTGGCGCTGATGGGCCCGGTTTGCTGTTGTTTGAACAGAAAGAAGAAACAAAATGAGTTAACACCACAGAGGTATAAAGCAGTCCAGACTTTATCCACAGGGGACCATTCTCACAAAGTACTGCAGAAACGCATTCCAGTTGCCAGCCACAGACATCTATGACATAGTCTAGAGCAGCCAAAGTGTTGTTTTGTAAAGTGCCACCTAGAGAACTCAGCAATACAAAAGGAAACTCAATGCATAGTCGATCACCAGATGGCACTAACTTACCGACATACAGTACAGTGTAAAGACACTCTGGCAGATATAGCCTATGTAATACATGTCTATGGGTGGCAACTAAAACTAAAGAAAATCTTTTGAAGGCTCCATGCACAATAAGTAACTATATAGTGTAGCACTATCTGTTGGTGTTACATCAGTATTACAAATAGGTTTGTTTATGTAGATAAATAATGGGACATACATTATAATTTATCTATCAGCCAGAGATTTTTATTATTAAGCAGAAGATGCAGGTATCAGAGTTAGACACATATTTGATTGCAAATTACTTAATGTATTTATAGTAATATTATATATATATATATATATATATATATATATATATATATATATATATATATATATATATATATATATATATATATATATATATATATATATATATAATCAATTATTATAAATATATATATATATATATATATATATATATATATATATATATATATATATATATATATATATATATACACTCACACACACTTAAAAGTAACCTTTATAAACTGTTAGTTTATCATTTTATAACAATAATTTACATTTTTAGACTTCTTAAACAGTAAGTAGCGGGGTTCCTAAAAATAGTGTTACACGTCCCCACGTGTTGCTACAGCTGTTTAAATAACGTACCTGTCATTTCTCTTTCACTGTTTTCAAAATGTCCGTTCTAGTGGACTTGGGTTTTAGATCTGTCCTCTAAATCAAGGTTGCTTAATTAGACCTTTTTAATTGTTTTTAGACATTAAACAGTTGCAGAGTTCAAGTTACTTATAAAATGTTATAGCTAACTTGAAATCTGCAACTGTTTAAGAGCTGAAAACAAGTAAAAAAAAAGGTATAATTAAACAAATTATCAGTTCAATTAAGGGTTTAATTAAGTAATTGAGAACTCAGTTGGAATGAAAACCAGCAGACACAGGGGGTCCCCAGGACCAGGATTGGGAAACCTTGATCTAAATCATGGATAGTTATTCCTGTGTTACCTCTTTGACAATGTGGGCAATAATCCTTACACTATCAGTGTACTAGAATGGACATTTTGAAAAGAGCTTTGAAACAGACTTTAAAGTTCTAAGTGTAAAAAGTTGTCAGGATGTTAACAATGAAAAGAAGAATTCCAGGTACGTTATTTGAACAGTTGTAGCAACATGTGGGGACGTGTAATGCAATATTTTTTTTTGAGAACCCTGTTACTTACTCTTTAAGGCAATCTAAACATTTATAAACCATAAAGTGTCCCATTCCTAAAAAACAAACACAAAACCTAGAAACTTTATAATACATTGCTGCCATTTTATAATGCTGTTGTCAAGAGCCATAGTCACTAGACCAGGCTGTTTGTGTCCCGCCTTATAACAAAAACACAAGTGATAGTGTAACAGCATATGGGGCAAATGTAAGCCACAACCATGCCGCCTTATAACTTGTTCTGCAGTATAATGGGATGCTTTGCAAAGGGGGAGCGCTGTATATATATGTGTGTTTTGTATTATATCTATAAGCAATATGTGCAGGGAAAAGAGAATAATTGCCTCAATTAGCAGGACCAAGCTACCATTAGGTTCTTACCCTCATGTAGAACTCTCTGCCCTCGTTGCCTGATTTGATCTGGAAGATGTAGTAAGCTCCAGGATAGCGAGTGGTCGCCTGCATTTGAAACACATCGGTGGGTACACTGCGCCCCCCACCGGCCATGTCCATGTACTTGTATAGGATTGTGAAAGGCTTTTCCCTGCAGCCAATGTTGTCTGCAGGGCACATGCAGCGGCTGAAATGAAAGGAATATCGTTGTGGTAAAACTGGCAGCAGTCGTCATCTTGCTCTTCTGTTGTGCATCACAAGAGTTTTTTTTAAAACCTCTTGTGACCCAAAAGAAAAAGTTCATTGAATTTCATCCCCCCTTTGAATTTTTGATAATTGAGACCCAAATAAATCAACTCCTAATTTTGAAGAAACAGTAATATCCAATGAATAACAGTGTACACTATAATGTACACAGGGTCGCAAGAGGTTATCTCTTTTTGGTTTACTAATGTATTGGGGGTCAGCAACCAGAAGCACAGAAAAAAAACAGGGTTGCAAACCCGATATCTAGCGCTGGCCAGCCCATCGTCTCAACAAATGGAGTTAAATGAACACTCAAGATAAGGTGTCTATGGTTGCTGGGGTGGGTCAAGATTAATCAGTCTTCAATGAAAAAGGATTGTACTTCTTGTCTATTATAAAACTACTATTAAGAGATACAGAAAAGTGATATGGGCAAAAGTAAAATAAATGCATAAAAAGGCTACAACTGTATAAAATAGAATGATAATGCTACTGTAGATGTAGAGACACTTCTATACAGTAAATATGATGTAGAGACACTTCTATACAGTAAATAAGGTGACACTGAAGTCTGCAATGCCATAACCGATGGTAACACTTACTTTTCACTGAGTTCGATGTAAGGCTCTTCACAATTGACAGGGTCTAAGCATTTATATCCTGCCTGGAAATTGAAACATACTTGTGCTGATGTACAGTTGTTGTTACCCGTCTCACATTCATTGATATCTTAAAAATCAAACACACAACAAGTATGGTCAGGTTATTAATGTATTATTTGAATGTAAATAGATACAAAATTTGAACATGATATATTTTTTAGGCTTACAGTGCTATTTTGTTTACTGAATATGGCCCTATTAGTTAAATTAGTTGACATATGGAATGCTATTCACAAAACTTTACCTCATGAACTATTTAAATCCATTTCTGTTATAACATTTGTGCACAAACTGCCCCATTTTAATAATGTTAACAGTGCTGTTGTTAATATCAATTGAATTGCATCTCACGACTTAAAGCTTTATGAAAAGGCTCTGGCATTTCTAAAAAAAAAAAAAAAAGAAAACACACAAAAAAAAAACAGTAACATTTCATTTGAATTGGAAACTACTGTAAAAAAAAACAAAACTTTGTATAAGTCTATTTTCTAGGTATTTTTAGGGGGTCCTAAAAAGGGGGGAGCGACTTATACACCAGTGTCACCTATAGGTTTTTTCCTGATGTCTCAAAAAAAGGGGGGTGGGGGCAACTTATACACCAGTGCGACTTATACACTGGTTTTTACGGCAGGTAGCATTCATAACACCTTCATAAAGACTTAATAGTGTACAACTATGTGTACATTCACATTTGACATAACATGCATATAAGTATTCATATATTTTTTTTTACTTTATATTATTCTGTGATTTAGAATATGTGACAAGGCTCCAACTGTCTGTATCCATCCAATATACGGACAGCTGGAACCTTGCTTGATCAATCACATCACTTGTTTCGTGTTCCATTACGATCCCTGGATTATAAGCATGTTGGTTTAGAAGTGATTATGAAGTATTATACAGTGAAGCCTTTATAAAGGTGTTAGGAATGCTGCATACAGTAGCATCCAATTCAAATACAGTTTAAAGCCATGACATGCTATATTACTCATGCATTTACAATGACAGTACTACCAGTGCAGTTAAAAAGACAATTGAAGTACATATCTGAGGGTCTATCATATCGTCTTCTTAATATTACAGGCAGGTCATGGGAAGCATCGTTTAAACAAACTTACCAGTACATAAATAAAACAAACATACATCAACAGACATATATTTATAATATAGATTTCCCCTACCTTGACACTCCCTGCCATCCTCAAAGATTGAATACCCCTGAGGGCAGATACAGTAATATGAGCCTGGCTGGTTCACACACTTATGCTGACAAAGGAAATCTGAGAAACCACACTCATCCATATCTGGAAGCAAGGCACAGGGGAAAGGAATTTAGGGACCGAGATGTTATTATTATTATTATTATTTATTTCTTAGCAGACGCCCTTATCCAGGGCGACTTACAATTGTTACAAGATATCACATTATACATTATTTCACATTATACAGATATCACATTATTTTTACATACAATTACCCATTTATACAGTTGGGTTTTTACTGGAGCAATCTAGGTAAAGTACCTTGCTCAAGGGTACAACAGCAGTGTCCCCCACTGGGGATTGAACCCACAACCCTCCAGTCAAGAGTCCAGAGCCCTAACCACTACTCCACAACAAAGTGTTGTGTTTAAAAGTAGCTCTTCCTTACAATTTGTGTAACTGTACATATAATAAAAGGTACACGCACAGCAGTTTCACCCATTCCAGGTTTTAATACTTGATTAGCCACTATAGGTAACACGCTCAGGTTATCTAATTAAACCAGCAATGGATCAAATTGTTGTGCAAAAGGGAGTCTTATTTCCATCCCTGTATATATTTTAACATGTAGGTCAAATCAGAATAATTAAACAGCATAGCTAATCTTAATCCGATACAAACTAACTGATACAAATAAGTTTGAGATAGCTGTGTCGCATCAAGATGTAATCTTGTGCAGTTTAGGCAAGCAGAACCAATCATCGCAGAATGACTGCAAACACCATACAAAGTTAGGAGGACTCTTTAAGCATTTCTGTGAGGTGGGAATGAATACTCCATACTCACCCTCACAGGTAATGCCATCAGCTCCCAGTTCAAAGCCAGTATCACAGCGGCACAGGAAGGAGCCGTAGGTGTTGAAACAGTTGTGGCCGCAGGGGTTTTCTCCATCACATTCATCCACATCTGTGTGGAAAGACTGTTTTATCAATACTGATAATAAGGCGATATACACAAGTAGTGTTTGGACGATTCTACTTCACCTCACTGTTAAATTCACAAAAAATGTCTAAAAGTTAACGTCCTTCAAAGTTACCTTGGCACGATCTGCTGTCAGAATTGAGGATGAAGCCTGGATTGCAGGTACAAGAGTAGGATCCTGGAACATTGGCACACAGCTGCTGGCAGTATCCATACCTGCACTCATCTATATCTGAAAAAGAACAAGAGCAAGACTGGCAGTCAAAATCTGTATTTGAAAACTGAATGTAAAGTAAGGGAGCAACTGGTTAAAACATATGCAATGGTGTGTAATACAGTATATTAAACATGCTAAATTTACTTGAGAACATTTACTCAACAACTGGGTTAATCGTTGACGTGGTAGATTCCTAGAATGTCTTCAGGACACTTTTTCATAAATGCAGGATGGGTACAGGTGTCTGGAGAGTGTTCTACCATAGGAATTGATCAGCTTGACACCCCAAGTTTGTGAGAACTAAAGCATAGATAGGTTACAACACTGCTTTTGAAGAAATGTTGGGTGTAAGAAGTGGTGGTCTGTCCATTGCTGGCATAATATTAGTCTTGTCCATTGCTAGCATTATATAATTTGGGTGGAACTGTTTTCAATTCTCTCAGTTACATCTTCCAACAATCTTTTTTTTCCTGCCCTCTGAAGCGTCTGTCTTTTTTTCATTACGAGCTAATTGAAGCCAGTATTCTGTTGGGCTTTAAAGGCCCTTGTGAAAGGCTATTCAACATTTCACAAGGGTAGTTGTTAAAGAGGGTGGTGAAATATCAGTCTGTAGCAATGTGCAAACATACGTGTTCAGAAGGATACAGCGAGTGCGTCATAAGCACTCCCTGCTTACACAAACTGAAGTAAGACAAAACACTTTCTTCTGATACTCAATCTTATTATGCCTGGAAAATTGGGATGGGTTCAGTTACTTTAAACCAGGGGTGTCCAATCCTGAACCTGGAGGGGTGCTCTGAACTGGCATACGATTTCATTGTGTATGTGTTTGTTATACCGTGAAGTGTTTTAATCATTGTTTATTGCTGTTTCTGCCCTCATGGATATTTGGCAGGTTTCATTAACAACATATTTTAAACGTCAGGGTAGCCAGTATAAAACTGACCTCTAGGGATGCACTAGATGTGTGCACCAGTAATTTCTTCCCTTCTGAAACTAAGTTTACTTTGCCATGGAAAATATGGAGACAATTGCTGATGCACACCCCCACACCCTACTGGTCCGTTTCATGCTGGCCTCATTACAGAGATTGCTCAGAGACAAAGGATACATATGCTATAACTTTATTAAACATACCAAACATCTAGCTGCTAAAGAAATACTTTGGACAGCAGTAGTATATATATATATATATATATATATATATATATATATATATATATATATATATATATATATATATATATATATATAATATGGGTATTCACAAAAGCATTTTCACAAAACTCTTTGGATTAATTTAATAAAGTTTGATATTCATTACATTGTTTTAGACTTGTTTTCTTTAAAAGCATGAACGATTTATTCTATAAAAAAATCATTTAAATAAATTAAGAGTTAAAACACTGTGAATAGTTATACAAACAGCATATGTGATGTTTCAGGTCTGTCTGGCTTTTGGATTCAAATACAGAAACAGTGTCATATTCTGGCATTACTACAGTATAATACTTGAGCCTCTGTGTGTTTATTGAGAATATCTGGGCTCTGGTTTAAATCAGTGATGGAGGCTGAGCCATTGTGAAGAAAACCATTGTGCTTCAGGGCTACCCTCTTCATTTCTTCCCACTCAGTGAAGCTCTTACCCAGGCATTGTCCTTCAACAAGCCAGTAGCCATCTGTGCAGGAGCAGGTGTATCCTCCGTCCGTGTTGATGCAGATCTGGGTGGGGTTGCACTGGTGGGCATCGGTGGCACATTCATCGATATCTGCAGCAGTGTGAGGATACACATGTTAAACACACAACAAAGACAAGATCCGCTCAGTGTTATTCATGACTTAATGGAATCAAAATAAATGATTCCTTGAAAAGAATCTCATTCTGTGAATCAATGGTATTATGGTGAATGATAATGATTCAAAATTGACAGACTCTTGATATGGACAATGAATCCAGCAACATTCTAATTAAAAAAAAAAAAATCTTCTAAAAATGTCTAGATATTTTCTTTGTGGTTTATTTAATAAATAAAATGAGCCCGAATGGGTTATATTTTCAAAGCATTCACTCTGTTCTTTACTAAATCCTATTCTTTGAAAGGAGAAAACATGTCTTAATTTTAGAAAACTAGACGCAAACATAGACAAGTAATATATCAAGCGGTTTCTAATTTTGAAATATTTAAAAAAAATAAAATAAAGGATCATTGGAGTACATGATTTTAAATATGGCTCTCCATTTCTCTTGTTTTGTAGTACAAGGTACAAATTCCCTCTGTGGACAACCCAATGGTATTCCACATCGCTGAAATTCACTCCATAACCTGTGATGAACATTTACAGTATACAGTGAAAGCCCATTTTATATACTGAATATGCAGTCTGAAGGTTTCCTTTTTTGGACATTACCAAATGCATTCCATTAGGCATGTGAATTTTTATAAGATGAACTCACTTCTTTCATACTACTGAAAATAATAACATAATTGCTTTAGATAAACATGGAGCTCAATGAGTGATGATGCTTGATAAAGGCATGGTCCCAAGCCAAAGTCTTAATGGTAAGCTAGACTGCTTTACAACAGTTTCCAAGAGTAGGGACAGCCAACCTTGGAGCCAGTCCAACTCCAACACACTGCGCACCTGTTTGCAGTTAAGGCTTTCGACATCACCGAATCTGGCTTGTGACTTTTCCCACATCTGCTGCATGTGTACTACAAACTGGAGGGGGAGTTCTGACTGCTTCCTTATATAGGTGCTTTACTAGCTTATCGTGGCGAAGTATTCCATGCTGCAATTACAGCTGATGGTGTTGATTGTGTGAAAACATTTGTATTTCTTTAATGGCACCAGATTAAACAGGAATGTTTTGGGCCACCCCAAGTTTGTATTTTATTATATGCCTCGATTCCCAGGATAACAATATGACATACTGTTAGTAGCTTTACTAAGCTGTAAACCGCAAACTGAGCACTATTTAAGCATTAATAATCGAAGCAGGGAGCATTACAAGCTGGATAATTGACAATGACGATAGTTAAGGGTTTAAAGACATTTACTAGTGATATTTATGTTGAATAAAATAGAAACATTTATCAGGTTTTCATGGAAGCTTCATCAACCACCTTATAAATGTTTATACTACAGTAGGTGTGTGGGTGTTCCAAATCATATTTCTTTTTCATATTTTATGGCCAGCTTGCTGCTGTGATGTCCCAATATAATTCAGTATGACCCTAAAAATAATAATCATAATAATTCAATCAATTATCATGAGTAAACCATAAATTATGTGGGATAATAAGAAAGCACAATTCTTCAAGGGTAACTCAAAAATGACTTTGCCCTCAGGGTTTTATGCTGTCATCTATCCTTTTTTCCTAGTAAAATCACTGTCATATCAATAAACTCGAAGCATCAGTATTTGATATTTGTCCCTGTCTGTATATTTTGTTTACTTTTCCCCTTGCCTTTAAGCAGAAAACGGTAATGCTGAAATGTATTTACAGTCAGCAACAATGTGTCACTCATTTAATTCAAGAACATCATCCCGCTCATCAGCTATATAAGGTATATTACAATGTATGAAGCATGCAGCCAAGTCATGCAAACAAGACAGTAAAATCCCTAAGTAAAACCAATAAGAGTTACAAATACTATCATAGGTCCATGAAAATTCATCTTTAAGCATTCGTTATATGGGTATAGTGAACTGTTCACAAAGCCATACAGGTGCACAAATGTCTTTAATATTTAGTCAGCTGCCATGGGGGGCTGGGTAAGCTTGACAGCTTTTATTCCTGGCTTTGGATCCGTCCAAATTCCCCCGAGATGATCCAATTCCTCCTCCCAGAGAAGAGTGTGGACTCTTTTGAAAATAATCATCCCAGTAAAAAGAGCAACCCTGCAAAAACTAGGCCCAGCAATTAGTTTCCTTTTAAATTCAGTGTTAAGCGTTTTCAAAGTTGGGTGGCAGTTTAGGGGAAACAGCTCTCACCAAAATGTATTATGCAAGGGAAGCCACAGCTGCTGGGAGTTCCTGAGAGACTAAAAAGAAGATTGAGCCAGGCATAAATTCAGGTATTAAACTGCTCAGTACATCAACTACAGCAGCCAACTTTAAAAACTACTGTGTCTGAACCTACCATGCGGCCTGCATGATTCTCCTTCACTTAATTGCCCCAATCTGAACAGTTTATTCTATTAGGTTTTAGCTCTATGTCTTTGTTTTTCTAGAGGTTAAAATGGGCAGGTTAAAATGTAATCAGTTTACTAAATCAGTTGCTTGTTGGTGCTTTGGAAAATGTTAGGCAATGCACTGCATGTGGCAGTTTTAAACACATGCTATAGCGTTTATATAGACTTTAGTGATAAATATTGAGGGCCTTTGTCTTTGCCTTTTATATTGGTGCAGATTGAGTTATATTGGTAGTTGTGGATAATTGTATTTTTGACAGATTGGTCAATTTGAATTTCTAAATGCAATAGCATTTATAACTGGCATTATTCATTGAATGATTTTATATATGTGCATATGTGTTTTATCTCCTCTGCCTAATATATAATTAATTGAAGCTAAAAGCAAAAGGAGGAAACTATTTGAAACTATTTACCTGTCCGTTAAATGTTATTTATGTGTTTGTTCTTGTATATATTAAATGTTATATCTATTTGCTCTATTTGTAAAGCTCTTGTTAATACTACCTCTGCTAATATCAGTAATCTTTATCTAATATATATAAACCGTAGGTTCTTCAAGCTCTTTAGATACAACTGATAATGGTTCCTATTCCCAAGTTGTTTAGTATTTAATTCTGGAATTATTTACTGTTACATAGGAGGCTGTGTGGTCCAGTGGTTAAAGAAATGGGCTTGTAACCAGGAGGTCCCCGGTTCAAATGAGCAAGTCACTTGCCCTCCTTGTGCTCCGTCTCTCGGGTGAGATGTAATTGTAAGTGACTCTGCAGCTGATGCATAGTTCACACGCCCTAGTCTCTGTAAGTCGTCTTGGATAAAGGCGTCTGCTAAATAATAATAATAATACATACATACTGCTTTGATCTTTTTTTTCATTAAACTTTTCCAGTCAAGTAGAAAAACGTAACACGTATGAGTTTCTTATAGTTTGGTTCTACTATATATTTAAGAATACTTTGTTTTCATTTGTATTGTACTTGATGCTGCCTTTTGCCATTGAATATTACTTATTAAAAATATTGATTTAATACATTTGTAGTAATGGATAGTTCTTTTTTCCAGACCTGTCATAACATAATACCCATGAGAAAGAAGGAAAACAACTGCCACCTATATCTACCACCTGGACCCAACATGTCACACAAAAAGCCAGACATGGCTGATTAAAACAGAACCAATACGGTGTGTGCTTTGGCTGATGTGACTGTTTTGAAATTAAATTGGACCATGAAGAAGTGTAGGAGAGTGAGACCAAAGAAACACAACCGAGAAGCCAAGAAAAGCCACAACTCAAGTGGCATTCAGAAAACTGCTGCATTTAACAGACTTTCTAGTAGGGCTGGAACAGCTATTGGAACAAAAGCATAGTGAGACTGCATAGTAAACATGGATCTTTCCTCAGTCAACTCCACACCTCGCTTATAGGGGAACTGAACTGTGACATGCTTCTTACGTCATCTTACAGTTTACTTGTAGTTTCCATACATTTAACACAAATAAGGCAGTACATTATAACTGTGTTGTTGTTTAAGCTTAAGTCTTAAGTCTTTGGGCTTCTCCCACTCAGAGACTCATGATTGTGCTGAATAGCAGTTTTCTGCATTGGGGGTTTTGTTGAGTGCATCAAACGCATTTCACTTCTTGTTTTTTTTTTAATTTAGTAGTTGCCAATTTTTTTTTTATTATTATTTTCTCCCAATTTAGAATAACCAATTATTACTTAAGCTTGGCTCACCGCTACCACCCCTGCGCTGACTTTGGAGCGGCGAAGACGAACACGCGCTGTCCACCAAAGCGTGTGCCATCAGCCGTCTGCTTCTTTACACACTGCAGACTCACCATGCAGCCACCTCAGAGCTACAGCGTTGGAGGACAACACAGCTCTGGGCATCTTACAGGCAAGCCCGCAGGCGCCCGGCCAGAATACGGGTTCGCTGGTGTGCAGTGAGCCGAGGACATCCTGGCCGACCTAAACCCTCCTCCCCCCAGTGGTGTTCGGCCAACTGTGCGCCGCCCCCTGGGAACTCCCATCCACGGTCGGCAATGAAATAGCCTGGACTCAAACCGGCGACGTCCAGGCTATAGGGCACATTCTGCACTCCATGTGGAGTGCCTTTACTGGATGCGCCACTCGGGATCCCCTAAACGCATTTCGCTTGTAACCAGAAAACAGAAAAGGTAAATTAATGAGCCCACTGCACCATCACCTTGCCTCTTCAATTAAGACTATCACCACACATGTTTACAAAGCTCACATTGGTCTCAGTTTGTCACCACTTATATTTGGTTATGCCACACACTGGTCATAATGCTACAAACAACACAGCCAATTTTGTTTTTAAGTGGCAATACAAATGCTTCTCAGGTGCTGGAGAATCACAGCGCAGTTTACCAGATAATACTTGGAACTTACCGACACACTGGTTGTCTTCACTCATGACGTACCCAAACCGACAGAGGATCGATCTTCCTGGTGTGGGGAAGTTAGGTGCTGGAACAGGGACAGGGGCAGGAGGGAAGGGATTTGAGAGGGGCACTGAGGAATCTGGATAGGTCAAGCCAGGAAAGGATGGGGAGTTCGGCCTTGCATAGGTCGTACCCCCCCCGAATGTCCGTGGAACACACAGGTACCCTCCGTTCTGATTGATACACCTCATATCCCCTCTGCAGGTGTTTGGGAACAACCGACACTCATCAATATCTAAAAAGAGAGGCAGTTAGCATTCCAGAAGTAATATTTCTTATTTCGTACAGTACTGAATACCACTGAGAGATAAAAAAACAGAGCTCAATTTCCTGTTTTTTGGTTTTTCCCCAGCAGAACCATACTTAACCCTGGAGGCGAGTCCCAACCTTGAAAGTCTCCCTCTGGACTTATCGGGCTAGCAGATCAGAAGAGGTCCCTGGGAGCACAAAGGCCAATGCAGAGCTCCCGTTGGGCCCTCAGACAAAATTGGGAAGTCGGCAGGAACAGGATTCAAGCCAGGCTTGCATGACTCACCTTGTACTCGTCAGTGTTTTCACGAGGTGAACCACTGGGGACCCCTATCTTTATTTAATTGGTTTAGCACTTAAAGGTGCTTGCCTGAAAGGCACTCTATGAAATGGAATTCTAAATATTTCTATATTTATATTTAAAATGAAAATGGATTATGAATGAAAAAGAGAAATAATCATATGGGGCCATAAAAAATTGGTCCACAGACGGCAAAAATATTGCTTGAGTAACAAACGGCCACACCACTACAGGCATTTCCCAGAGTAATGAATTCTTTCAAAAATATCAAAACAATTTTTTTTTTAATAAAACCACATGGATAAAAAGACTGCAGGAGGTTGCAATGGTAAGAAACAAGTATATTGTACAAATAACTGTGTAATGTTTTAATATTAGATACATAAGCTGCGCTATTCAATTCCTCTACATATCCCTTCCAGGCAGCACATGCAAACCTTCTTCACCGCCTACTGTGTTCCAACTATCTATGTGAAAAGGAACAGTGTTCCCAAATTGTGTCTTCTGAAACACTCTGATTATAGCTACAATTTATATTATCTACCTTGATTTTTGAAAACACATTTGTGCATTTCTCATTTATCACCGACTTGAAGGGAGACATTGTCCCCACCCCTTCACCAGCTTGTTCCCTGTCATTAACCAACCAGTTTCTTCTCTTATTGACCGACATTCCATCAGCGAGTAATAAGTGCTGCCCACGAACACAAAGCCGAGGCAAAATGACCTAGGAAGTGCGGGTGTAACAGATGAGAGTAATGCAAGGATGCCGAAAGCTTTCTTTAACCTGATGCAGCACCAATCATGTTTTCAAAATGAAATACAACAAATGTTTCAAATCGGTCCATGTGTGACCTATGAAACAAATGGAATGCAAAACAGGTGTGAATTTTGGAAATGTCTCATTTGCTACAATCACTTTAAACATGTATGCATTTTATATTTCCTCTACAATGACAGTTTTCAGTAAATAGTGAAGACAGGTGCAGACAAATATCCTTACCTATGCACTGTCCTGTCTGTCGCTCAGCATGGAACCCTTGAGAGCACGGCTGTAAATCCACAAATGAAACTTGTAAGAGATTTCAGGAGTTCTGTTAGCTGAATTTTAGTTGCTGATCTGAAGGGTTTAACTCATTATTGCTTTATGTATATATATATATTTTTTTTAAATGATAAACACCTATGTTCAACATGTCAAATAAAGCTTGTTTAAACCTAACATCACTCTTAATTAGTCCTGCCACCTCATTTACAAATATCTGTAAACTTTGACACAAACCAAACCAACTCACACAGTGAAAAGGTAAATGGAATTGTGCAATTAAACTTTACATTGATGAAACAGTGCAGCAAGTAAGCAATACCGAATGTACTAAAGTAAACTGTTCACAACAAAAGGACTAATATAACCCTTTTGTGAATATGTTTAAGCTTGAAATTCCTACTCTCAAAAAAATAGTTCAAATTAATTGATTACCCGTTCTTTGATTTCAAATGTGTCTCAGATCTGTACCTGATGTTAGATAATAGCTACCTGTATTTATAATACAGCTTAATGTTCCTTTATAACATTCTTAATGCCCCTCAAAATCATTACTGTTTCAAACTCAAAACTCAATATCACATTTTTAAATATACAAGTGTCATTTATTTTCCACCATCTCAACCTGTGTTGTCAGACAATGAAACAAAAATAACATTTTAAAAAATCGTTCTCCAGTATACACTACCTCAAATAGAAACAGCTGGTATGGCCCAAGCAGTGAGTTGTACACAGACTGTGTTTTAACTGCACTATAATAGTAGTTAATTACAGATTTCAAACGGCAGTTACTTTGTACCAGTTCACCACTGCAGTTTTACGTGTATCAGTTGAACTCCGCACAACAGACACAGTAAAACGTTTTCAGTCACTGAAAACAAATTGAAATTTGTCAGTGTTTACCTGAGTGCTTCCTAAGTGGACGTGCAGCAGAATTAACAGCAGTGCTGAAAGCATTCTGCAAAGAGAAGAAAAATAATTCAATGATGTCTTGTCCCTCTGCTACACTTTCTAGTGCTTTAAGTGCCCTCCCTATGGTTTGGGTCAAATTGATTGAAGAGTCATATCCATTATTGCCATATTTGTATCTTGTATGCTTTTGTTGTTACAGTAACTTATGCATATGGGTGCACATGCTCCCTAACGTTGATTGGGGCAGAAAAATCGTCAGCGACTGTTTCGCCAGTTGTTGCTGGCCAGCTCCTGGGCATGAAGTGGCTTGGCATTCAGATTGAAGGACGCTTACTGACCTTCATTTCTGCTGAGCTATTGTGGGGAGTCGCTTCAGTGAGGGAATGTAATTGGACATTGTTAAAGAGGGAGAAAAACAGGCATAACATAACTGAACACTCTGAAATGGATATTTAAAAAAAGAGGGTGTCCCCTCCAGGATAGGCTTGAGGTGTATGGTCACAGAGGGGATTGTGCTAAAGCTCACACCGCCATTGCTTGTGCTATCCCCTCTCTGTGAATAAAAAAACAATAAACACCAAAAAAACAAGGAACCTGTGAATTATGTATTTAAGAAGCAAGTTTTATTGGAGCAGGAAACGTGTAGATGGAGATAACTTTTACCAGCTGGTCAATAAAAACAGCTTCCAAACTGGGACCAACTTCAGGCACATATTTCCTTTGAATACATAGTACTAATATTCTGTAATTTAGTCCAGTAATCTAAATAACATGTTTTGGCCTATAGTGTCACAGTGAAGATTAGGCAGCAAACACATTTGGAACCTTAATATCATTTAGAATCCTTATGGAGAAC
This sequence comes from Acipenser ruthenus, assembly GCF_902713425.1. Classification (NCBI taxonomy): domain Eukaryota; kingdom Metazoa; phylum Chordata; class Actinopteri; order Acipenseriformes; family Acipenseridae; genus Acipenser; species Acipenser ruthenus. Next base: position 21,555,735 of record NC_081206.1, read on the forward strand.
ACTGGAATATATTTGGTAGCAAAGAAGTTTGTGTTGCAGAATAGAAGCAGAACCGTGAGGCACAGTTTCACTGGGGGTATTGAGTAACAAAAAACAGATAGCAATCACCCATATCCTTCCTATAACTGTTTTCAAATCTGGTTTTAAGAAATGGGTTTATTTAGTTTAGGAAGCAAATACAAAAATATTATGACACTTGTTATGACACTTGTCACTCAATAGTTATGAGGATGGCAATAAGAACAATTACAGCCACCATCTAATAATAAAGGTTTCTCACAGCTGACTGTGGAGAAGTATATGAACACTGTGCTGTGCACGCAGTCCTTTAAGAAAAGCATCGTGCACTGAAACCTATGCAACATTAGCATGCTACCCCACCTCACTGCCTTACAATCAGCCTTGAGGAATCTTTTCAGAAGCAAGTTATTTATGGAATAGTTAGTAAGCAAGGGACACAATGATCTAAAGCAAAATATCTATTTAATATGTGTCAAAAATACAAGCACATCACACAACACGCATTGTTTTATATTTAAAGTGATAATCACCAATGCTTGCTTTCAAAGCAGTTTTCTTACAGTATCTCTCAACACGCTCAAAAGCCCTTTTGCCATTATGTAGTTTTTCCATACTTCATTTTCACTGATGAGTGAGCCATATATCCTGCCAGCTCTCAATAAATGAACTTCCTGGGCAGCATTTATTAGGGAAACAGTCACATGACCTGCTACACAGACATGACCTTTAGACAAAAATTGTGTTAACTGCATTTTAGTCTAACACTTAGTCTGATATCATTAATTATTAGTAAGCAAAACTATTGCTGTATAATTCCATGAAGTACGACACAAATTGCAACCTATGTGCCAGCACATACTATGCGATGAAAGAGGCACAACAGCTTTAGTTTGTATAAATACTAAAAGTCTGTATCAATGTCTTCCAATGTTTGTCATTGAATGTATTAGATTTATTTTAGTATTTCTAAATTCAGCACTATTGAGTGTTTAATACTATGGCTGTTAGTTTCTATCAGACAACAGGACTTGTTTTTCATAAAGGACAACTTGCACCATAATACTGTAACAAAACAGCAGTTACATAATGACAAATCTCTTTTAAATCCCACGTTTGGAGAACTATTGAAAAATGCATTCAATGAATATTTGTTCATTTACCTTATTGTCTTGACGTTTGTGTCTTCCAGAGTCTTCACAGCAAGTCCCAAAGTATTTCTTATCCCCCTAATATTTTTCCTCTTGAAACAAACACACTTTCAGCCAGTCTGCAATTCCTTAGGTGGTGGTGTGTCTACTCTGTACTACAGTACTAATAACCCAGGACCAGGCACTCACTAACTGCACCACTCTGAACTTCCCTCAGACGCTGGGCTGCAAAGCAAAATGAGCACCTGGTTTTATTTAGCTCCTGCCTGTCATCCGAGCGATAGACCGATTGGACAAGGAATGCTTAAAATGAACACTTCCATTTTCCAAAAGGCTGTTTAATAATGCAAATGGGGGCCCTATAGCATTTGGCAACAGCTGGTTTGAATCACATCAACAATCCCACAACAATTCCCTGGGAAAGCTGCCCTTGCATTTTTTAGGAATGCTTGGAGGACAAGTTGAAGGACTAGAAAGTGACACACACACCAAAACACAGTATTTAATGGAAAGTTCTTTGGGAAGGACACTGCTATACCGTGGAATGAACATGGAAATAGCACCCAATATTGGCTGTTAGCAGCCTATTCTGTCTCACAACAGCAGTTCTACCCCAGAATGATATCCATTTTCTACCGAGACACAGTAGATGTTTTGGGATAAAATGAAGAACACATACCAGGAACACTTTATTAAGTGTCTCCAACTACACTGTAATTATACAGATATTACACATATAGTTATGTAGTTACAATGCAACAACCTACCTATAATTACAAAGTGAAAAACATTGAAAAAGTTTGTAATTGCACTGTATTTATAATTACCCTGTATTAAGACAAGACATTAAGAAAACAAGGGGTCTGGGTGAGGTTAATGGGCAAAAAATCTCCCTCCCTGTCATTCCTAGAACATGGATAACATTTTGGGGTACCACTGCACCTTATGAAAACAAGCTTTACTGAATCTTCGACACAAAAGTGAACAAGTTTCCAAAGTTCCCGTTCAGTTATGTCATAAATCAAGGTTTCATTAATAAATTATCTGTCATAATTATCTCCAATTGGAACAGCACTGTAGAAAAAATAAATACAAAAAAAATGTAGATGGATGTGAACACACATACATGAATGGCAAGCTTTATGCAGCTAATCAGACTGAACTGGAAAGTCGTTGAGCTTGACATACAGCAGAACTTGTACCATTGCCAACATTCTTTTTATTAACAAACAGAGCAAAACTGCAGCCGATTCTCAAATAAAAAACCCAGCATTGTGGATCTGATCTCTTCAACAAAACCATTTCAACGCTTTCTTAAAACACTTTTAAAAGACATTTTTTTCCCCCCCAATACAGACAATACCAGAAACTGTTTTATGATTTAGTCTTACTTTTAAAATGTATAAGTTGATATATATATATATATATATATATATATATATATTTATGACTAGCTGAAGTACCTGCCGTTGCCCGGGGAAATTCAATATCTAAATTATGGTTTCCTATAAGTTACCGATCTTGGGTGTCACACAATGCGCTCAAACCCCTTTCTCTTTTTTTAACTTTTTTTTTGGGGGGGGGGGGGGGGGGGGGGGTTGTCATTTTTGTTCTTTTTATTTATTTTTTGGTTTTGGTTTCTTTAATTTCAGATACATGGCTACTGTAGTGATCCAGCAATGGGGTTAGTAAACAAAGTACCCCAGAGGTCAAAATTTTGGATCCAAATCTAGCCCTCGACCTTCCCCTGGATGAAAGAGGAGGCCATGCAAAGTTTGGTTGCACTGGCTCCTGCGGGGTCCAAATGCATAAAGGAAAAGACAGACAAACAAACTTTCTTCTTTATATATTGACATATTATACATTATACATTCAATTAAACCCAATTAATATCACCCTCCTCTCATGATCACCTTAAAACGTCACAGCTAAAATATAATAGCCGTCAATGGAGACACTCCTGATAATATTATCATTAATATCAACAAAATTAATCAGTCAGACAAGTGATTTCCACTTACATAAGATCACATACAAGTATGCATGCAAGTTATCCTACAGTATTGAAATGTTATATAAAACAGCACATAGCACACATAATTATGTCTAATTATTACAATGCATAATATGTACATTATAGTAGACAGACTGCACTGATTGCAAATCAGTGCATCACCTTGTACAATATTTTGATTTCCACAGAGAGAACAGGTATATTTGTTGTATAAACACTTTTTAATGCTTACTTTACTTTGCTAGGTTTTGGTGAACTCCTGATCAAGTCAACTCTGGTTATTGTCTTCATTCTGTGCACAGTACCTTTGAAATTATATTAAAAGGGTTGTACTGTGAATCTTTCTTGTTCTGCACCTGCAGTTAGATTGAGGATGACCCGTTTTTGTATCACCAGTACTGATTGTACTCAAATCTAAAATAAAAATAAATCAACCTGGAGAATTTTAAATACAACGTATGGTGAAACTATTAGTAGCTCAATCAAGCTTGGGCCAATGCCTTAATTTTTTTTTTTTAATATATGATTTAACTTTCCTTATGTTGCCTTCACTCTCCAGCCTTTGCCAGGAAGAAAATCACTTCTACTTAAGTTATGGCTTGGGTTAAATAAATTACTATTTTAACTGGGATGCACATGTTTATGAAATGCAGATGGTGAGCAGACAGAAGAAAATGCTGCAGGAAATGACATCATGGTTTTCCCAGACTAAAATGTCTCCTTCCTGTTAAAATCAAGTTTTGTGTGCATTTAAATTTAGGTGCTGGGACTTTTGTGCATTGTTGATTCATAATTAAAACCTCAACAAACATTTTAACAAGATTAAGTATTAAACAGATCTACAATGTGTTTTAAAGTGAGTTATATACATTTGGATATACTCTTTGTATCAGCTGCATTGAACTGTGCCTGGATGAGTGAAGAGAAGTAAGCAGTGTTGCGTGTATTCAAGTTAGATGTTAATACTTTGTTGGGATTTAAAAGTGAAATCACAAAGACTTGCGAGGCTAGATCACTACAGGTCTTTGTGATTCACCATCAGCAAGTTAGACATGAGCCCTTACTATGGGCCCTATTTGTAAAACGGTGCCAATAAAGTGGGTTGTAACACACTATCGACATTCAACTTCAGCATAGTATACTTCCAGTCACTTAGTCAGGCACGGTGTACTGCAGCTGTAGTGAAACAAAGAGTGACTTGAATGTTGTCAAGTCCCGAAGCCCCTGAAACTTGTTTCACAATTATGTTATTGAAGTTTCAGTGCAGCCTCAAAACAAACACGTTCCTCTAAAAGGCGTGTTATTTATTGTGGTACCGGGTATAAAAAAATAAAGTGTAAGGTACACTGCTGCTTGTAATACACTACCAAAACCTCCAGTAATATCACCTTACACAATTTAAAGGCAAATTTTAATTCTCATCCCATATACTGTCTTTCTATGCAAAGCAATTGTCTTTATACATATTTGCTGCTTGTATCTAACAAACATTTAATACAGACCTTTATAAATGGGGACCTTGTGTTTGGTTTTTTTTTTTAGATCATGTCTGCTTTCCAAACAGTCACCCTCCATTTAATATTACTGGTAGAAAACATGCAACTTAGTAAATGCAACTGACAGAATAGGAATGTGCCAAAAGCATGTACTTTCTTTCCATCAAATACAGCTTAAATACATTTTCTGCAAAATACTCATTTGGACAAAAAACACTTGGAAAAACAAGTTAGGATTTTGTTTGCAGTGGACATTCTACTTTGTTTTCACTATTATTCCAGAGGTGGATCTTTGTCAATGCAATTCACAAATAAGTGACTGCAACGTGATCTCTGAAAATTGCTATATTTCAAGTGGAAAAAGATCTTACTCTAACATAACATACTAACATTAGCTGTAAAGTATGCTTTCGTCTTTAATGCCTAGGTAAGTTCCTTACAATACTGTATATAGTTTCCAGTAATAACAATAAAGAAAAACAAACAATGGTATTATAAAAAGAAAAACAGAAATAGTTTTTGTGAACACAAAACAAAAAACAAAACCAGTCCCGGTAGCATAATCTGTCACATCAGATCAAATGGTTTGGAAACATGAAATAAAACAGTTGGATGCTTAATTACACACAGGATCCTAGAATACCAAGAATCAACTCACAATTCAATGACCAGCTACTTACGGTTTACATGTATAAAACCCTGTAAGAGACTTCCTGCAATCTGAATCAGCAGTCATACATTTATTTTTGGTTTGTTGTAATTAACTTTATAAGATCAACAAAAATGCTTGTTTTTGTGTGGTCTTCCTTCCCCTTAGCCATTCAGCATAAAATAAATAAGTATTTTCCAAAAGCAACTGGACGTCTACCTAGATTAAGAAGCAGGATTCCAGTGCCAAGATTGCCTAATACCTTCAGCCACTAACACCATAGAACTGTGAGCAAAAATGAACACCACAATTTTTGGGAACATAAATGCATAATTGTGATAAAGTGTAGTGCCATTAATTAACTTTAAATAACCAACAAATTAATAAAGCAACACATGTGTGTCTTGGTGAGCAAACACTCAATAACTGCAAATGAGCTCCACAATAGAATAACAAATTGAGGGTGCAATTTAGCACAAATTTAAATAATAATTACCAATTATGTTCTGGTGTACCAAATACATAATAAACCAAAGCAAGCACAAAGATCCGCACTGGAAATCGCCTGAGATGTTTCCTATACATTATCTACAAACCTGGCCATTTGAACCTCTTCTGAACTTAACACAAGAAAGCCAAAAGAAAACAGATACTGCTTGCACTACAGCAAAGACACTGCTGTGGACAGTATATTTAGAAATAATACAAAGATTGCATTCTTACAGGTTTAAATAACCGGTATTACTTAGTTGCAGTACAAGGTGGAATCCTTTTTTATTGATCACTACAAAATTTACAGAAGACACAAAATTACATTGGCCATGTTTATACCTACATTATCTACATCTTTCTAGTGGGGGTGGTCATTATATTTTTCATTTATAATCTTTGCTGCCAACACTTCACACAGATAAATACTCATATGGACTGTGTGTTTTTTCCAGATTCTTAAAGCTCTGTGAAACACTGCCAACTGAAAACAGGAAATACCTTCAATTCTTCCACCTATACCACAGTTGAGGCATAACGGTGCTTTATATTTAAAGGATTCCATTAACAATTCATTGTTGGGCATCTGGTAATAATATTGAAATCAAGTTTCAAATATTAACTACTGCTTATACCACATGCACTTTGTAAAAGTAGCTGTAATTGCCTATAAACCACCAAAAGGATTTTAAAGAAAAGTGTCTGTATGGATTTACCAGATGTGGTAACCTACAAATCTTTGACGTGCCATGTGCCAAAGAATATAAATATTCCACATATATATATAAATATCCCATATTATATATAATGTTGCTGAATATTAACTTACATAAAAATACTAATCACAGATATAAATAATGAATCTTACTGAATCAGGGCAGTTGTAAAAACAGACAAAGAACCTATAATATTGCCAAGACAGCCCAAGTTAAAAGTCATATCATTTCCAGTTAGTAATCTGCTTGTACCCAGTTTTAAAGCTCAGTGTGACTTAGGCACACAAAAGACCTTTGGGATTACAATTTAAAGTAGTGACTTAACTAGGATTTGAACCCAGGAATTATGGGCTCTAACCACCATGGAACAACCTTTAAACAAACAATGACTTGGACGTTAATTCGCAAGTGAAGTCCTTATCACAGTGTGGTGATTTTTTGGAAGCAGGGTGCATGCACATACAGTACTCTGGATTCTAATAACTTAAGGAAGGCCTTTTTTGTTTTAATTATTGTAGTGTCCATTCCTCTTATAAAGTGCTTAAGGGAGCATGGTTGTCATTCACTGTTTGAGGAGGTCCTTCAGCACTGCCCCAGCACTGGCATCAGAAGACACAGGTAAAGGTGTGAATGTAGGCAAGGCATCAGAGATGGGCTTCATGAGAAGATGGCCGGTCCCACCTGCTCCAGGGGCTGCTGTTGTCATGAGAGGCACAGCGGCTGAACGTGGGGCCAAAAAGGGATTGAAGTCTATCCTTTTGTTTGCTCCAGGAAGACCTGGAGAAAATTACCACAAGCTTAACATTATACTACCAGCAGTCTTATAGATCAAAACTATGAAATCATGATTTTGCATTTATTTCAATATATATATTTCATCTGTGACATTTAAAAAATAAAACTTTACATACTGAACAAAAATACCTGAACATGCCCAATGCATTTGTTGCCTTCAGTCTAGCTACCTTTGCCAAGCAATAATCCACTCTAAAATCATTACTTTTTACTACCTGGTTATCATTATGGTTTTTAGTCAGAGACTGACATTGTCTACAGTTAATGTTGCACTTTCTGTGGCACGTGTTGCTGTACTAAGCAGTTTACCTGTGGCATTGGCTGCTGTGCTGCTGGAATGCTTGCCAGGTGGTGGTGCACTCAAAGGCTTCATGTCATACACAGGCAGCTTCGGTGGTGGCCTCGACTCTACTTCCAAAAACTTTACAAACAACTCGGAGAAAGACTGGAACAGAAAACAAGTATTTTTCTTCAGAAAATGTCATGAAACTGCAATTATATTGTTAACTCAAGCAAATGTAACATTTCATGTGCAGCACTTGCTTTGGCATCAATACAAAAAAACAAAAAACAAAAAGAAAACAACTTGTGTTAAAACTCACATTGTTTAAAACGGATGCATGCCCTGGTCTCAGAGGTGTGTTCGGGACACTTTGAGCACTTCTGCCACCAAGCCAACTAGACACCCACCCAGTAACACCACGACCTTCCTCCATCAGCTGTGAAAAGACAAACCACAAAATAAGAGAATACAGGGAAATTGCCGTGATGCAAAAATCATTAATGGAAAATGTTAAGCTCAAGAAAATCCAGCAGTTAAATATAATATTCTAGTTTAAGCTGAGTTGTAACTGAATTTACCACTAATTTCAAAGTCTGTGTTTCTTTAAAGCTGCAGGGAAATTCTGTAAAACAGCTGGCACACACTTCCATTGTTTCTGCCAACTGCAGAATCGTGAAAAAGCAACTACTTCAATAATTGCCTGACTCTGCACATGTACAATATAATAATTAAACATCACTTTAAATGACTTACTGTACTATTCAGGTTTAATAAACTGAGGACTGTTAATGATCTTAAGAGCGTCCACGCTAAATACAGATGCAGTTCTATAAATAATCCGACTCATGCAGACGTCTTTCCATTGTATTTTACTGTATTAACATCTGGTTTCACAGACCCCGATTAGAACTAATATAGGACTACCTAATGCCACCTTAGTTAAGGTCGTCCACGATTAGTGCTAATTAGTGGCGCTTGACATAGCCCCAATAGGCTGTCATTCAAGGCAGTGAGCTATCGGAAACAAATGACACACAGAGTCAAATCCTGCTTACACATTTTACATGATTTAACAATCATGGTCTCACGGGATTGAATAACCACAGTCAACAATGACATTCAAGTTATACAAATTCAGAACAATTACAAATATAGAACTACAGTATGTTCAGGAACAATGGTTGTTACGGTGCCTTTCACATTCAAAGTGTACTGCTGTAAGAAAGATAGAGACCGTTAACGAGATTTTTGTATTTATTTAATTGTGAATCCTACCTCATCCATCTCTTCTTTCTGGAGTCCCAACACACTTCCCATTAACCTGAGAACCTCCTGTTGCTTGTTCTTTGGAGTATGAAAGTGACCAACAAACAAGTTCCTCATTAGGACTCTAGAAAAAGTGCATGAAGTGTGATTACGCAATCACAGACAATTTTAAAGTTCTGTGAGAATGTAAAGAAAGTTAAGTGCAACTATTAGAGAACTAGTATATAGGGTAAAAAAGGGAACACATTTTTACTTTACGTTACCACCATGTAGTGGAAATGACCGTCAGCTTGCTCACTACAGCATTTTATATTATTTGACAACTAATTTAACAAAAAGTGCTTCCTGGTAACATGCAAGCTCTGGTTAATTTGTCTTTTGGTGAAATTAATGCTTTCAGGACTGCATTTTAGGAGTAAATTCTATACTTACTTGTCTACTTTCCCTTCAGTACTGTTCACAAGATTCATAAGCTTATTCTGAGCATCTTCCAGCATCTCCTGTCTAAGGCCCACTATATAACAAACACAGTAAGTCTCTCGTGCATTAGTTAAACATTGTTTGCATCCATTAACATTCCATTCAAATCAAATTCAAATGTTTCTCATTAGTAATATAAATATGCACTAATGGGTTTACAAATTTTCATAAAAGGCTGCCAAAGTCAGCAAGTTTCTAGTCTATGAGCCCAGCTTTTGATACCAGTAACCCAGACATTTACAACTCCAAAAATCAGATGTGTTTAACCATTTAAGGCAGCATTATAAAAAATACATGTCTGGCATTCCATCCCCTTGCATCAAGAATAGTAAGAATCTAAATTAATACTACTGGCCAGCAAGATCATGTCTAGGAATTTATCTGAAGGTAATTAAATCGGAGGCTATAATTTAGTACAGCCTGTGAAATTGTGATACGTTAACAGTAAAAGCATTGTATCAAAAGCAAAGGCTTTTGGTGCCTCAGGCAACAACTTTCCAGCACACCAAAGCCAGGATTGAATTATACCTACAGGTGCCTACTCCATTAACACTGGCATAAACATTGGAGGTTTTGTTAATTCCAGTCTGCTTTCCATTCCAAGGAAATTAAAACAGGTTAATTGAGCATTGTCAGCCAGACTGAATCCCTGTGTTTCAGAGATGTAGCACCTCACCTTGTCTATTTAATTCCTCAATTTGCTCTTCTTTCAGGTCCAGCTGATCAGTGAGTCTTGACGCAGATTCCAGGGCTGTATTGGCTTCATCCAGATTCGTCTGAGAGTTGGAGGAGAGGATATTTAAAAAACAGTATGTCTTGATTGTTGACAAGAAAGGTAAAACATAATAAATAATAAAAAATATTCTGTAGTAATGATTCCATGAAAGTTGTCTGAACTAAAGAAAAGAAAAAGTAGACCATTTTGCCAAACTGAACTGATTCCAAACAGCCACATGTTAAGAATATTTCAGTATGATAATGACTCAAAAACACATCAAGATTATTTATGCTTCAGCTGGAAGATATTAGGATTAAAAAGGCAATTATGGCAGACTAAGGGGTTGGTTTGATCAACCTATACCCCACTGGGGTAAGCCACAGATAGATTTTGTTAAGAGTGTTTTACAGCACTGGAGAATCACCTTGGATTGAATCAACCATTTATCCTTGGTTATCACAGGATTAACTGAAAAAAATAAGTGCTGGATTCAATGCACGTGGATTCTCCAGTGCTGTAAAATGCTCTAACAAAACCCAGCTGTGGAAGTGCTTAGAGTCACACATATCTAACATGTCAGAACAAGTATATTAACCCTTTGCGGTCCATTGTCGGACTGGGTCCGACATTGCAATTATTCCTCTCAGGTCCTTTGTCGGACTGGGTCTGACATCATTATAGCAACGCAAAAAACGGGTTTCTAGTCGTTTTTTCTCCGGAAAAAGCCGAGAAAACCATTCAATTGCCGAGTGGGAGCGACAGGAGCCGAGACAAGTCGGAAAAAAAAAATAAAAAAAAAAGGAGCGTATCTCATGATTAGTTATACATGGCCCTGATATCAGATAATGGGGCGGTCATAGTAAACAAGCTGGCTGAGTGCGTCAGCACACAGAGACTATCATGGACATTTGCAGAGCTTTTTCCAGATGTTATAGCAATAAAATAATGACTTGGATCACATTATTGAGGAGTTTGGTGATAAAACGAGTGATCAGGAGATGATTGATCGGTATGTACGACTATTATTTTTATTATTATTTATTTCTTACATGTGTGAAAGCGATAGCGAACGAAAGGGTGGGGCGGGGCTGGAGATGCCAAGTGAGTGCTTTGTTGATATGCAGGGCCATTTAAACCCGTTTGACTGTGAAAAAAAATACTTTTAAACAGCACGTCTAAAATTAACTGCGCGTGTGAAAATTAATTAGACCTGGCGTGCCTGACGCGCATTTAATAAATTATTAAGAATGTTCAACAGAAGTGTGGTTCTCTTTACTATGTTTGGTTCAGGATTTGATCACCCTTTTATTTCCTTTAACATTTTATTGGGAAGTGGAAAATCATTAATGCAGAGGTCTTTTTCCTGGTTAAGTTAACTTTGCACATTGCTATGTGTCTGATATTTCCTTAGGATTCTTCCTCAGGCAGAGGAACATACCTGCAGGCTTGACACTCGGTCCCCCAGTTTTTCTGCTTTCCTCTTCCACTCTGCCTTTTCCTTCTTGTGCTTCTCCAGTTCTGCTGAATACATGGCTTTCTCCTCTAGAATAAGAAAACAAGACTCAATTATAATTTGTTCATATTTGTATTTAAAACTACATGCTAAAATGTATTCTAGTTTGAAAATAATACTATAGGTTTATAAAGTTTGTTTTTTCAACATTGGGAAGCACATCTGCCATCTCTTGTCTTGACTCACCTTGTTGGAATTGTTCTAGCACCATCTGCAGGTTCGAGAGTGACACTGCATACTGTTTCACTTGCTCTTGTGACATGTTCAGCTGTACTAAGGTTTCATCTCTCTGACGCACAACAGTGTTCAATTGCTCCTGTAATGATTCCACTTGCATACTTGCTTGGTGGCTAAAATAAAACATAAAAAATAAAAAAAACACAGCATAAGATATACATATTTGCACACACACACAAAAAAAAACAAATTCAACTGTATATACCTAAGAGTCTTCTTGATTTCCTCTCCAACAAATAATTTATTTTCTTCCATATTCTGTGTTTTTCATTATATAAAGCTCTCTTTGTGCATCTTTTAAGTTACCAACATGATGATAACTTTTCAAAACCTTGACAAGAGACCAAATTTGACAAATCCATACATTACCATTAATTGTTTTATTGAATTTGGTTGCTACCAACCTGCATGTATCTCTCCAGAACTGAGTGAGAAAACGATAAACAGTGCCAAACAGTTTGTTTGCTACAGCTGCATGTATACCTTGCACTTTCCACAGCAGTGGAGGAGGAGTCTAGCTTTTCTTGTAGGGCCGTGACCTTCCTCCTCAATTCTGTCTCTCGGTCCCCTGCAGCAACAGCCTCCCGGGTGTATGAATCCTCCATCTCGATCAGGTGATTACGCAGACGATCCAGCTCCTGTGCTAGCCGCTGCTCCTTGTCACGCAAGTGCTGCAACTGAGATCACAGTTCATGCCTTTGATACTCAGCTTGTTAAACCTTCACTTAATATTCAAATCTGTATGAATGTGTGTGTCACATACTCAGTTTCAGCAACAAAGCTGACTTTAGTCATTGGTAAAATTGGTAAATACTATAACATAACAAGGGTGTTAGTCTTGGACACTGAAAAGGTTCCACAGAGCATAATCATCACAGTTAGGCATGCTGATCTACAGTATTATTCCGTTCACAAGGTATCTGGGTTGGTTTACAATAATTATGAAAAATGTTCACCTCATTCTGAATAGCACTTGTTTCCATCTGCTTCTGCTTTAGAGCTAGCATCATCTGGTCTCTCTCTTTTTGGAATTTGACTGCCTTTTCGTGCATTGACTTTACCTCATTCAACAACTGGTTTAATTCACCTGATTTACCCTGTTAAGAGATTGCAAAGGGTTTATTAAAACAAATATCCAGAGCAAAGCTCTGATTTAAAACTGAATGAAACAGGTTATTCAAGCAATGAATGAAAGTGAAATGTTCCCAAAATCTACAGTTCAAAGCTACTAACCTGCTCCCTTTCTTTCAGCATTTTCTCCAAGGCAGATGCCTTTTCCCTCATGGAATTTGACTCAAACTCTTTCTCCCTCAAAAGCATGGAAAACTGCATGTTTGTCTCCTGCAACGCTCTGAACTCAGTCTCTTTCTCTCTGGACCTCACCATTATTTGGTCATTCTCCTCTTTTAGCTTGTGAATGTCCATTTCCAAAATCACCGTTCTTTCTTTGAGATTGGTCACTGCTTGTTTCAACACTTCATTGTCATTTTCCTTGTTTCTCAGACTTTCAGTCAAAGGGTTCAGCTGGTCACCTTTGGATTTGATAAGAAGGTCTTTTTCTCTTAGAGATTTCTGAAGAACATCGAGTCTATCCTTTGTCTGCTTGATCTCAGATGCTGCTGCTTCTTGTCCTTTTTTTTCACTTTCAGATGTAGAAGCTAAAGAGTTGGACAACCGATGGTTATTTTCTTTAAGAGTCCTTATAGTTGTATCTTTCTCCTCTATAACTTTCCTCAAATGTTCCAGCTCAAGATGCAGCCTTTTTACCTGTCCTTCATTCTCTTCCTGAATTGTACCTTCGGATGGAGTAGCTGTCATTAAAGGAGTTATTACTTCTGGAATGTTCACCACTAGATCTAGGCCTAGTTTTTCAAGTAGGAAGTCCTTGGTGCTGCTAAGCTGACTGATACTTTGCTGAACCTGAGCAAGTTCCTGACTTAGACTACCTAGCTTCTTCTCCTTCTGCTCATAACCCTGGATCAAGCTGTTATAATGGACAGACAGTTTAGAGTTGCAGTCGTTTTCGGACAAGACCTGGCTTTGTAGTTTGATAAGTTCTTCCTGGAGCTGAGCCGACTCATGTTGCATGTTCTTGACGGTGGTAATAACCTGCTGCTTCCATTCCTCCATCTTCTTCACCTGCTGTTTTAAATTGTCCCGTTCCTGGAGAAGCTCTTCAAACTGATTACTGCTCACACCACTTGATTCGCTGCCCGGACCGCTATTGGAAGTTTGAAGGACTGTCAACAAGGTTTGGCATTTCTGTGTCAAGGCATCTATCTCAATGTCTTTTTCCCTGATGATTCTTGAAAGGTTTTGGATAGTCTCTCGCACCATATCTTGGCTTCCAATATCATTCATGCTAGACATCTTCTGATTTTCTTCTTGGAGCTTCAGAAGGGCAGTTTCTTTGGCAGCTACAATGTCCATGAGTCTATGATATTCAGACTTCAGCTGACTATTCTCTCTGGTCTTCTCATTCAACACTGCCAATACTTGTTCTCTTTCCACTGCATAAGCTTGTATCTGTTGTTGCAGATAGATAACATCTTGCGTGTAGGTTCCAGAGGTGACTCTTGCATGAAGAGCTTGTATCTCCAAGTCCTTCTGCTGGATGATATGAGTAAGTTTACCAACTTCATCTTTTGAGCCAACCAGCTGATCCAACTGTTTGGTCAAGGACAAGTTCTTCTCATTAAGAAGATTCATCTCTATTTCTTTTTCCTTCATCCCATTGACCAGTCTGTCAATCTCAACTTTGGACAAATCATGTTTCTCATTCCCATTCTCCCGGTTCAACGACTCACTCTTATCTTCCTGCAGAATAACTGAATCAGTGTGGATTACTTGCATTTCCCTCTGAAACTGCATCTTGATCTGATCTATGGACTCCTGAAGGCTAACAATCTCCTTATCTTTCTCCAAGATGAGTTTCTCATATGTAAAAGTCATTGTTTTGGCCTGATCCAGCTCCCTTTCTTGTTCCTGCAAGGAATCCTGAAAGCTTCCTTTTTGCTCCTTCATTGTCTTCTTTAGAGCCGTTATCTCATCTTCTAAGCCATCCTTTTTTGTTTTGAGTTGTGCGATCTCAGTCTCCAGTTCTGTTATTATATCCAGAGTTTTGGGCTCAGCAACGGATTGGGGTCTACTCTGCTGGTCCTTCAGTCGATCGATTTCCTCTTTGAGGTGACTGTTTTCTTCTTTCATCACAGCAAGCTGTTTATCTTTTTCTTCAAGGGCATGCTTAAGGACCTCACATTCTTTAGTTGCCTTGGCACACTTCTCCAGTTCCTTTTGAGATTCTGTCACCCTTTCTTTAAACTTTTCCATAAACACATCCTTCTCTTTGATTAACTCTGTCAGCTGTTTCTGTCCAGATAAGCTAGACGTCAGCATCTCTTTAGTTTCTTGGTGGTCAGCTTCCATTTGCTCAATGCTTTGTTTTAGCTCGGATATCTCTAAGTCCTTCTGCTGGTTCAATTTAACCAGGCGCTCATGCTCTGTTTGTAAGGCAGAGGCATCCATATTCTGTGCCCTTGTAAGTTCCTCAATAGTTTGCCGATATTGTTTAGCCTGTTCCATTAACCTCTTTTCAGTCTGGTTCAGTTCAGTTTTCAATTGTACCTTTTCCATTCTTAAAGCTTCCAGCCTAGTGTCTTTTTCCATGGTGACCTTGTCTTTAACAGACTGTGCATCTCTAAGCTGCTGATTCACAACTTCTAGACTCCCTTCAGCATTCTTGTAATCTACTTGCAGCTTTTTAACTTCCATTTTGAGCTCATAATTTGTAGCCAGTACTTTTTCATGCAAGTTTTTGCTTTCTAAAATTTCTCGTCTCAATTTAGAAATTTCTCTTTCCTTTTGTTCAAGTAGCTGCTCCTGCTGCCCACTGTCTGAAGTGCTGTCACCAGACTTTGATAACTCCAGCTTGGCTGCAGAAAGCTCCTCTTCAGCTTTCTGCAGCTGTTCCTTCAGCTCAGAGTTCTCCTTCTTAAAATCTGTGCTGCGCTCTTGAGCTTTCCCCAGTTGCTGTTTGAGGTCCTTCATGGTTTCCTGGATTTGCTGTTTACTCATGTGCATATCATTGAGGGTGAATGCACTCCGGCTCAGTTTTTCACGCTGTGACTCTACCTCCTTTTGCATTGTCTTGTGTTGTGACTCACGTTTGACCAGATCCTTTCTAGTGCTCTCCAGTTCTGATTGTAATCGATCTATGGTGATATCTGCCTCTTTACGTTGCTGCACCAGCTGATCCTTGATTGAAATCAGGTGCTGAAATATTAAAACAGTTCAGTTGTGAAACAATTCAAAAAATGAACCCTTACAACTAACTCAGGATCACTAACTTTCATATGTGTATACTATAACAAAATAATTTCTTGCTAATCATACACAGTTTTAGGTCTCCTCAGGACATGCCTTTTTAACACTAAAAACAAACATATAAAAACTCTGGTTTAAGAATTCCAGACATAAATATTCTTATTTCCTAACTGCAGAAATCAATGATCTAGATTTTAAAACTTTATCTTGAAGTTGTATGCTACTTACCCGAGTTGCCTCTTGGTTCTGTTTATCTAATTCTTCTACTTCTGCCATCAGTGTGTCCCTTTCCATGGTGCAGTCTGCCAACAGTCTCTCTTTTTCTTGCAGTTTTTCACTCAGTTCTTTCACTTCCAATAACTCTGCTCCAAGTTCTTCATTAATTCCAGCATTGTCCTCAACCGTTTGCTGAGGTTTTATGTTTTCAAGCTGTTCCTGCAGAATTGTCTAAAAAAAGAAAACACACTTCTGTATAAATTATTAGGAAATATAATTGACAAGATTACTACTTATAATATAGTATACTATTGGTGTTAATTGTAATATACAGTCAGTTTGTTAATATTTAAAAACACACAACTACAATATTACACTTAACTTTTAAAAACAGTAAAACAAAAGTACTATTTTTTTGACAGCACATACCTTTTCTTTCTCTATCTGTTCCTTTTCTTCCTTCAAGGTCGTAATTATTGTATTCAATTCTAAAATGTCTGCATGTTCTACTTCAGCTTTGGACTGAAAAAAATAAAAATCAAATAGTGTACACATTTCTACAGTTTAAAGAGATGGTTTTAAAAAAAAGTATATTTATTTTTTTGTTTTACAAATGGATTCTCCAAATGGTTATTTACACAGATTCAGAATTAAAATGGTGTTTAACAACCTAATAAATCAAATCCATTTTCACTATTATAAACTTGCCTTCTGATATTGTCATAATCCAGAAAAAGTTATGTTTGACCTATTCAATGTTTAGACGGACAACCAGGTACTACAAGTATAGCTGCTAGCAAAGCCACAAAACTAAAGACTTGTCTACTCTGTGGAATTGAAAAATGCAACTTAAAAAAATATATAAATAAATAAATAAATAAATAAATAAATAAATGAGCAGGTGTCTTACTGGTGTCCTGGCTGAAATGTTCAATACTGCATTCTTGCTTGGCAAAAAGTCACACTTTTTTTAACCACAGCAGAGATGCAAGCTAGAGTATTAGTGAATGTTTCTCTTACTAAACATGTCATGCAAAAAAATACATAATTCTACAATTCTCTTATATATTTTTTTTAAATTTAGTAAATCGCCAATTATTTTATTATTTTCTCCCAATTTGGAATATCCAATTATTTTTAGGCTCAGCTCAGCGCTACCACCCCGCGCTGACTTGGGAGCGGTGAAGACAAACACACGCTGTCCTCCGAAGCGTGTGCCAACAGCTGACCGCTTTTTTTCACACTGCAGACTCACCGTGCAGCCACCTCAGAGCTACAGCATCGGAGGACAATGCAGCTCTTCTGGGCAGCTTACAGGCAAGCCTGGAGGCGCCCGGCCAGACTACAGGGGTCGCTGGTGCGCAGTGAGCCGAGGACAACCTGGCTGACCTAAGGCCCCCCCCAGTGGCGCGCAGCCAATTGTGCACTCCTCCCTGGGAGCTCCCGTCTACGGTCGGCAATACAATAGCCTGGACTCAAACCAGCGACCTCCAGCCAATAGGGCGCATCCTGCACTCCACTCTCAGCGCCTTTACCAGATGCGCCACTAGGGAGACACTTATTTCTACAATTTTAATGTAACATACCTGATTTAGATTTTTCAGCCTTGTTATTTCCTTTTCTGCAGCTGCAAAATAATAATTATAAAAAAAAGGTTTTAGGCAACTTGGTGTACATTTTAAAAACTATATTTAAAAAAAAAAAAAAAAAAAAACAGCTATCACAGGCACCCTACCTACTAATGCTTTTTTCAAGCCATTAATCTCATTTTCAGGATGTGATTTTTGCATAGATTTTTCCGTTTGATCATCCACTCTGGTCTGAAGCTCATCTACAGTGTTCTGCAGCCTTTTGTAAGTCTGCATTAATGTATCTGTCTCAGCCTGAGCATTTTCCTTTTCTTGAAGCAAGGCGACGCGCTCCTGCTCAGCAATGATGAGGCTTTCAGTCATCTCTTTTATCTTGTGCTCCAGTTTTTCTGCACTCTGTTTTCTGGAAGTCAATTCAATCTCCATGGCTCGAATTGTCTGCTGCTGCTCTGAGGCTTTGAAATGTTCGGGGGTCCCTGCACTGGAGCCACCTGAAATTGATAAGGAATTAAGAGAAGCACAGGTTTTCTCTAGATGGTAAGCTACACTTAAATACAAAAAGCAGATGAAAAATAAATAAATCACATTTCTCTTACTAGGCCTTAAACTGTAGAATGTCATGGTTGTAATTTGAAGACAAAATGATTTATTAGTACAGCACTAAAAGCTTGCCTATATTTCCAATTTATAAATGTCTTCACCGGCTTTCCTGACTGACTACTATTGCAGGTTTTTCATTAGTCTGAAGTTTAACGATCGCTTCTACTGCAATTTCCACAACAGTAATTAGGCTCTATCAAACAACTTTCATCTTGTCCCCATGTGGTTGATGGAAACATGGAATTAAAAATGTAATTGAAAGTTTTGTTTTCACCTGGCTGTAACTGCTCCTCCAACTCTTCAATTCTCTCTTCATACTCGACAAGTTCCTTCCGATGCCGGCATGTCATCTCTGACAGTTTATGCCTGTGTGCATCTTGCAATGCTGAGAGCTCATGCTGGTGTTCATCAATTTCCTGGCTCATAGTTTCTTTTAACTCCTGGTATAATAAAATAAATACATACAAGGTATTTGTGTGGTTCAAATCACTAAGGGCCTGATAACACAAATATTGTGAGAGGCATCAAAAAAAAAAAGTATTTCATAAGCACCTCAAATAAACTGCATGTGTCTCTTACCGTAATAGTTTTTTGCAGCTTGTAGATCTCACCCTGGTCAGTACTGACTGCCCCTTGAGTTCTAGAGGTCTAAATCAAATAAAGAAAAGCTTGGTGTTACTAATGACATCAAAAAATTCAAATATCTCTTTTCTTACATCAACAAACTAATCAATATTAAGACCTGGCACCAGATTTACCAATTTTGTCAAATTGGTACAAAGTAAAAACCTAGAAATTTGGCCCAAACAAATAGTATGTGTTTGGTGCAAGAGTGCCCCCTGCTGTTAGCATGCAGAACACCTTTTTTCATTACTTGACTTAAATTTTAGTTAGAGTAGATTGTCTAGTATATAAGTAGCATACAAATCACCTAAATCAATAAATGCCTGTAATAGTGAACACATTCATGTGACATTACAAAGAAAATGGTAAAACTGACCTGTGACAGAGTCCTCCAGTGAGCAACTTCTGCCTGGAGTTTGGACACCTCATTGGACAGGCGGTTGATCTCCTGCTGAGACCAGATCACATCTCCAAAGTCCATATCATCGCCCTGAAAGCTTGGATGAGGTCTATCCCTAGAAAGAAAGGAGGTGGACGTGGAGGTGGCAGGTAATATGGCAGCATCGCCTTGAGCAGACTGTGCAACTGTCTGCAGTTTGTGCAGCTGATCCTGCAGGGTATTCTGCCTGGCTTTCAGGTGGCTTATCTCCACCTAAAAGCAAAAAAAAAAAAAAAAAAAAAAAAAAGTATATATTATATATATATCAATTACTTGATAGGTCTGGTCTTCATCCTAGAGAAAGAAAAAAACACCATACTAGAGCTGACTGCAGATGTGAGCGGGGTTCAAACTCCTGCTATTACTGGGATTCAAATTTAAAATTTAACCAATAAAACATTACCCCTCACCAACAATGCATGCTAAACCTTTGCCAATCAACTTTTAAAACAACTGTCACATTTTCAGACTGACTTTTTAGTTGAAGATTGCTATATAACTTTTGACAAATTAATTTACATACTGAATATGAGGTCACTGTAAAGTTATGTGGCTATTTTGAGCAGCTGCTTTTTTGGAAAAGTCCTTCATGGAGCAATGAAACTTGAAATGAAAAATGAAAGCAGGTAGAGAAAACAAACAATATCTAAATTTTGAAAAGTTATTTTTTCACACCAGCAGTTCAAAGTTGCCAAGTGATTTTACCTAAAACACATAATGTTCACTGTCAGGTCCTGTGCCAGGGTTGTAAATAAATACCTCTTTCTGCTGCAATTGACCCCTGTACTCAGAAGACTGTTGTTTTATCTGGATCTCTGCGGCTTCATGCTTCTCCTCTAGCTCCATGTGGATTTTTTTCAATCGTTCATACTGGGGAAAAAAAAAGATGGTACAAACTAATCAGTAAACACAAATGACAGTTGCCTGCAACTATGAACTAGTAGGAGGTTTGCATGTAAAAACAATCTAATTTAAAAAAAGAAAAGGTTTACACTGACCTCTGATTTCTGTGTGATGTATGCTGCTTCCAGCTCTTTATGTTGCAGTTCAGTGGCAGCATCTGTGGAAAGAAAAAATATTTAGCCAATTAAAAGATGTTTGATAAACAGATTGTCCAAAAATGTCAATAGACAAAAATGTATTGGTTGCATAATGCTAAGAGATGTAATGCTGTAAAAACTAGGTGACAACATTTTTGAAAATTACCCCCAGTTCCTTTTTTTTTTTAATGAAGCTTTTTTGTTAATATGTTGGTAATATCTCTAAAATCCAAACTAATCTAAATCTTGAATGGGTATCAATGTGTTTGTGCATTTAAGTATTGTGTAGTGTTCTAAAAGCAGGATATGGAAACAGCTGCATTAAGAGCTCAGTATATGTATATATATATATATATATATATATATATATATATATATATATATATATATATATATATATATATATATATATATATATATATATATATATATATATGTCAAGCATGCTGGCCGGCCCTGGTTTTACCAGCTGGTTTAAAATACTACACATTCCACAAAGCAGAAAGTGGAAGCTTATTTCAGAGTAGACTCAGCCATTATCATGTATCTTGGCCTTGTACAAAACTGGATAATCCCACAGATCATCCACATCTACAGTACAGCAAACAAAGATAACACCACCCTGCTTTCCCTACCAAATAACATAATTCCCTGAGAAGCAAAATAACATGAACAGTGAACACTCTAACAAAATTAGTGT
Source organism: Acipenser ruthenus (assembly GCF_902713425.1). Taxonomy (NCBI): domain Eukaryota; kingdom Metazoa; phylum Chordata; class Actinopteri; order Acipenseriformes; family Acipenseridae; genus Acipenser; species Acipenser ruthenus. The sequence continues at coordinate 21,577,091 of NC_081206.1, forward strand.
AATAATAAATGAATATGCTTGATGGGTTATGGGTAACAGTCAATGCAGTAAGCCTAAATTATGTCAGACTTCCAATATTTAATAGTGTATTCTCAAGGCGGACCTATAACAAATTACCATCCCAAACAGTACATGATTATTTGAACTTGCTGCCCCACTCATGACTCACTGACTATTTGGAACCCAAAAAGATCAAAGTTCCCTACAACGCAGCTTGATCTTAATCAGACAGACAATGTTTACTTTTTCTGTGTTACTGCTAGGTTACTTTTTTATAATATTATCACCGTTTTAAAGGCAAGTGTATCAAGTTTATCTGTATCAAGTAAAACACAGTAGGCATGTTCTTTAGGTATTTACATCCTGAAGAACTAGCTTCAGTCAAGGTGCTTGCTGATGGAAAGGCCTGTTTGTAATTGAGGCCATGATTCTGTTACTATGACAGGCACAGATGAGTCGTGGAAAAAAAAAAAAAAACTTTTGGAAATAGTTAAAACTGAGCAGATATTGTACAGATACAATACAAGGAGCAAAGTTCAATATTTAAGATAACAAGTAAATAGGTCAGGCTATAACAAATTCAAAGATCTTTGAAATGGATCAAGATATGACAATCATCCTGGCCCTAATGCAATTTTGTATGCTTGAAAGGCAGTCATTGTCAAACAAAATGCACCCATCTTAGAATCATTTTTATGTTTGAAATATTTTGAAACTTAAGACTTGTGTGAGCTGTGAATGCACAGGTTACATTAATATAAATAAACAGGGGGGAGTGGCCTGGTAGGAAACGTACAGAAAAAGAAAGAAACAAAAAAGTAGTGTCAAGAAACATAAGGATCTGGCAAACTTGTAAATTTGTGTAACTCATGTGTGTAGGCTCAGTGTTCATATTGGAACAGTTAATCTGTTTGAAGCATTGCAGCATGAATGCCTATGAATATAGATGAATACACACCATTATACCACAAAAAAAAAAACGAACTACTGTACTTCAGGGTACTTAATGGTATTCCAGGTTTATTGGTGTGTATACTCTTATGGGGTGCTAATTATTAATCAATTAGAAAGCTCGTCTTTCTTTTCTGCGTACAACGTTGAGTGGATACATTTTTGTTTAGGGGTATTCATATATTTAATTCACACTGTTGCATACAGTATCTGTTTCTTTAAATAAAGCATTTTTTTAAATTGGAATACAGTCTTTAAATCAACAAGTTTGTTGTTTTAACATTAACAATACGGTACAACATGTCAAAAGCATGTCGTGCCATTAAGTACCATTACCGGTTTTGTTTTGTGTTAGTATTGTAATTGACTGTGCATCCATATGTGACACCATGTGCACATCCCAGTTGGTCCTGCACTATATGAACATCTTGCATACAGTTTATAATATTTACATTAAATTGCTATGGATTTTCTTGAAGGCTGCAAGAACATTTTCTTAAGCAGCCAAACAGAAATACATACCTCCAACTTCTTCCGTACCCTCCAGGAGAATGTCTTTGGTAAAGCTAGAGATCTGGCCGGTAAACGATGACAGACTCCCACCAACCTGCCCCAGAGACTGTCCAAGCCCCGTACCGATCCCACCAAGCCAAGAAGCCATTTTTGTAACAGGACCGTCGAGATCACGACCTATAAATAACCGGGTGTTGTCCTCATAAATGCTTTTACTTCGATATTAATGTACTGTTAATATAAAACTTCAACAGCATTTACTACAAATAAAACAAAACAAACAAAAAAAACACAATAACCACACAAACTATTCGATTACGCTTTGTTGATATGATTTATGTATAAACCGGGTATTACACCGTGTTACCCAGGCGGCTTTGAGTTTGAGATTTTCGGTTAATTCCTGCAAGAAAACCCGAGGCTTTTTTTTAACTTGACCGACCGGGGAAAAGGAGCAGCTACAGTTTCTCAAAAAAAAAAACTAAAAAAACCAAAAACACTGACAGGTCCAATAGAAAGGTCAACAATTTCAAATACTAAGCGACAGGTTTTCAATCCCCGGTGTTATTGTTTTTATGTCGGTGTGTACAGCTGTTTTTCCCTGCCAACTCGACGGCAGCCATGTCAGCACTGCTCTCTGTGTGGTACGTGTACAGCAACACAGCAGCATCATGGGATGCTGGCGGACCAACAAGTAAACTGCAAGATTTCAATTTCAAAATACGCTGCAGTGACAAGTTTTGCTGGTCTGCAAAACTGAAACCTACGATTTTTTGGGGTCTCTTTTTGGTTGAAATATTAGCCCTTTTTTGTATTTCTCCCTCTATCCTTTCCACTGGCATTAAGGCCGCCTTGGCAGAATTGGTGAAACCAAGCTTTTATATTACATGGCAACGTGTTAACATTACTACTTGCCTGGATAATATTAAAATAGGAACTTTTTTGGTTTTTTAAATCTAAAAATAAAAATAAAAACATTTCATTACTGTGATTCAGGTAAACCGGATACTAGCAGTGGGCAATGAAAATTATGTGTAAGGTAAATTGAAGATACTACTGCACTGGTACCAAAATATTTAAAAATGCTAGCAATGTTGGGTTTGTGTTCATATAATTGACATGGGTTAATATTATCCTCACTGATAAAATCACTTATTATTTAGACAAACCACGACTGAATCATATTTGTATAACCCCAACCACCCACTTGGTAATCCATATTGTGAACTGTACAGAGTAACCTTACAGACCTTGAACATTGCTATTTGTTTGGAGTTGGTTATATATGAAAGACACCAGCTATTAAAGTATAGGTGTTGTGGCACATTGCAAGTTTACAAGCTTATGTGCTAGTGCCAAATAAAATATTAAATGTGTTTACAAGTATACAGGCTGAAACTACTCATTTTAAGTATATGTAAAACTATTTAATTATGTTTCTGTAGTTATTTAGGATTAGGATTTAAATTATGGCACCACTATCTTTAATAGTGGCTTTTAAAAAATTCCAAGTAATACACAGTTATCACAGGCTTTGTTATTTGATAAAAAAAAAATCCAATAAAAGCACCATAATTAAAATGTATTAGGGTCAAAGTTAGGGTCAAAATGATAAATATATACCATATAAACACATCTGAACATGTGTATGATTATGAACATTGCCTGTGATATGCTTTTGTCAATGGCCCAGGGACCATATACTGATTTCTGGTGGTAAATAGTAATATATACCACGTGCATAGCACGCATTCACCGTTGCTAGCATAGTTAGCTGGATAAAGTAAATACCATTTGGAATTGTGGACTCGTACCTTAAAAGTCTGAAGAAGCATTTTGTTTTGCCACCACGGTCCCGAGCATCGACTCAGGCTTGCAGTGCGATCGTTATTAACTCGCTCTTCTACACAGTAAACAGCCTCGGCGGACAGCATATCCCCTCAGCTTGAATGCTCATGAGCATACAGTAGTGTTTAAATACCATCAAAGATGAGGGACATTGTACATACTGTATATTAACCAGAATACTGGAATGTGAGTTAAACTAAGTTTCCTTTTCATTAACATTGAGTATTTGCATTGTTATCATTGAAAGTTTGCATTCACCCTTTTTGTGTTAGTTTCCGAATACTCCATTTCCACTTTGTTTATTATTATTCTGAGGTCATATATATTAAAAGGGTTTTTTTCCCTTTTATTTTACTTGAGGGTCCAGTGACTTCATTTACAGTGTAGCAGAATACAGGGGTGTTCTTTAAAACATTCTAATTTCTTAGCAGGGGCCATATACAGTCTGACTGCTAATACCTCTAGATTGCACTGCAGTGCACACACATAATCTTGTATTGATACACCTGATGCAGAAGAGATGATGGCCAGAAGTCCACTTCAGCCCTAGGAACCCAAGAACCCAAGAACCCAGGACCCCCAGGAAAGCTTTGTAGGTCACACAAAGGCTATCCACACGCAGAGGAGGCTGGTAGGGGTGTTACATTGAGTGTTAGTGTTAAATAGTATTTTAAACTATATATACAATTTCATTTATACATGGTTATGACAATATAGTGGGAGTGCAACAGTTGTCTATTAGCATTTTGATAGTTACGTGCATAATTTGTTGTGGATATTTTCTTCTGTTCTAGTCTCCTGAGGAATAACAAAATGAACAAAACAAATGTGTACATTAAAAATATATATCAGTCTGATATGCTTTGAAGCCTTCCTCTACAACAACTTCTATTAAAAGTAATTTTTAATATGATTAAGAAACTCCTTTTCTATATACAAGAAAAAAAGATAAGTGAGTGCAAAGATATAATAATTAAAACTTGAAAATTGAAAACCCAGGTCCAGTCTTTAATCTAATTATTTCCCTGATTACATTCAAAAACCTGCCAAATCTACAGTATATACAAAAGACAATTTGCACTCAGAGATATTATTTTGCAAGATGCTATTCATTGATGCTACAATATTTTAAAGTACTTTGGAAGATAACGTGGGGGTGGGAGGCAGTTTCCAATACGAGTTTATGCAAATTACTGGCCCCAACCATGACAAGGGTTGTTTCCATGCTGTTCAGTAGCTTCTAACGGTATGTGTTTCATATTTTAAAAGTTATGTTCTCCGCTTTCACTTTCCCATTCAACCATCTGGGGAGCCTGGATGCATCTCAGGTGTATAGGTTAGTAGAACAATCATCACCCAAAGGTGAAGTACTGCCTAAAGAGAAAAACAAGGAAGGAAATTTTTTTTTTTATTATTATTATTATTTAAAAACGCCTCTCTCACACACCACTATATAAATCAAAATAGCAATGAAATAACTTCTACATTTCATACTGAAGGTTTGTGGCTATCATTCCATTTTCTTTGATTTAAATATTCTATTTGAATCAAGTATGGTCACTTGCTACAGTGTGTATTTATTTTGTATAGTGTATCCACATTCCAAATCGATGCTCTCATTCCCTCCATCCATTCCTCCGCCACTCTGCATATCTCAACAGTCACACTACTGGAATACAAGACCAATTATGTTTTTGACATTCTCAGGATGGGAGTATAAACCAAGATCCAATATTTATAAACTCATGTATAATTAAACATTTGTTTTGGCTCCTATTGCATTCATAGTAAATCAGTGAAATGGAAATGGGGCCGTACAGTCCTGAAAAACAGACTTGCACATATTAGAGAAAGGACTTACCATGTAAATAATTACAAACACCCTTGCAATTGGATAACGTCTTAAAAAGATGCCTAACCGGATGCTAAAGCATAAGAAAAGAAAAGACGGGTCAAAGGACTGTTTGCCTACAAAGTGTTTACAGAGAAAGCTACTTATCAGAATGTTTAATGCCTTAATATTACAAGTGTGTGTTCTTCAGTATAGACAACATGACAATGGTGATAAAGCTCACTAGGAAAAAAAAAAATTAAATATAATGCAGGAGCTGGTTTATATGGTATCTTACTTCCTTTTGTGTGTGTTTTATTGTTGTAAAATAAAATTGCACTTAGTGGATTTTTTTTTGTTAAAGGTCCTGTAGTAAAGAAATGGTTGATAGAGGACTGCCTGCAGTGTGTTTTTCTTTAACTTAAGCTGAATGCCCCTTGCTGTCTCTGAGCAGCAACCTTTACAACTGAAACAATATTTTTCAAGCAATGTGCTAAATGTTGTAGAAATAGAATTTTCATTAACAGCATGATCAGCACATGAGAAACTCGGCTTTACCTGAATCTGTCAATCGTACTTGCTGCATTACGGACTCTTCCGTACATCCCTGCATCAGTACTTTCCCCATCGCTGAAAAGGACTGGCACATTTCTCATTCGAGCACCTAGAACACAGATGACAGATCAACATTTATAACCTTATAAAACACATGTAAATTAAAAATAGCTTCATGGTGGGGTCATCACAAGCATGTAGAACACCAGCGTAGCATAAAGTATTGTGTCTACAGTATGTGTCAAAATAAAATTAAACTGGGAACCCCCCCAAAGTTTGAAGTCTATCCCAAATGGTTGCTATATATGAGGTATTGATTTGCTTCTCATTAGAAAGTCATCATTTGTGATTGCAACTGACAGCCCTGGTTAGTACTTTTTAAGCAAATAAACCCTAAATAAGCAAATAACGCTTTAACATCGCAAAGACTTCAAAGTTAAAAAAAAAACAAAAAAACACGTACACAAAGTATATATTGAAATGTTTATATTTATGTTGGCACAGTAGTGGGATAATCTTACATCGATTTCAAAACTGCAGCACTCACGATTCACACGCACTGTCCTCTTAAAGGATAACGTGATCACATCCTGTTTGGCCAAATCTATAGCAAATGTTATGGATGTTTGCTTTTTATAGCTCCAGCCACAATAATTCTGAATGTTTTCGTTTCAAATTGTGAAGCATTAAACTTGTGTTTTTGTGTTACGGCAATTTTGTTTGGCATAATTATTAACATACCATGGTTTTCTCGTTCCTCAAAATACTTCCAAACGTGGTTTCCTTTGTTTAAAGAGCCATTTTAAATATATTACAAACTCAGAAAAAACGCTTGTCATTAACGTTATTACCCCGCTGTGGAATTGATACCATACCACGCCTACTACAGGCATAAACACACAGTGCACCAATGAAGCGCCAGATCGACCGAGAATAAAACCCGCCCCAGTCACTCTTTCAGTTGCACCAATTAGAAGTTAACTGGAGGCAATTGCCAAACCTCTTCCTTTTTTATAATATCCTCCCTTACTGTGGCACTAGAGCAGTCTGATGCACGACGGACTGCTGATGATAAATTACTTTAAATTAATGCATAAAAAAATATGCGTTTGGTGACATTTGTCACGTGACCGGCTATACGTCTAACTTATTATTAAACGTTTAACCACTTCTTCAGAGTTTAAACGTTTAAAATTCCCATCCCTAGAACTTGACAGAGTAAAACAAACATTTCAAAGTGTTATTATCCAGAATTGATTATTTACTCCATCATGCAGCAGAAGTGGATTTACCATAGCATTTACTACAGTAGCACAGGTAGTATAAGCACCTCCCTTATGGTGGATGCTAAATTAATGATAAAAAGACCATTTGTATTCTAATATATATATGTAATGCAAATCGTTTCTACCTTCTGTGTTCTCCACTCCTGCCATGTTGATGGAAGGTCCGTTAACGGTGCTGCTACCCTGCATGCTCTTCAGCTGCTGCTGCTCCAGGCGCTCGAGCTGGAAGACAAGGGAGTTCTTCTCTGTGCTGAGGGCCTCCAGCATGGTCTGCTTCTGGATCAGCGTCTCTGTCAGCTGGTGCAGCCGGTTCTCCAGCTCTGTCTGGCTGCTGTTGCTCAGTGTCTTGTTGGTAAGCTGTGGGAAGGAACAAGCAGATTGGTTATAGATTGACTTCTCCCACAACTATTAAAGCAACTCTGTTAAAAAGATCTCCGGTTTCCAGTGCAAGTGATCTTGCCACTGAGGACGTTAACACGGCACACCCACTTATCTGTAACTACAGTACCTGATTCCTGAGTTTTTGAACTTCCTCTTCTCTGTCCTTAATTCTACTCTGGAGAGAGTTTTTGGTGCGATGCAGTTCTTCCTCCAAATACTGAAACTCCTAAAAAAACAAAAACACAAAGGAGCAATATTCCAATATAAGATATGACAAATTTCCAATTATTCATTTAGAACAATTAGTTCTTTTTTTTTTTTCATCTCTTAACCACACACAAAATGAAACAACTAAAACAATACAAAATGTAGGTACATTGTGGAGAAAAACTACTGTCACCATAGGTACAAACCTTATGACAAATCTAGGATATTGCCAATGTTGACATGTCATTATTCTTACACAGATCTATACATATAGTTTGATTGATCTGAACATGCTAACCTGTTTCTGCCTCTCCAATTCAGCTTCTGCCTCTTGCTTGGATTGTTTTTGACTGGTTATCTGGTCTTGCAGTTCTTGAAGCTGCTCTCGAGAAGATTCCCCTTCTGTCATCAGTAGGTTTTCTGTATCCTGTTTTGTATGAAAACACAGACTAAGGATATGCATAAAATACAACTTTATAAACATAAGAACGTTATACAACAAAGTACCCAAAATATGTTTATAAAAAATTGTTAAATAAATAAAAAAATGAACACTTTTTTTATAGCACAACAGCTAATTGAGTGAAGGTTTAAAGTTATGCATGATTAAAACAAACCTTTTCACCGACCTTATTTTTTATAATCATTGTATTTTATAAACATTGTATTACTCCTATATACTTGCAATGGAAAATAGATGTACAGCATGTTAATACAGCTAATCTGAGAACATGTTCTTAAAATGTTTTAATACCACCTTATGATTTGCTGTGTTAATATTCTGCATGATTGCTAAAGTTCTTTAAAAGCTGTCATTAAGTAATATAACTTTGGCTCCAAGCAGAGATTCTCTGCAGAGCCAGAAATCAGTTTGAAAACCAGTTTTTTCTGTTTTTTGAACAACTGCATAGCCTTTCCCAAACAAATTCTGAAACGTGTGACCTGCAGCTCTGTTCTCAGTTGCTGGAACTGCCCCATGAGTTTCTGGATCTCCTCCCTCTGCATGTCCCTCTCGTGTCTCAGCTCCTCCAGCTCCATGGTGCTGGCTGTGTGGCTGTCCAGACCATCAATCCCTGCGCCCTCCTTCAAGCTGCTGATCAGCTTCTCCTTTGACTGGATCAGAGACAAAGCTTACAGGATTTCAGAAACCTTCCTTTTATTTGTGTATCGGTCTACTATAAGTACTTGCAATGAATAGTTCATTATTGATGAGTATTTATGGAGTCAACATACATTCTACTAACTAAGTAATTAACACAATATATACGGATAAAAAAAGAAATACCATTACCAATAGATACACTGTATCTATGATGACAGACATTTTGTGGTCATGGTTAACAGCTGATGCCACAGTGTTAATGCAATATCTGAGGGAATAGACAACCATTATTTGGGCCACATTAATAAAGAACAGTACTTGGCCAAAAAAAGCACAGCTTTCAAGCTTTCAATGCGCTTATTGGCATGCCTTGAAGGGGCAATAATGTAACCTGGGATCAGGTTTTAGTGTTACACAAGAAGAAATCAAGGCAAAATACATTTTTCAACATAATCACGATGGTACTGATATTTTTATTCACACATCATGGGCAAATCAACTAGACAATTACTTTTTTTTCAAACTTTTACATGGGAACATTTACCAGGGGAAAACAAATGTATTTTCTAAGCATTGCAGTGTATCTAGTTCATGTTCCCTCCTGCAACAATGCTGGTGTGCTGAATTAAATGAGTGCGTATTGTGGGAACAGAAAACCAGCATTGTTGCATGAGGGAGGATGACCTGGGTACACTGCAATGCTTGGAAGAAAAATTCTCTCTCTCCTGCCAAACACTCCCAAGATAATGCTGAGAACTGTATTGCCCAGTTGATTTATGATCCATCACGTGCGACAGAAAAATTCCAACACAGGACACAGACAAGGGTGTTCTGTAACACTTAAGTTCCCCAGTGCTTTTTGTGTTGAACAGATTTTAAAATGTTACATAATGATTCTGAAGGTGGTAAAGGGCAACTTTGTATGGTATGAAATATCAGAGTTATCGCAAGTAATCTGTTACCTTAACTAATCAGTTATTTTACCCCTGTAGCCTCAATAGAGCTATTAACTTGTCTCTTAACAAAACTCTGCCCCTAGTGGCTGTAATAAATAACACCTCTGCTGCTCCTTAATAGTAAAGAAATGTAGTATTTTTAGACATTTTGCACAATCAGTTTATGCAAATACAGCTCCAAGCCAAGCCTTTGCATTCATACTTGGTACTTCCCTCCATAAATCTCCTTTATTAATGAAAATGATACACCCTAATTTTGTGGAGACTTTGGGAATCACTTTTGTGGATGAACACTTCTGTCTCACCTGAAGAATCCGTGTAGCCTTTTGTTTGTAGTCTATAAGCTCTTGCTTGACAGACTCGGTTCCAGCTTTAGCAGATTTCAGCTGCTGCTGGAGCTCCTCTGCCCTCCTCTTCTCTTCCATGCTCTTTCTTTCTGCTGCTGTCAGCGACTCAGCCAAGCTCTGCCTCTCCGCCTCCACCTTACTGAGACGGGCTGCAAACTCGGTCTAAAGGCCAAGAACAGACATCTGTTACACCAGGAGAGAAACCACACCCTCTCTGGCAGACCTTATATAGCACCCCACTCTGCACTAAGATACAAATGAATGTGAAGTCTGGGGTGCAACAGTCTCTTGGGGTGTCCTTTGGATGAGATGTTAAGCTAATGTCATGTCACTCTGTAGATATCTTTCTTTCAAAGAATATCAGGGCTAGTAACATATATGATTAAAGAAAACACACGCATTAAAAAAGATATTAGTTCTAACCTGCATTTGTCTGTAACTCTCTTGCTCCCTCTTCAGTGCAGAGTCAGCTTCTCTTAACCTCTCCTGCAATGTCTGTAATGTCTGGTCGTGTAAGCTGCTGCCTTCATTGCAGTCTTGGATGATTCTTAGGAGAAAAAAGTGATATTTCAAAGTTTGTCTAGATCTGACTCATTAGCAAAAATAGGAGCAAACTTTGCACTAGAAAAAAAGCTCAGTAAATCTGTCCACATATGTTTTATTAACCCCTGCAAGGGAACTAGCCGAAACAGAACAAAAATCAGCAATTATTTCCCTTTTTTTTCTTTTTAAGAAATACAAATTAAATAAAATCAGTACCTTGATCTCTCGTACTGTGCAGACTCCAGTGCCTCTGTCCGAGATTTTAGAAGCTGGTCAGCCTCGTCTAGCCTCACTTTGAGGACAGCTAGCTGGGCATCTTTAGCCGAGATCACCTCTGTCAGATCATCCACTTGAGAACGCATTTGCCGCACAGTCTGATCGCTTTTAGAGTGATCAGCGTTCCACCTCTCTACCCGGGCCCGTGCTTTGCTTAGCTCTGGAAAGACAGCAGCAGGTAAGTCTGAGGACCTATTACAAATATTTGAATATTTTAGCATATGCTATCAATCCACTGAAATACACACACATTTGTGGGGTTTGAGATATTGAATGTCTATCTAAAGCAAATATGGCAGCAATCAATTTTCTAGCCAATATCTGAAAGAATTTAGTCTCTACGATCGCAACTAAAACCTCACAGGACAACTGTCAACTTGTACCAAATCTGAAGTCATGTCTCAAAAAGTTTGGCCTCTATCATCTGGTGACCAACAACTGCAGCCATATGAAGTCTAGGTCAAATATTTATATTGCAATAAGCATGGGCGGTGCCTTCATAAATAATAAATATGTCTATCTTGAAGGCCATCATAAGTATTTCTTACCATTATTTTACATAGTTTATAAGCACAGACCACTTGTTCCTACCTTCTTGCATTTCTTTTGATCTTTGAATCAGAGACGCCACCTCCTGGTTCAGCGAGGAGACTTCATTGCGCAACAGCTGGTTCTCCAGTCTGAGGTTCGACAGCACCTGCGTCTGGCTCTCATCTTTTACAGAGAGACTTGAGCCAACTGAAGCACTGACCTCTTTGGCAGGCTCTGAGGGGGCAACCAAACCAGAATCAGAGCTCTCTGGAGTACCTGGAGAAAAATAAAAACAAAGTCAACCAAAGTCAACAGTTTACACTTTTTTTTTTTTTTTTTTTTTTTTTGACTGGTGAGATCCAAGGTGATCTTTTGGTATTTCAGAAAATAAAAAAATGAACAAAACAGTATCATATTGAGATGAAAAATGGACATGCACCACGTGTAATACAAAAGGAGTAGTAGAAGGAGTTTATATTCTTTATAAATTCAGATAAATCATTTTCCTTTTCATTGGTTCAAAAACCAAACTACAGATTTAGGAATACAAAATAAACTGGTGCTCCACCAAATTGCCCAAACAATGGAGATACTAAATAAAAAATATGCATGTTTTCTTTGACAAAAATTAATGTGGTTGATATTATAATTGTCTGCATGCAGCATATTTTCCTAATATCTAATTCACAAACACAACAAAAAGTTTACACTATAAACAGCAACATGAGAAAACCACCCCTGGTTAGCTAAATGTCATTCACTACCTTGTCCATGATCCTTGCTGGAGCCGTCCTCAGAGGTTTTGTTGCTGGGGGTACCAGTGGAGATGGAGCTGAGGCTCGAAGTTCGGGACAGGCTCTGAGATGACAACGTCTTGGGCTTTTCCTTTTTAGCGTCCACCTTACCATTAAGAGTCTTGTCTGAGCTGTTCAGGAAATCAAAGAGCAGGTCGTCATCCGGCTCTGTCTTTTTGGGCCTCACAAAGTGAGACGAGGGTCTGGAAGAAGGCCTGTCATTAACCTCCAGGGTGGTCTGTGATGCAGAGGATACGTTGGCTGTCCCAGACAGAAGGGTGGCCTTCTGTTTCTTTATATTGACAGCAGCCGAAGTGATGAAGCTAGGCACCTCTGGGGGTGGATGGTACTCAGGAGCTTGTTGTTTATAAGATGAAATGTACTGACTGGAGTCTGTGGCGTCATAAGCTAAACCAGTCATCTCAGCTTGCTGTTTACTCAACGCTGTTGCTGCCCCCTGGTCCACTTTGTTCAGGAAATTCTCTGCCTTCCCCGCAAGATCAGTCAACCAAGACATATTGGATTTTTATTAATTTGTTTCTTTAAAAAAAAAATAATAATAATAAATAAATAAAGAAATAAATAAATAATAATAATCTGTTGTATTAATACTGCAGGGTCATAACCTAAAAAAAAAGGTAAGGTTAAAGTTGGGATATAAGGGGAGACTAGTTTTCAGGTCTGCTCTGTTGGAAGTTAATTAATATAATTATCAGGCATCAGCAGCAGTATCATTTTACATCACCTAAACTGGACAAACTTTTTTCCTGTAATGATTGCATAGTCCAGCAGGTAATCATGTACAGCCCTAAATATACAAGAGATCATTATTCTTGGTTAAATAACTGCAGTATAAAGATCAATTTACATGTGATTTACCTGTAGCCTTCTTTCTTAAATTCAGGGCACAGCACTAGATCATTTAGCAACACAAATCTTGACAATGTGGTTTTGTCAGACTGGCTGCAGGAAAGCTGTATTTGTTCATCCCTGGCTGTGTAAAGGTGTTAGTTTGTGTGAAGTGTGGGGGTTTGGACACTTGGAAATGCATAAAATACAGTACTCTCAATACCCACTGCAAATAAACAGTACTAGTATCGATTCAACACTTCTGGGATTTAAGGATAGACAAATACCAACATGAAATGTTTGATTTTCTGTGAAAACCCTAGCATTTTGTAAATGTGACTATTTTACAGTTACAGTGCGAACGATTAGGCTGATTTAGCTTTCTAACAAGTAAAAATAAATTAAATACAATTACAGAAACGGCATGAAACTATGTAAACATGCGCACAATGCCCCCTCAAAGATCACTGGTTTAGTGCTGACTATTCTGATTGCATAATGTCAACATGTTTGCCAAAAATATATTACGAATAAAATACTTAAATAGAAAAAATATACATTGATTAACAAAAGAAAGCATGAAAAAGCGTACTGCTCACTTCAGATTCGTGGATTTGACTTCTTGTTGTTATCAGGCCTTTTTTCGTGGTTCTACCAAGCCCCTTACCTTTCACAGAATATATCAAATTGTCTGCCAAACTTCGATAGTTTCTTTAAATGTCGAGGAATATATATAGAATTACATGACAGGTAATAACTTTAAACACAACAGCCGTGTTGGAGTTGAAGAAGCTTACAGAGAATCGACTCTCATCCCTCCTCCATGATCCTGGAGACGTGGACAAGGAACTGCTGTATCAGGACCCAAAACAGAGTGCCCTCCACTTCGCCTGGAAGGGCTCACAGCAACGGCGGTGGCTAGTACTAAATAAAACAGTTATATATTAAATGCACATAGGCTAAACACTGGGGCCAAGGTCAAGGCTAAGGCTAAACTAACATTAAAAGGTCCTCTGTGAAAATGTCGCAATATTTTAGCGCCATGGATAGTGTAGAATAATTACGATGTTGCGACTGCATTGTTGTGATATCTGAGATTATCTAATTTAGCATCCATAGTACTGCCGTATGGATTTATTATAATGTAACCCTAAAATAACCATTAAAACTTGGCAAAACAATTAAAAAGCTTTGGGAAAATAGGACAATAATATTTGAAATAGGGTTTATTTATCTTTGAGCAGTAGGGAGCGCAAATTCCCTCTTTTATTTGAAAAGTCATTTATACTTTGACTTGACTAAAATGTATTAACTTTTATGTGGTCTAGAGGGCACTGTGTTTCAAAACATTAAAATAGTTTACTGTTTTATATCCTTCTGATAGATGGTGAGTTGGCACAAAAGTTGTCACAATAAGCGCATTGGTTTATTAAAGCTACAGTGCCCCACAGCCATGTTTCATTTTAGACTGAAATGTGATTCCTGGTACATGTTTTCTACATTCTTCCATAGTGTAGCATTTTGAGCTTCATCAAAACTTTGTTGGCTTACTAGATTGTTTATATTGCTTATGGCAGTTTTACAAAAGACACAGGCACAAAAACGTACTCCTTGACGAAATAGCAATTTCCCTTTTTTTTAAGTAGCTAGAGTGTGAACCACCTAGAGAACTAGAGCACTTTCCTGACGCGTTCAATGCAGTGGCACAACAAGAGCAATGCAATGGTTCTCTCCACTGGGCAATGGTAGCACAAGGGCAGGTATGAAAGGTATGAGTCATTTGGTATAATTGTACTACAGTGAGTAGTGATGGGGGCAGATCCTTCAGTGAAAGCTTCTCATGGACTGGACTGTAGTGTGAAAAATACTTCACAGCTTTCTATGAAAATTCTTACCCACTGGGGTAATGGAGCTGCTCTTTTGACTCGCCTAGTGAAGTTTTTGCTTGGTCACCAGAAAAAGTGCATTTATTTTCCTCATAAAAAGGACATATTCATGTTGAGTTAGCATATCGATCAGTGAACTGGATATGTGCAGGCATTTGAGCTTGGGTGTGGAGATGACATGTTCAAATCCAGGATAGATTTCAGGTTCTGGAAAAAAACATATGACACATAAACACTGAGTGATATTGAACATTGTTCTGTGCTGTACAATAGCTCATAAAAGTTCTTTGTGTGTTTATCCAATGTATTCACCAATGCTTTAACTTTAGCTTCAAGCTATACATTAATTTACTGAACTTTACTTTGAAATAGTGTCTTTTATTGTGTGTGTGTATATATATATATATATATATATATATATATATATATATATATATATATATATATATATATATATATATAACATTTTACTATGAGACCAGGAGTATAGAACTTGATATAAACTAAATAACTGTGCTATGAAAGGAAAGATATACACATATTAATCTAATAAA